>NC_135780.1:4164143-4487805 GCF_028453695.1 Augochlora pura
AAAACTACCCTCTTATTTAACTCATTTAATTCTTGTACTCTTATTTAACTCCTATTCCTAACAATCATCTTTAAAAATAGTTATTTTGCATAACAATTTGCTCATCGCATACAAATGAAAGTACACTACTTAATTGGTGTGGACGACGAAGAAATTCATCAGCAAAAATGAAGCAGACCCACGAAAAACTTACCTCAATTAACCGCGCGTGTACCTGTGCGGCAAACGAAATAACAACATTATGGAAGAAACGGAACGCGCTTCGGTGTTGGCGAACATCGCGGCCGGTACGCCATCGAGCGAATCAGTGTTTCCCAGAGTTAAGGACACGCCGAAGTCGAACTGAATCTGAGAGCTGCGGAGTTCGAACGCTGGTAGATAAGGCAATGTCTCTTTGGAAAGTAGTCCCCCGAGCCCCTAAGGAGCTTTAAATGCGAGGCCCGGATCGATTTAAGTGGCGAAAGATGAGCCTGTCTCTTAGCACGAACGACAGTCCAACGTGACCATTATTCTCTATCAGAGTAAAATCATCCTAGACCCTAAACCTGGATTCCGGATCTCTTCGCCACGCGCCACTCTTTTTGTACTGTCTACGGTCAAGCACGTGATCTCTCCATCCAACGATCTGCCACGTTCGCGCGTCGATCATCCTCCACGAGATCGCCGATCGATAATACGCTTATTTTTTTCGCCTCGCTCCGTTCGACTTTCCGCCGTTCTCGCTTTTTTCCTACGCTAGCATTCGCTTCCTCTCGGTTCTCCTCTGTTCCCGATGCTCGTGGAGGCCACGCACAGCGTATGACAAGGACGAACCCGCCGTCGCGACGGTCACTCATCTAAGACTCATTAAATATTATTAGGTAATTTCTTCATCTTCTCCGTTTCTATTTATTATCGTTTGATTAGTTGCACTAGCCTTGATTGTCGGCATTTAAGGGCTGCTGGGCAGGCAGCGATTATGGCGACGTGCGACTCTCTTCGTTCGAGCGCGACTCTGCCGCGATCGATCGTGGCTCCGACTCGGTATCTCCTTGATAAATCAATAAATCGATATATAATGTCAGGCTCATTGATTTTAGTAATTTCTTCGATTTTAGATAACTGTTGACAATGTTCAACTTTGGAGGGTTGGACCACTGACGTTTAAAGACGATCGTATCGAACACAGATTTTTTTTAAAGTAATCGTAACGATTAATATTTCCTACAGCAATTTTTATATATATGAAATTAAATTAACCATCCTCGAGATTAGACAATTTCCAATATTTACAATCTACGAAATTTTTTAACGTTCCCGTGAACTCTGAATTTTTTAGTAATAAATAAGCAGATTGCGGATCTTTATGTGAAATAAAATGTATCTACGTCAACTGCGAGAGAACGCAAAATTTCTCTATACAATAATGTTAATGAATTAAAACTAAAACATTATGCTTGAAATATTTTCAACCCTTCACAGGACTCATTTTTACTACGAACGCATAAAGTCCGCAGTCTGGCAATCAATAATTAAAAAGATAATGGATCGTTGGATTTTGATCCATTGATAGATGATGGATTTGTTAGATAGATCGTTGCCGGCCACGATCGACCGCATCCGAGCGAACATCACGAAAGTCCCGAACGATCTAGCTGATCCTACTTAATCAGAGCGCTCTCGAGGACCCTGAAAGCGGTCGACGTTGATCGAGTAAAAGGTATTATGTATACGATAAGGCCCGTTGCCCTTGACGAGGTGCTTGAACGAGCTAAAGTATACGGTGAATCTGAACGTTTTACCCTAAAGCCTCGCGCCACCCCCTTTCGCTCACTTACATCACCCGCGAACATCTGCTTCTTTGTGATTTTCTTGCATCCACTTCTTCGCTTCGTCTCCTTCAATTATCTCTCTCTCTCTCTCTCTCTCTCTCTCTCTCTCTCTTTTCCACATTATAGTACACCTTACGGATATAGTACAACAAACGATCAACGACGAAACGGGAACACATGCGAACCTCGTCGAGGGAACGCGTCCCTACACCAACAGACGTTCTCCAATAGACGTGTATAGATATATACAAATATTCAAGGAATCGAACGGTGTGTGGGGCATGGTGTGGGCTCGCGAGAACAAGATCCTGGCAATAGCGCGAAACAAATCATCACGAGCTCGGTTGCCTTGAAACGTGCGTCGAAGCTCATCTCTTACGTTCAATCATCGCTAAGCTTCAGTTCTAAGGGAGATTTGACTCAAATAACATCAAATAATACAGTCGATGTTATCAGAAATATTTCCGTACAGGTATTTCCGAACCGACCTGTAAAGCTGATCAAACCGTCCTCCAATCGTCAAACAATGCTGTATATAGAAATATTATCAATTTAACTAATTGGGCTCGAACAGCTTCAAATAGTACAATCCATGTCGTTGGATATATTTACACGCGTGCTTTCGAACTGAATCCAACGCGAACCTAGTCAAACTAATCTCAAATGTACATAATTCTTACAAACCTAGTCAAACTATGCTTAAATAGCACCAAACAGTACAATTCACGTCGTTGGATATATTTACACGCGTGTTTCTGAACTGAATCCAACGCGAACCTAGTCAAACTAATCTCAAATATATATAGTTTTTACAAACTTAGTCAAACTATGCTTAAATAGCTCCGAATAATACAATCCACGTCGTTGGATATATTTACACGCGTGTTTTCAAACTGAAACCAACGCGAACCTAGCGAAACTAATTTCAAATATGGATACTTTATACAAACCTAGTCAAACTCGGCTCAAACAACTTTAAACAGTACAATCCACGTTGCAGAACACATTTACACTCCTCTCTAATCGATCGAACCATCCGCAAGCCTAGTTAAACCGTTCTCGAATGTTTATACTTTTAACAAACCCAGTCAAACTCGGTTCAAACAACATCAAACCATCGAACGCTGGATCGATACAATTCCCGCGTAACATTAAAACTGAAGACACACGCCGATCCAAGGAACGTTTCAAGACGATCGAGACCGATCGTAACCGATCCGTCGCCGAACTGCCAGGACCCAGGTCTCTCTCGCTCTCTCGCCGCTTCCATATACGCGTGTTACCTCGCGGTACATTAGACTAGGCGCCAAGCTGTACAACACAAAACTTAGGGCTAAGCGTTCGTATTTAACGGTGTGAATGGTGTCGACAGCCCCCCTGGACGTGTGATCGCATAGGCGTAGCCAGCTCTGTCCCCCGTCGGATGTCGGGCGATATAGGAGGCACCGTGTTAGTGAGGGGAATCAATGAATCCGCGTGCGAGCCGGAGAGCTCTCGAAGCCTGTTTAAACCCGGCGGAGCTTTACGGCTGTGCTTTGAACCACCAAATTGTTGGAACCGGTTGAAAACAGCGAGGAGAGGTCGCGGCAACCCCCGGCAAGCTCTCGACGCTTCTCGGACTAAAGCGAAACTAGAAACTCATCCACGACCTGGTGAACCTTGATATACATATAAAAAACGTGGTGTTTGTCGCGAGCTTGCAAACTCGCGCTAAGCTCGATGCGCTCATCATCGTCCCATCACCGTGATCTATCAACGCGTCCGTTTCTCCCTCTGGAATCCTCTTTGTTCGACGTGTGTGTGTGTCTGCGTCTGTGCGTCCAGTCGGATAATGGAGGTTTTTGGTATACAAAATGTGTGGCGAGCTTGCAAGCTCGCGGGAAGCTCGACGTCCAAGAGTCCCGACGCGGGGCCCATGCGTGGCCGAGCCTGTCCGTTCTCTCCGAGCCGAACGGCGGCGTCGCGTTCCGACCTAGGTTGCCGCGGACGTTCAAGGGGATGGATCGCTGGAACCTGCGTTGTCCGCGGCCGCCCTCACCGGTGGAGCAAACCGAACGACACGGCGTCGTTCGCGCGCGCGCCCGCCGTCCTTTCCCGCAGCGACGTGTGGAATCCGCAGGCTCATGCAGGCGGCGGCTGATATACAACGTTTTTTTCGTTTTTTCTTTTAGATTTCTGCTAACGATATTAATTATACAAACGCTAGGTTCGTCATCCTAGTCCCTAGTATCCACGATCGTTCGTCGAACGAGCGTTCGTTCCCAGCGAGTCCCGGTCCGCTTTCCCGGCTCAGCAGGATGATCAGGGGGACCACCAGGGACGGCCACTCGGCGCAGACTAATCCTGAACGGCGAGCCTTCCTGACGAGCATCCACGGACGTCCCGGATGCGTCGGAAGTAGGCGAGCTAGAGACAACGAGGGAGTATCCGGCTTGAGGCACTAGGACGCGTCCAGGGAGAGGCACTCGGCGAGGAAGTCCTCCATGGAACGATAAGCGTGCTCCAACACGCCTGTTAAGGCGTGGTCTTCGTCCGCGTAACTCTGCGGACAGAATCGTAGGTGATTTTCATGTGCGCGGAGCGAAACGTCAAAACGTTGTGATCTAAAATATCTTTGTTCTTTTCAAAGGTGCATTAAATGTTTCGAGGACAAAGTTGAATGATAAAATGGGGTTCGCGGGATATCAAAAACATTTTTGCTTTTGTGTCGTTTTGTTTTGGAGATATCAGGGTCTTCTTCATTTTTAAAATGAAACCACTCTTTTTTAAACACTCACGATGACGGTAGCTTTCGTTAGTAATTAGTCAATATTATTTAAGGTTACGGGCAGAGAAAAGGATGAAATTAAGATGTGGAAGAAGAGTATATTTGTCATCAGTGAGACTTGTTCTTTGATACTGCTGAATACCAATTGCTAACCGATTAGGTTAATTTATTCCCGATTGATTTATCCTGCCATGATTACTATAGTGTCTTCGAGATTCTATAGTCTGAATGATCAGTTCGAGTTTCACGTACCTGGTACCTAAAGATGATTCCCGCTTCGGACAGAGCCTTAGCGAAGGCGACGCCGTGCGTGTAAGGCGCTGTGAGGTCAGCTAGACCATGAAGAAGGTAGAGGCTGTGGCTCGGCACCAGCCTGGCTCGTTGAGTCAGGTCTGCCTCCACGTAACCCTTGTAATTATCGGCTGGAGCGCCGAGAACTCGCTCCGTGAACGCGGAATCTGTGATCAAAGACTCAAGGTGAACACCTGTTCGATATCAACAACCGATGTCAGAACATTGGACCATTGGGAAAGTTCATTCTATTGTCTCTCGTTTTAATGTAACCATGATCGGTGCATAGCAATCACTGCATCTTACAGATAAGAGACCTGTCAGTCGGCTTTAAACATTTCTGTTATTATAGGCTAATTAAATCTACTGATGCTTTTATATTTTCATGACATCAGCATTACACAATACTTATTTCATTTATTTTAATTTTATATGTATCATTAATCTCGGAAGATATCTAATATTTAAAGGAGTTGTATAATAATATTCGAGCCTATAGTAGCTCAATATTACATTTCAATTTCTATCTTCATTTCATTTATTTTATTAACCCTGCAAGCTGACTAATATTTAAAAAATTATATAATAATATTAGAGCCTACTATAGCTCAATATTAAATTTCAGTTCCACCTTCATTTTATTTATTTTGTCAATCCTGCAAGGCATCTAACATTAAAAAAATTATATAATAATATTGAAGCTTAGAGTAACTCGACAATTAGTTAATAACAAACGAACTTTCCCAAGGATCCAATGCTAACAGAGACTGCCGTCCGTGGACTCACTGTAATAGAGCCAATCCGCTATAGGATTCACAGCGACGCCGCATTTGAACACGTTCTCCTGGTTGCCCAGCACCATGGCGGTCACGTATCCGCCGTACCCCCATCCCCACACCCCGACCCTGGTCACGTCGAGGTACTTCAAGGTCTTCAGCAGGTGTTTCAGCACTGTCAGCTGATCCTGTACCTCGACGCCGCCGATCTTCCTGAAGAGGTCCCTCTTCCCCTGGCCTCTGGCGCCACGTACGTCCAGTCTGACGTAGACGACGTCGTTGTGGCTGGACATGTAGGTGCCCCAGTCGATCTTGAAGCGGTCCGTGACCGCCTCGCTGCCTGGCCGGCCGTTCACTTCGACCAGGACCGGGAAAGCAGCATCCCTGAGCTCCTCTCGCCACGAGGGCGGCAGCAGGAGTTGAACTTGCGCCTTCCAGCCCTGGGGCAGCGGTACCTGGGCAGGATAATTATCGTTTAATACCTGGACTTGAAAACTGGCTTTTATGGTTGTTTATAAACGCTAGAAATTTTTTTAGAGACTTTGAGGTTATATTGGACGAGGAGCGCAAGAGTGAATCATATTTTAATCGGAAATATTTGCGGGAGCTATGTCATGTTTAGTCTCATTTTAATTAGAAAAATATCAGCAATATGTTAAACAAAAATTCAGTTTTAAAATGTTGAAATTGAAATAGTTATATCTTCGATTATTCATAAAAAAGTATTTAGCTACCTCGAAGCTCCTGCGAGTCGGCAG
The DNA here is from genome assembly GCF_028453695.1 of Augochlora pura. Lineage (NCBI taxonomy): Eukaryota > Metazoa > Arthropoda > Insecta > Hymenoptera > Halictidae > Augochlora > Augochlora pura. Next base: position 4,170,547 of record NC_135780.1, read on the forward strand.
CGCCAGCTGAGACAGCTTGTCCCCGCGCTGGAGCCTGGTGTCGTAGAGCAGGCGCATCATCTTGTGGGAACTCATCATGTGGATGCCTGCCAGAGGAAGGCCGGGGCCTTCGCAGTGCAGGACGTAGTAACCTTGACCACTGTCACTGACTGGCGGACTGACAGATGCGCTGAAGTGGGTGCAGTTGGTGTAGTAGAATCTGCGGCAACAAGTGCGTTAACATCGACGATGCAATAGCTTGTTATCTGCCGCTATGATCTAGCTACCCACCTGCTGCTCCAGAGAACCTCGCCCAGGTCGCAGGTCACGCATAACGGCTCCAGGCGGCGAGGATCGTCGGCAGTGGGATCGCGCACCACGTACAGGTGTCTCTGACCCGGCCTCCTCTCCCTGGTGCCTAAATAGTAGACCAGGTGGGCCTTCGTGTCCCAGGCTAGGATCTCGCTCACCTGATAAACAATCAGCAAGATAAACACTGATTCGACGAGAAGATCGATCGAGTCTCTCACCTCGTAGCGACCGTGAGAGAGCACCGCTATCCTCTGCTGCGTGAGGGTCACGTGCTTGATGTGAGTGAAGTGTTCCTTGTCGCCTTCCTGAACGGTGGCTAACAGCAAGAAACTGTCGCCATCCGGAGCGAACAACGGGTGAGGCTGGGCGTCCAGCCATTGTCCCTCCGGTGCTCTCTCCGAATGAGTCTCCTCGCATTCCCATGATGGTGCGCGGCAGGCAGACACCAAGGAAAGGTTCTGGGACCTCGTCATCCAGACCACTGCCACCTGGCTCGAGTCTTCGCCAACCCAGCCGGCTGATATTAGATAGTATTCTCTGCAATTATGTTAGGTGCTTTATGTCACTTTCCTGGAACTTTGGTATTAATGGTTGTGGTTGAGAAAGGTTTGCAGAGTCTCGGATTTAGATTTGGAGGGTCTGGGGTTGAACATTGGAGCTCCGGATTTAGAGACTTTGAATTTGAAATATTTGAAGGGGTTTGAGAAATTGGACTTGGAGCTGTTGTATTTGGAATATTTGAAGAGGCTCTGAAGAGGCTTTGAACTTGAAGACTTCGAAATTGAAGGTTTTGGATTCGAAGGATTTGAATTTGAAGGCTTTGAACTCAATGGCTCCGAATTTCAAGGCACTGAATTTCAAGGCTTTGAAGTTGAAGGCTTTGAATTTCGAAACTCTGGACTCCATGGTTCCAAATTTGAAGGCTTTGGTCTCCACAGTTCCGAATTTGAAAGCTTCGTTTTGGAAAGCTTTGGACTCAATATCTCTGAACTCGAAGGCGCTGGACTTGTACTCCAAAAAAAAAACGACCAAGTTCAAGTGACGCTTACTGCCCATCCAAGACAGGCGGCGGCTTCAGCCTGATCCTGACCCCGAAGGTGGAGTTCACGATACCGCTGCCATTCGAGTTGGTCGAATTCGTCAGCTCCATCAGCCAGAGATCGACCTCCGGATTGTTGGAGCCGGGGGTTGGGTACCTGACGGACTTCGAGGGCGGGAAGGTGCCTCTCCTGGTCGCAGAGAGCGGACTGGAGCTGGACCCGTCCTGACCTGGCTGCGTGCCGAACCAGGGGAACTCCAAGGCAGTGACCTTAGAATCGTTGAACGAGGCGAACAACAGATGCGTGCCGTCCGGGCTCGGCCAGGTAGCTTCCGGTCGCGGCATCACCTCCTCCTGGTACAACCAATCCGGCACGCCGTTGTAGACCACGCCGGGAACACCTGTGTCGGTCAGTCGGGCGTCCTCGGACGCGGACGGCGCCATTCTCACGTAGATGTCGTTGTCGGATATCATCAGGAGACCGGACGTGTTGCCCAACCAGACGGCGTGCTGCAACCGCGTCTGCTGCATCCTCCGTGACGTGTGCAAACGGAGCGGCGTGTGGTGGCTGCAGACATATTGGAAACGCTGTAGATCGGAGACAATTTATTGGGCTGCTCGATGGTTGAACACGATCTTGCCGTTTCGATCACAGAAGAGAAAAATCGAGTGCCAAGAAGCACGTCGAGATCGCTGTTCAATGGTAATTAATATTATATATGTCCAAAGTAACTTTATACGATCAAAGTTACTTGTCCAAGTAACGTTAACACTTCATATCCTGGTAATATATTTCAATACTCACTCGTTCGTGACGTCGTAGACTGTATAGAATGCACTGAAAGTATTTCTGAACACCTGAAAAGATGAAGATCTATTACTAAAAGCTCGAGATACCATAATAGATATAAGAATAATTTACTAAATCACAATCCTACAAGTTAAACTCCTACGAAACTATTTATATTAAGCTGTCCAGGACTCAATGCCACTTGTGACCCAATTAATTTCTCAACGTACAAAGATTAGTAAATTCGTCCACGAAGGATTAAAATTATAATTCTATACATACAGGATGATTCAGAAGCAGCTTTAAGGATCAAATTATTCATCGTTCTACGAAAGCGTTCGCAATAAGTCTTCCAGATTTTAATATCTCCTGTGAAACGATTTAATTCTTGCAATACAAGAATCGTAAAATTCTTTCGTCTTTAAAGGATCAAAATGAAAAGTGTAGGTGCTCTAAAACAATTTATTCGAATGGTGATCCGAAGAAAGTCGACCGCGATCCAGTGAAATTTCCCGAAGCAGGAAGTTTTCGGTTCACCCTAACTTTCGCTCGACGTTAAACCGGCCGAGTCCTTTAGCAGTTCCTGAGTCAGCCGGGCCAGAATAATCCGTCGGTTCGACGCAATCATCGTTAAGTGGTCTAACGAAGGCCGTTCTACCGGCAGCATTACTCACCGGCTTGACATTGTGCTTGAACAACACGTAACGTAGGTCGGCGCTGCACTGGTAGCCTTGAACGTTCAGCTGTCTCTGAAAATAAAGTCGCAGGAGATTTACGGTTTCGTATGTTTTCTTCGTGGGGCTGGTCGGGGCGCGAATTTTGCTTTCGATTCAAAGGCTTTGGATTCTATGCCTCTTAATTTGAAGGCTTTGAATTCGAATGCTTTCATTTTGATGGCTTTGAATTCGAAAGCGTCGAATTTGAAGGTTTCATATTTGAAAGCTTTGGATTTAATGGCTTCGAATTTGAAGCTTTCTTATTTGAAAGCTTTGGATTTGAAGGCTTTGAATTCTATGCCTTTAAATTTGACGGCTTTGAATTCGAAGGCTTTTATTTTGATGGCTTTGAATTTAAAGATTTTGAATTTGAAAGCTTCAAATTTGAAAGCTTTGAATTTGAAGGCCTTGGATTCTATGCCTCCAAATTTCAAGGCTTCGAATTCGAAGGCTTTGAAGTTGAAAGCTTTGAATTTAAAAACTATGAATTTTAAGGATTTGAATTTGATGGCTTTGAAGTTGAAGGCTTTGAATTCAAAAGCTTTGAATTTAAAAACTATGAATTTTATGGCTTTGAATTTGATGGCTTTGAAATTGAAGGCTTTGAATTCAAAAGCTTTGAATTTAAAAACTATGAATTTTAAGGCTTTGAATTTGATGGCTTTGAATTTTAAGTCTTTGAATTTTAAGTCTTTGAATTCGAAGACGTTGGATTTAAAGGCTTTAAAGTTAATGGCTTTGGACTCCGTGGCTCCGAATGTTCCGGCTAACAGCCCTCCACCCCCGCCGACATCCGGCAAACTCGAGGAATCCCGAGGTTCTGACGCGTTGACAGCGGCCGGCCTGATTTTTCCGCGCGATACCGGACGGCAACTTCGCCTCGGCCCTGAATCGACGATCGCGATACGGGTTCGCGAACACGAACAAGTCGCCGGACGACATCAATCACGGCCCTTTAATTACGCTCGGTCCTGGGACGTTATGAATTACGTTGTTGCGGCACGCGGTAGGCAAACCAGAGATGTTGATCATCGCCGCGCTGCCCGTGGCTCATTACGCATGCATTAAACTCCCGCGAATCCGCTCGCGCCCGGCTACGTGTTCTATTCGAACGATCTTGCTCGTGGCGTCTTCGAATCGTTCGCCTAATGGATTAAAAGCGTCCGCATTTAGGTATCCGTGCGACGATGAACGCTGCCGTTCATCACGTCGTTCTCACCGAACCGCGATCCGTTATCGCTAAACCGTGGATGTTTACGCGAAATTAGCCGCTTCTGGCTGTGATTTGTGCGCGTCGAGTCGACGGCAATTTCGGTTTTTGTACCAGTATCCTCATTGCGGCGTGTTTGGCCTCGAAGACCTTAAAATTGGAAGCTTCAAATTTGAAAGCTTTGGATTCTATGCCTTTGAATTTGAAGGCTTTGAGTTTTATGGCTTTGAATTTAAAGGCTTTGAATATGAAGGCTTCGAATTTGAAGGCTTTGACTTTGATGGTTTTGAATTCGATGGCTTTGAGTTTGATGGCTTTGCATTCGAATGCTTTGAATTTACAGACTTTGAATTTGAAAGCTTTAGATTCGAAGGCTTTGGATTCTATGCCTGTAAATTTGAAGGCTTTGAATTTGTTGGCTTCGAATTTGAAGGCTTCAAATTTTAAAGCTTTGGATTCGAGGGCTTCGGATTCTATGCCTCTAAATTTGATGGCTTTGAATTCGAAGGTTTTTAATTTCATGGCTTTGAATTCGAAGGTTTTTAATTTCATGGCTTTAAATTTGAAAGCTTTGAATTCGAAGGCTTTTAATTTGATGGCTTTGAAGTTGAAGGCTTTAAATTCGAAGCCTTTGAATTCAAAGACGTTGAATTTAAAGTCTTTAAAGTTGATGGCTTTGGACTCCGTGGCTCCGAATTCGAAGGCTTTGGACTCCGCGGCACCGAATTTGAAGGCTTTGAATCGCGTTCCGTTATCACTAAACCGTTTTACGCGAAATTAGCCGCTTCTGGCCGTGATTTGTGCGCGCCGAGTCGCCGGCAATTTCGGTTTTTGTATTATCACCCCCATTGTGGCGTGTTTAGCTCGCGACCTGCTGCTCACGGTGATTAATATTTAGTTTAACGAGTTTGCACGGCGTAGCTCATGTTTGATCGGATAGCACGTGCGATAGGGTGGCCGCCTGGTGTGTATTTATTTTAGCGTGATCAAATGGGCCTGTTGCTTCGCGTTAGGCGATGCTTTTCTTCCGTAGGAACAACCGACACTTGTGTTCGTTTGAAACAGTTGGTGATATCGTGTACCATTATGGTTATACTGTACATTTATTTATATTTACGAGAGGAAGTTTATAGACTCGTACATAGTTAACTCCTTGAACTGCAATTAGTTTCGTTTTTAATAATTTTCCTAAAAGAAGGAATTTTGTTTCTTGTACGTCGTCTTCTATTAGTCAGAGATTTTAATAACAGGCGAAATGATCTTTATTTCAATTTAATATAAATATATGAATATTTATATTTATTAGGTTATGCACGAAATCTTTATCGCGAGCCTGTCACGTTATTACAGTGCAAAAAGGTTAATAGTAATCAGTGACATTTTTATTTTATATTCTGCCATCGAAAAAGGAAAATAAACCGTGTCAGATTCACGATACAAATGAAACGTAATAATTTGTTGCAATTTAATAAAATATAGCTATCTGATATACTCCGATCGCTCTGCAAGTATTATTCCAGGAATATCACGATGTCCACTTTCTATTTCACATTCACCTGCGAAGATGATGTATGAATTAAAATTAACACCGATCGATAATGATAAAAAATATTCATCACCAATTCTGCTTCGATAATACCGAATGCAATGTGAAAAATTAAAACCGGCGCTAATCGAGCGATCGCAAATGTTATATATTATTCTGTAACAATTAAAATCGCCGGTATTCGAAAAATACCCTGGAAACGTGCGACACGATGTAAAATTTACATCTACCGGGTGAAGAAAAACGTTCGGAACAGACCGTTAATGGCGGCACGGTTATTTTTCCGCGAGTTCGAAGGATTTAAAGGATTTAAAGGATCCGCGGGACGCAGAATTCGCCGGGGAGGGGAGGGACGGTTTCTCTTTCGTATGGGACGGGGCGGAAAGGGATCAGCGGATGCTCTCTAGCGCGATATTAACGCGGCCAGTGGATATGCACGGAATTGAGCAGGCACCAGTCGATATTTGTTTCCGAAAGGACGGCGAGACGGGCGCGGCGTGTCCTGTCGGACTCGGCCAGATCGGATCAATGCGGTGTGTTCGTTCATCTGTACCCTGTCTGGCCAGTCCACGAAGAAATAGAAACGGCAGTTTTCGAGCACTTTCAGCGGCAACTGTTCGATTTTCCAGTTATCGCGGTGTTCCTTCCGTTCCGAGCCGACCGGATTACCCGATTTTTATTGCCGCGGCGTTCTGATTTATTCTTCAACGCTTCGGCCGCCTTTTACCGTTCGCTCGCGCTCTAAAACTAGTTTTTATCGCGATCTGCTATTGTTATCCACTATTATCTATCATTATTTTCTAATTTTACTAGGATCCATTCGGAGTTGAACTTCCTGTTTTAAATTGATTAAATAAGATACTTTTATTTTCTCAGAATACCTTTAAACATTTTTTTATAAAGTAAAACACTTCCTACAGTTTTAAATGCCTTTATTTTATATAGTATTATTTTGGAAAGTTTCATAGTAACACAATTTTAAGCCGTATTTTTGAAATTCCCCAATTTTGCTGGGATCCATTGCAAATTAAGTTTTCAGCTGTAATTTGATTAAATAGGACACTCTGATTTACCGAGAATATCTTTAAACACTATTTTGCACAGTAAAATAATTCCCAAGCTTTTAAATATTTTTATTTTACATAGTATTATTGTGGACAGTTTCATAGTAGCAGAATTTTAATTCTTGTTTTTGAAATTATTCAAACTTATCCCTGGACACGAATTATTCTTGAATCTCCATCGCATATCGATATAAATAAATCATCTGACAAATATATTATCAGGACCTTGAACAAGTTCTCGCTGTTTTGCTTCCCGAAATAAAAGCTTTATTTAAAATACAACGTTCAAAATCAGTTCATTCAAAGTATTGATAGTGACCACTTTCTCCTATCTTTCTGACAGTAAAAGAATTCCGCATCGTTCAAAAACAATTCGTCTTTTCAGGCAATCCGTGAATCGATCCGTTTGAACCAGCAGAATCATCCTGCTCCATTAGAACAGAGCATTATTCGGGTCATTTCCGCGTTGTCTCTATTGTCGCAAAAAAACAAAAAAAAAAAAAAAAGAAATATGGAAGCGCGTCGACGAAGGGTGAAAATTATTCCGTGTCTATTAAGCCGCGCGAAATTCCTCGGTCGAGGCCATCCCCGGCAATTCCGGTGCTTTCTGTTTGCCCGGTCTATCGTTTTTCGGGGGCTGTCGTTGCTCCGGGGCACGAATCGCTCCATCGAGCAGAAAATGCAATATTCGGCCCCGGGGAGGGGGGGGGGGGGCGGGGGCACAGAAGGGTGGTGGGAGGTAGGGCGAGCAGAGGAATGACCCCCTTTCTCTTGAATAAACCGGAGAATACCTCGAACTTTGCCTTATATACGGGCCACACTCTTTGTTTTATGGCGTGCCGCGGGCTACGCTCGCCTCCTTGATAGATAAGGCTCCGAGGGACGGCCGTTTGATACCGGGGTTAAGCCTGTTTATTGCCCCCCTCCACTCCTCATCCCCCACCACCCCACCCCTCACACTTCCCCGCACTTCTGCCCGGCTGGATTTTTCATTTGCATTCCGTTTCGGATAATCTTTCGATGCGCCAAAGTTATGCGAACTATTGTTCGGATCGCCGATAAGGGATGAAGGTTTAACGAATTACAATTTTCCACGTTGTTACGTTTTACCGTCAACTATATCGGTTGTTAGAGACAGTTGTAATTGTTCGTTAAACTTTGTTTATTGGTTAATACTTTGATTGATCGAACACGAATTTATCCAGACCGAAATTCGTTAACTCGGCTTTCCGCTAATCTCCGTTGGCGTTAAAGATGGAATTGTTCGGTTCGACGACGAGCGAGATCGCAGATCGTTCTCCGGTTATTTAGACTGATATTATTACGCAAAGCCACCTGACCGTTCACCGATTATCCCCACCTGGCGTTCCCTTGGAAATAAGTGCTACTCTTTATGACACCTACGGCTATTTATAAGCCGAATAGTAGGAGTGCTAGATAGGTCGAAGTGAACTTCTATTTATGTTCTTGAACTTTCAACCCTTTCTGCTCCTACCGGCGTGGTAAACCCCGACGTTATAAATTATTTATGTTACACCGTGCGCGAAGAGACCGCGAGAGCCGAGAGTCCCTGCGGCTTATTTACGGTGTGTTGGTGTTTCGCGCGCGCGAAGATCGGCCAGCGAAAGGCGGTTGAAGTTTCAGTAATCGAGGGGGCGTGGGGGGGCGGGTAAGCTAAATGATGTAACGAGGACGGTGGCCTTGAACCGATTGATAATTCCACCACCACCCCGCGGCTGCCGCTTTATTCAGAGATGCCGGCGATATCGACGCCGCGGAGATGTTTGCAATTAGTTCCATTCATTACCGCTTTCATTACTTCGGAGTGTTTGCGAACTTCGATTCCTCTGGCGACCTTTTCCGTCAATTAATCGCTAATAATTTGCCCCGTCGTTTGAAGCTCGCGACCATTCATCCTTCAAAAGCACCGCTCGTTAAAAGGTCTCAGCCTATTTTGCGATCTGAAAACCGGCGGCATCGAGTGATTTTCTTTTCCGACGAAATCAACGGAATCCGTTTAAAAACGTGCACCACACTGTACAGTACACGGATCCGGCAAATTTTAGTAATTTTCATGCGACGAAATTTCTAAAAATACCTGATCCGTAGACACTTTTTTGTTAACTCTTTATTCTATGCTCATTCGGAGCACGACTTTTGGAAAAAAATCGCGTTACTCGAGCATTTTTCAACGTTTCTCAGCAATGAAAATTATTACGAGTACTACGAGGCATGTGCTTTCAACTCGGTTACTCGTTTTAGATAATTGTTTATCAATTCTCCGTGGAGAAATTTCCAAAAATTTCCAAATATCACGTTTGTCACGGATCGTTAACTAGACATGACCTGGAAGTAAATAAATGACTAAAAATAGATCCGAGAGGCAAGATTATATTTAATATGCCGCGGAATAAAGTCGAGAACGTGTTTTCACGCTGTTTCGTCGGCGGAAGGCGCGACTGGAATCAGGTGAGCAATTGTTTCCATGAGTCGGCGGTGACTTCGCGGTCCAGATCCCGTTTAATTATAATTAATATCGGGTCCTGGCGCGGCTCCGTTCCCCCGCGTTTCATTAATTCCGTCTTGCTGGCCCGGTAATTCCTGAGAATGAGGTTCGCGGCGGCGGCGGCGGCCGTCTACGAATTCCCGCGTTTCCGTTCCGTCGGCCATGTTGGATGGCACGCATGGGAAATGTCGACGCCGCGCCGTCATTTTCACCGCAACCATTTTTTTCACGATTCCCCCCCGTTTCGATGTTTGAGGCATGACGGTAAACAATATGCACGCACGGCGTGCCATCAAAAATACGTTCCATATTTTACGAGCGAGAGAAATTCGTTCTGAAACCTGCCCAATTTCCCATGGGGGAGGGACGCGCCTTTTCCGCGACCATTTCTCTTTCAATTCCGCCGACGCTGGAATTGGTGTCGCGTGGCACTGTAACACGTTTATGACGATTCAATTGCGCTGCCTGTATCGATCGATCGATCTATGAAACACGAAAACGCGTCCCGGTAATATTAATACTATTTGAGAAAGATTCGAGTTCATGGAAGAGATTGAAAGGAAAACGTATCAGGTCCTTGAATAAGTTCTCGCTGTTTCTTAAAAGATAGTATCAGCGTAGTACTCCGTGCATGGAATTTCTAATTTGTAACTCATCGGCAAGAAAGTACCTGAAATTTTTACCTGAAATTTCAGTGTACGATCGTTTACTATAGCGTCAACCACGTGTTTGTTTATTAGTTCCGAAGTTATCTAAAATAAATGTTGCGTGTAAAATAATATCCTAAAATATTTCTTAAATTCCAGTTGTTGCTAAAATATTCTGTTAACAATGTTAGAGCTTCTTTTTTCATTTAATTCTTGTAGTAGAAATAGTTTTCACTGCGGCGTTTCGTTAATAATTCTAGAGCCTCCGCGAATTCTCTGGCAGGGTGGACGCGTCCATTACAGAAATTGCAAATAGCCGGCCATTTCCGCTTATCTGCCGGCTAATTAACGACCCCGCGACACGGTCCACGAAATAATATTTACTTTGAAAAACGGGAACACATTAGAACAGCCGATTAAGCGGTCTAACGAACCAACCGAAATTTAAAGTATTCCGTTCGAAGCGCGGCGAGGCCGCGACAAATCATCCGCCCTGCGACAGAGCTATGCTGATTACAGCAATTTGTTAGGTTCATTAACGAGCCGTCTAATGGACTAATTGCAATATGGATCATAATGCGCGACGTAACCGGGACCGGCCGCGAATTAATTGGCCGAGAAACACGTTTCTAAATTGCGTAACGATCTGCTCGTATGTTGGTTGACATGATGGATCATTGGCGCGCGGCGATCGATTCGACGACTCCGTGTGCCTGATTGGTCGGGTGCCTGATGCCATGAATTATCGCAGACCTTCCGGATCGATCACTGGTAGGACTCAGTCGCGACGTAACTTCGCGAAATTTTCCAATCGGAACATCTCAGACCTCGTGAAAACGAATTACCGAAATTGCCGGACAAACGATTGCAGCGATTTAATTCCTTGTACTCGACTCCTAGGTAAGAAGAAAATTGCAATGGTAGACATTAAAGAGTCCGACACGAATTGATCGAACTGAACGACCGTCGAGTAAAATTTCATTCGTTGATCTCTGTTTATCATCCGACGAAGGAGTCAAATTTGGCTCCGCTCGCAAATCCGGATTACGGTGTCCGAAGCGAACGAGAGCCGTCGGTCATTGGGAGATCGTTAACCGGATGAATGAACCAGTAATTTTATAAGTCCCGACAACCGTTGCCGGTTTTATTGGGACACGCGCGCCGGAAGATTATACAGCGAGGCGGAGATTCACGAGGAGCCGCGCCGAGGATGAGAATGCAACTAGAGCCGCGACAGGTTACGCAGATCGTCTTCGAGCGATCGAGTCTGGATCGTCGGCGCTGGATTCTCGGCGACACGGGGTATTACCGAGGCGTCGTTCAACCGGTCACGGGATCGGAAAACAATATCGCTGTGGTATGCGTGTAATAAACTCCGCGGAAAACACCGACAAAGAACGGAAATTCACGGAAATTATTCCGGAATTTACGGATATTTTCGGGCGGGCGTCGAGTTTTTTTAAAGCAGTTGTCGCCGCGATTCCCGGCGTAATTTCAAATTAATTTCCACGCCCGTGTCACCCCGTTCGATACCGACGATTGCTCGTTACACAGCTTTTATCGGATCGTCGGCGAGATATCGCGACGCGACGGTGAACGCTTTTCGAAAAATTGTTCGCGACACACACACGCCCACGCGCGGCTCGATTCGACGCCGCACCCACCGCTCTCCGAAACAGTTTCGAGAGCTTTTTGTCGGGACCATGGTGCTAGCGTTTCCGGTTTGTTTGCCTTCCACGTCGCGCTTTATCTAATTTTTATCGGCGCCGGACATTCGATACAAATTAATATTCGGCGAAAAATATCGGTAAATTTATTATGTTGCAGTGGTGTGGGTTTAGTAGACTGCGTGGATTATTTGAAAATTGTTTTATTAGTTCGTGGTGCTTTTAACGATCGAGGTGGATGGGATGGTAATTTACTGTTGCTTGTTAATTATTTATTGATTCATGACAGGTTTATTGGATATTGGATGCTAGAATTTTTGTTCCATTAGGTATAGGGATATTTATTCAGATTTTTAGTGATTGTTGTCGTAATGTATGCTTAAATATTAGGTTTTTAATAGTTATAACAATGATAATAATTAATAGCTAATGATGTTAACAAAGGTTAATAATATATTTCTTAACTCACTGTCGGGTTAATTATTTCACCAAAAAGCATAACTCACATTCTGCAAATTAATATCCTCGCGGTTCCTTAAAAAAATAACAAACCTTTCGCGAGAATATAAACCGCAACCGTCCAGAATTTGTTGTTCGCCGCGGTTTCCGTCGAATACTCGACGCGAGAGCGATGAAACTAAGTGAAAAACTGATTTTGAAAAATAACGCCGGAGGCGCAAGGGGCGCGATAGCCGGGTGCACGCTGGCAGTTTTTCAAGATGTCAATCATCGGCGCGTGGGTGGACAAATCTTTTAATCTGGCGTCGAGAGGCTAATATTGGCGGTGAAATCGTTTCGGCGGAACAAATCTTGTCGCGCCGGATAAATCACTGCCCCCGAAAATTGTCGGGAAAATAAAGGTGACTTAACCTAGGCCGTAATCAATTTCATATTTTCATCGCATTAATATTAAAGGATTGTTATCTCAGTTAGCTATTTTACTTATTTTATTCATCGCGATTGATATCTGCTATTTAAAAAATCCTATAATAATACCAGAATAATAGATAACATTTGATTCATAGATAGATTTCTTATTCCATATATTTCATACTCGCGTCGAATGTCACGTTAAATCACAATCGTTCGAAATCAGGATAAATGTTTTATCGTTACTTTCATCATAGAATGCAAGACAGCTGCATTCAGTGCTCTGTAAATCTGTCGTTAAAAATCTGATTTGACGGTATTCAGGGTATACGCACTGTATCGATTTCTAGTTTACACGGTAGTCGAAACGTTCCCAGTAATGTCGTTAATGCGCGATGGAAATCAACAATTGCAATTCCATTTAAACGAATAAATGCTTTCGACAAAATTGCTCGGCCATCAGGTGTACAGGCTGTCCGATAAATCGGGATCAATCTGGATCAAGTTAAATGAAAATTCTACCAATTGCTGATTGATACTGGACACGCCTTTGTTTAGCGTTTGTATATTTTTTGACCAGACTATGTTTCACATGGTGTGGGTTCGGAATTATTTTTTCGAAACCTGATGCTTGTTTTTGTTTCGAGATATTTGTTTTTATGTTTGAAGCTTATTTTTTGGGGTTTCAGAATTATTTTTTGGAATCTGAGATTTATTATGTGCAGTTTGAGATTTATTTTTTGGAGTTTCAGGTTTATTTTCTGGGGTTTGAGATTTATTTCCTGGAGTTTCAGATTTATTTGGTGGAATTTGAGTTCTTTTTTGGAGTTTCAGATTTATTTCCTGGGGTTTCAGATTTATTATTTGGAGTTTGAGATTTATATTTTGGGGTTTCATTTTTATTTTCGGGGGTTTGAGATTTATTTTCTGAAATTTGAGATTTACTTTTTGGAATTTGAGATTTATATTTTCTGGTTTGAGATTTATTTTCTGGAGTTTGATATTTATTTTTCAGAATTTAGAATTTATTTTCTGGAGTTTGATATTTATTTTTCAGAATTTAAGATTTATTTTCGGGATTTTGGGATTTATTTTCTGGAGTTTGTAGTTTATTTTCTGAAGTATATTCTGAAAATATCGCGAATGAGAATTCGATACTCACGAGTGTGTGATTGGAGACAAGAAGAGACACGGAATTGTTACTGGTGTCCAGGAGAGTGAGGGAGCCATCGTCAGCTTGGTATACAAACTTGTCGTGGGAGACCCAGGTTGGTGTTAACCTGTGCGGCGTCAGGTCATCACGAAGGCACTCGTCTAACGTGAGACGTCTGCCGCTCCAATACAGCAGCTCGTCGACGTACCTAAACATATGCATTCCCATTGAATCCCACCTTCATTCATCGCACCCCGTCGTTCATTCGACGTCGCTCATTATTCACAAATATCTACAGCAATTTTTAGACCGCGGATTATTATGCAAGATAAAAATTGTATGCGTTAATAGCGAGCAATGAAGTTCTTTTTTCAACAATATTTTATGCATAAAATTCGCGGTCTAATAATTACAAAATAATTTGTTCAAATTTTAACAAAAATTTGTTAAAATAGGGCAACTTCGACGGACGATAACTCTGCGAAAAATTATCGTAGGATAATGATTGTTTCTTTAAATCAAAGCTTAAAGCCTCTACTTTAAGATAGTGTTTCTGAATTTTAAGTATAATGCATCTTCACCGGTGTAACCCTTTAAATATGAAGCCCTGTTTTCCACGCCCATAATTCTAAAAATTGACAAAACGCATGGACTTTGAAAAATTTGTTTTAAAGATGTCATTTACGTTAAAATAAAGCTCTATCCTTCCCCTTTAATTGAAAATAAACAAAAGCCGACTACGATTTTTCTACGCTGAGTTACAACAATTCAAAGTAACAACCCTTGCAAAGTCCGTGCATGGAAATAATCGGACGACTATTCCGCACGTTGCTATATAAATAATTACAATATCCACAACTTTCGTCCATTAAAATATTTAAATAACTCACAAAATACCTAATAAAACATTATCTACGAAACAGTGACATCAATGAACGCCTTAAGACAGTACGAATCTCTCGAACGACTCTAAAAAATCATTTTCGTCTCAATCCAGAAAAGATAACTATACAGACACAAGCATGATTATCTTCGGGAGAACAATCCCGTTGCCTGACCTCCCAGCGTTCCCAGAAAGCGACGGCATAATCGTTTTTACGAGGAACGAACAACCGGTGTTCGAGGTTTTAATGGCGCCATTCATAGAACCAGCTCGAATCACCGATCCACTTGGTTCCCTCGTAAAATCCTTAGCCGGATCCGATCCGTTTCGGGTCATACTCCTCGGCACGGGTCACGGATCGCGTCGCTAAAAGGATCGGCAGATTCCCGTGGATAAGGGGAACGGATTAATTTCGCGGAGAGCGGTCGACGGTGATCCGGTGGGCTCGTTAACGGTTCGGCCTCCGTGGAACCCGGCGCCGCCGCCTTTCGCAGCGGGCTTCACGGTTCTCCACGGTCGAGATCGCAGGCCGTGATAGACCCCACCCCCTCCCCTCCGGGATACAGGATCTGCGAGGGTAGGGCCGGAAAAACGGCCCGGAAAACTCACCCGAGAAGGTAGATGGCCGTGACGATCCCGGCGATAACGAACCCGATGACCAGCAGCGAGAAGATTATGCTCCGCCAGTTGTGGCCGCCCTCCGCGTACGTTAGATCCTGTGAATAGAGCAGACACGGCGCCGGTTAACGATCTATCGATCAAAGGGAAGCCGGTGGCGGGCTTGCGGATCTACAATGCGGAAAGCTGGCGTTGACGGCATGCAGGTCGCGAGGTCCTTGGACGTGTTCTGGGGACAGTCTGATCTGTTCCGGTGGTTGACGCATGCACTGCTGATTGATTAAATGGCTTCGTATGGGAGAGACCCTTTGACTAATGGGGGGGAACAAGTGTTCGAGTGAGACTGTTCCTGGCCACCTGTTTTCGTTGCGTTTTACTTGGAAGGGACGACAATCGACTCGGATATTCGAGCATGTAATGCAGATTTGTACGTAGTTTCGCTTTGAGGGCTGGAAATTAACCCCCAAACCATCGACTGTTTTATTACTATAATTAGCAAATTATTCAAAATATGAAGAAAATCTTTAAACAAAAGTTACTTCTTTTATTCGAATCTGATATAAAAGCGAAGAGAAATGTCGATTATTTGGTTAGAAATTTTTACAATTGTTTAAACAATTAACGAACAATATACCACGCGATGGATTTGGATAAAACAAGTGTCTTTTGTTCGAAGACTTTTCTCGCATCTCGTACTAATCGCGAATTATAGCAATCAGTTTATTAATTACCACCCCGTAAAGTTACGGGAGAAGATAAAATTATCGAACACAATTTTAAATATCTTGCACATATATTTATGGTTTTAGATTTCTTCGAATTGTCGGGTTGGTCGTCGTCTCTTGTTAGAAAGGGTGTTGAGGTGCAGGATATGTCGATATTCGGGAGTGAAGTCGGTTGATGGATGTTTACGTGAGTGAACGAAGTTTTTGGGTTCCGAATTCAAGACAATGTAGCACAGGTTTTCAATGGATTCTGGACCAGTTAACAACATTCGATCAACGACTCTTTTGTTCACTAGGACACGCAATACCGACGTTGTTGTACAAGACTCGACAAAACGGACCACTTGACCGTACAACTTTCCCCGTACAACTTCCCAATCCATGTATAATTCTTTCATTAATGGAACACGTTACACGGTTCTATAATGTGTCAGCACCTTCGATTTTTCGTTAAATACGCGGCTAGAGATTTATTTAAGCAACCCATTATTTCCCGGTATTATAATAATTTTAATATACTCTGTATATGAAAAAAATATATATAACTTCTTTTTATTACACATATACATATTATATTAACATTGTAACTCGCTTTAAAGTATAATAAAATTTAGCAAAGGTGTAAAGTATATAATATATATATGTAAAATTTTATTATACCTCGAAGCAAGTCTTAATCCTAACACAATATATACATGTTTAAGAAAAAGAAATTATACTATTTCATTATACTTACATACATCTATTATATCAGATATTACAAAATTGCATTCACTATATTTACATAAAATCTCCTCCTCTTCATTTCTTCTTCAACAACAAAGACTATTTCTACCAGCACACACGACTAAGTAAAACAAAGAACGAAACAAATACTATCGGCCATCTTTAACTGCGAAACACTGGACCGAGAGCGTCGTGCGGCACTGTTTGCTCGTGATTTATAGAACGATCCGTCCCGAACAGCTTGCGGGAATGAAATAATTAAGAGAAGCCCGCAGGTGTCTCGCTGTTCGTCGATACGTTTAAATAGCCATTTTATTTCGGCGATCGGCGAGGACGTTCTCGGGTCGAGGCGGTTTCGATCGCGTCGACGCGGACGGCCACAAGAATATCGGAAGTCTTTCGGCGGCGGCGGCGGCGGCTGCCGGACGCGCGTCACGTCGCCGGCATGCATATTGCATTCGGGTTATGTTTGCAACCCCGAGCACCCTCGTCCTGTTTGCGGGACTAAGCCGGATAACACGTACCGGCGGTGTAATACGTCCCGGCGCGCGCGCGCGCGGCGCGGTCGGATTTTCGGGACCTGTTAGAATCGCCACGCGACTCCCGGACTACCCCGCGCGCACTCCGGCCGAAACGCGTTACAAGCGCAAACACAGGGTCGTGTTTGCGCTCCGTGGACCGATGTCGCGACGCACCGCGCCGGAACGCTTACAATTAGAGCGGCCGCTGTCTCCGCCGGCGTATCGATTCGACGCGTAAACGCGGTTAATCCGCGCCGCTGTTTGCTTCCCCGGAATTGTCGCGAACGATCATCGCTTAATCTGCCTCCTGACCCGGCCGGCCTCTGCCCTCCCGACTTCCGCGGGTAAACGTCCTTCCCCGAACCGCGCGCGGAATGCTCCTAAACTATGCGAGACGCGCCGTTCGATTTTTAACTTTAACCTTTCTTTCGTCAGATTTCGTTTGAACATTTTCTTTGAAGATTTTATTCGAAGATTTTCTTTGAAGATTTTATTTGAAGATTTTGTTTGAAGATTTTGTTTGAAGATTTTGTTTGAAGATTCCTTACTGGATATTTATCGTTTCACTGCATCGAATTTATTAGTCTCGGCGTTCGTAAACGCTGGCGATGAAATTTCATTTTCGAACGTATGTTACTGTGTCAAGATTTTATTTAAAGATTCTTCGCTGGATTTTGATCGTCTTTATCGAATTTGTTAATCTAGGTGTTCGCTAATGCTGGCGATGAAATTTCATTTTCGAACGTATGTTACTGTGTCAAGATTTTATTTAAAGATTCTTCGCTGGATTTTGATCGTCTTTATCGAATTTGTTAATCTAGTTGTTCGCTAATGCTAGCGACGAAATTTCATTTTTGCTCGTGACTGTATATTGTTATTTTAGAAATAATTGTTTTTAACGAGAAACACTGTTCATACTCGTCGCTTTCGATGGAATCACTGCGAGGGGTAGTTTCACGGTTTAATTTGACGCGTATGTTTTTTTTATTGGCTATCATCGACGCCGACAACGTGAAAACAGCCCTCGCAATTTTTGGGAACAAAATGTTGGCTGTTAAAAGAACACGCGTGTCGAATGGTTTTTCGAAAACTGTCACTCGCAGATATTTCATCGAAATTGGTGCAGAAATTTGTTTAACGAAGCAACACGTGAAAATCATTCGTTGAACATTGTGCACTGTTGCTTCAGCAAAAATGTTTTATATTTTTTGTAAAATAATGAGGCACCATTGTGTTCCGAAATTGAATGAAAATGTTTAAAATTTTAATCTGACGCTTTTACAATTTTGAACTCACGCTTTTACCATTTCAATTTTATGCTTTCACAGTGTTAAACTTATGCTTTCACAATTTTAATCGCATGCTAAATAAACTTATGCGAGTGAGGGGCCTTACTATCGTCGCTTTCACTTAGCAGTAAATTGCCATTGCATCGTGACAAAATTTCTATTGCATTCCTCGACTATAACTTTCCAAATGTACAAAATGAAATATCAGAACAGCAGATAGTTTGTGTAGGGAATTCTGCAATCTCGCCTCATGATCACAACGACAAAAGAAAGGCCTCTGAAACGGATCGAAAGGTTTGCTTATTCGACGTGCACGAAGTACGTCGAACGATTCCGCCGTTCGAAATTGGATCTACCGAACTATCCCATAAATGGTAAAGTTTGCGCGGCGGTGGTATTTTTTGAAAAGACCGTCAGATATAAATATTCCGCGCGGCCAATATATCGCAAGCCTCGTTATACGTAAGCATGAAAAATGTTTCGCGGAACGTCGGCTTCTCTTTTTCCCATGACTCCCAGGAACTTCCGGTAAATCATGTTCCATTTTTCAACCCCTGTAGCCCAACCCTGCGATCTTCTCAACAAAACGATGCGCCGACGTTATTCCCGCTTAATTCGCCAGCAGATTAAACAACTCGTAAACTCCGAAGCGAAACGACGCAACAAAAATAATTAAAAAGAATAATAGCATCCTACTCGTCTCAATTAGTTAATTGAAAACCACCGGGAACGCATCTAATCGCACCGTAAAGCTCCAAGAATGCGTCTGAGTGCGATACTGCGAGCCAAGACTGCACTTGACTGCATGATAAAGCTGCAGCATCGCATCTGAGTGCACTATAATGATCCAATAATATACCCGAGTGTATTACAAGGCATCAAGATTGCATCTGGACGCGCTATAATGATCGAGGAATGCAACTGAGTGTATTATAAAGCTCGAGCGCATCGAACGTGTTTTACTACTCGACTCAAACATCTCGGAATTAATTATTAAAAACTGATAGCGCATCGTATAGTGGCAATAATGCACCTTAAGCGCATAATATAGCTCCAAAAGTGCACTCTGGCGCATTAAACGCGTGTATAATATTTTTCACGCTGGTAAATGTCTCCATCGTTCACGACGTCGATCTCATCGACCATGGAAGAGTGTTAAAATGCAATCGGCGCGTTACAACGATGCAACGGTTACCGAGGAACAACTTCGCAGCATGCAAATCGAGGAACGATTGGCCGGCATCAGGACACGGTAATCGCTTTCGGACGACTTGTTTACCCTGATGAATAATCGTCGCGCGAGTTCTCCCGATCCGCGCCGCCTTTTTCCCTCTATCGCGGCCCCCTCCGTTGCCTTCCACCCTCTCGTGCGGTTTCCTCTTTTATTCCATCCGTTTCGTCGCCGTTCTCCCTCTCCGATGTCTCTCTTTCCGGTCCCGGTTAGCTGATCGATTCATCGCCTTCGAATTCCGTGCGTGCAGCCACGTGCACGTGCGCCCCGAGCAGGATATAATGTTTTCGATCCGCGAAGACGGGATGGTTACGGCGCGGCGGGGATCGCGGCCGCATCGGGATGCAACGTGATCGCGGCACGCTTGTTTGCCGGTGCACTCGGGCGCACTTTGCGGGATTATTCGTTGTAATTCAACGAGCGGATACGGCGAAACGGCGAGGGAGGGGGGGAACCGTATCCCGGGGCGGCGTCGAATGCGTGCACACACACGCGGCCCGCCGTGATCAGCCTGCGGACGCTTATGGCAGTTTCCCGTCTCTGCGGGCTAATTCCGGCGGCGATCCAGGTAAGCTAACATTAATGGGGGGAACATGCAGTCTGCGGGAATTTCGAACGGCTACGTTTACCGTACCTTCGAACCGCTGAATAATTACCTGGCCTCTGTTCTAGACATTTTTAGAATTTCTTTCGGATATGTATAATTGTCGCGAGACGAACTGTGCTGGTGTCTATGTTGTATATATTCTATCTATACATCCGCCATAGAAAGTATTAACCCTTTGCATTCGAAGCCATTTTTACTGCAATTCTAAAATAATTTTTTAGAATTTTTATATTCTTATAGATATTTTTATAATCTTCTAGACATTTTTAGAATTTCTCGCGGATATGTATAATTGTCGCGAGACGAACTGTGCTGGTGTCTATGTTGTATATATTCTATCTATACATCCCCCATAGAAAGTATTAACCCTTTGCACTCGAAGCCATTTTTACTGTAATTCTAAAATAATTTCTCTGACGTACAGCATCGACATTTTATATGGCAAAATGTTTTTTATGCATATGAAATTGAATCTTGTAATTCACGCGATAACAGTTATACTTTTAATAATTTTTGAAATTTAATTTTTCATACTGTAAAAATTATTTTGGAAGTGTACCATAACAATATTTTAGTGGTGCCTCAGAGTCACCATTCAAGTGCAAAGGGTTGAGACGTTAACTGGATAAGTTTTGATAAAACGTAATTTCTATAATTACATACATCTATTTCAAAGTTAATCATGTTAAATTGTGACAAATGACTATTTTTTTTCTGATACAACTATAATTATATCATATATATTTATTGTATACAAATTTAGATATTTACTACTTTCAGATTATGTAAGTTTAATATATATATTTTAGTGTATTTTCGTAATTAAAATATAATATAATATAATTATAAGTGTAATTATAATTATGTCATATAATATCTGTATACAAATTTAGATATTTACTACATTTAAATTATATGAGTGTAACACACATTACTGTATTCTTGTAATTACAATATAATATAATATAATTATAAAGTACAATTATAATCATATGGTATACATATTTAAATACAAATTTAGATATTTACCACATTCAGATCACACAAGTACAATTCATATTGCTATACTTATCACAATTCACTCTTATCTTGTTACAATTTATCCTACAAATCGTACAGACACAGATATTTAAATACCTCGAACGTTTTAACCATTGTTACTGTTTAACAAACGTTTACATTTGATTCGCCGCGCTATTGAAGATGTTAGGAGTGTTTCCGACAGCGCGCCCCTGTTCAGGATATTGTCAACGCGCCGCGTACGGTGGTCATTGAAGAATTTAATAGCGGGTTGCGGCCGCGGATGCACCACCACCCCGCGGGAGATCCAAATAATACGTTTGGAGAACCAGTTTTATCCGACGGCTTGGTGTGCATAATTGGAGAACTGGTTCGGTTTCCAGTTATGACGAGGAGGAGGAGGACGGGAGGGATTGAATGCGAGCAGCAGTTTTATATTCCCATGCTCTAGTTTCCATTGAACGGGGGAACGCGCCGCGATGCTTCGAAAAATTCTGTAATCCCCGAACGACGGGCAAAAACATGCACTGTCTTGGCACGAGTTCCTATTTCCAAGACTGTACCGCGGGCGACGCGATTTTATTCGGCCTGCGCCGAACACGAGGAACTTCCCCCGTTAGACTTTTTAACAAATTTATTACTTCCACAACTTTATGCTTTGCATAATTTTATAATCATATTGCTCTATAGTTCTATGCAGGGTTATATAATTTTATACGTTTGAATGTCCTCGATGTCCTTATTGAATTCTATTTAATTGTTAATCGTTAATTTGTCGATTTTTAACATTTTGATTGCTTCCACAACTTTATGCTTTGTATAATTTTATAATCATATTGCTCTATAGTTCTATGCAGTTTTATATAATTTTATACGTTTAAATGTCTTTATCACGATGTCCTTATTGAATTCTATTTAATTGTTTTTAAACTTGTTAAATTGTTCTCAGTGGAGTTTTTAAAATTTTTCCAGATATTTTCATCATTAAACATATTAAATATTATTATCTAAATTTATCAAAGTATCTGGTTCTTTTTCTATAAAGACGCTTATCGAAATAAGTAAAAGAAAGTTTTATAGTTTAAGTAGTCCGTAAAACAAGACATCTTTTAAACAACAATTTCAGAGGGTGTTGTCGCGTAATATTAATCCAAATAACCTGTCGAATTATCAATGGAATTGCCGTCGATTAAGTGGTTTATTACGAAGTCCACCGATAGGCAGAGCATTGAAATGAAATTATAATTACTGTTTCATAGACAATAATTCCATAAACCGCTTGTTTCAATAACACATTTACCGCGTGCCTCAAATGACTATTAAACAAACGTTAAACAGTAAATTTCAGGTAAATGATCAAACAATTGAAATAATCAACAGGAAAAATTCATGAAGAAAGAAGGGAGGAAATTATATGGTAAAAGAAAAACTACAATAAAAGATAAAAGCTAGAATAAAAGAGAAGCTACAATAAAAGATAAGAGCTGCAATGAATAATAAAAGCTACAATAAAAAATGAAAGCTACAATAGAAAATAAAAGCTACAATAAATAAAGCACATGATCAACATATTTAACCCTTTGCACCCGAAGCTATTTTAGCTCTAAATCTAAAATAATTTTCTGTCTTATAGTATTTTTATTTTGAGCGACGAAGTGTTTTTTATATATACCAAATTAATTCTCGTTATTCATACTAACTGTGCCATATTTAACAATTTTTCTAAAATTAAACATTGTTGCTATAAAAATGATTTTAAAGGGTGAAAGAACAATATTAGTGGTCACCATTCGAGCGCAACGGGTTAAACAATACGAAACCACAAGTAAATAAAAACGAGCAACAGAGCGATCGTTGGAGGGAACAAGTATTAAATTCAAGCCACGTTTATGGTAGATGCCGGTCTATTGTTACCACGATCGTGTTATCTAATCCGGACCGGTTAAATCGGCGATAGCTTCGACAATGGGAACGGCTCGATGCTTATTGCCCTCGGAAATCGCTCGATATTTCGCCCTCCGCGGTATTAATATTTACCTGACGCAACAGCAGCAGCAGCAGCAGCGGCAGCCGCTTTAACTCGCCTAACGCGGTACGTGACGGAACAGGAGAAAATTTGTCGCGCCGCGATATTTTCTTGCGGCGAGGCGGTGCGCCGCGCCGCGAGAATATTATATTTCCTCGGTCTCGTCGTCGCCACCCTCACGGAATTCGCCGTGTCCCGTATCGCGTTAACGCTATCTTAGACGGTCGTCGCAACACCGTCATTTTACTATTCCGCGCGCGCCGCTGCCTAACGCCCCGTTCTCCACCGGCCGCGATCTAGCGCGCGAATTTTTCAGCCGGTCCCACTATCGCTTTTCCCGATAGTTCATCCGCGTACGTGCGCGGAACCAGCTAGATCACAATGGGAGATCGTTCTACGAGCAGTCTTCCGTTTGCTTTTCGGGAACGAAGCGAACTCGAAGGTTGGCGATACGTGCGCCAAGGGGGTTGCTTTTGTGAAAAGCGTCGCGCTGGGACCGTTGCAGTCTAGGTGAACGGACGCTGCGGCGGCCTGCTTCTGATTGGCCGTCGACACGACCCCATCAGTTTTGATGGCAGTGGCGGTCGCGTAGAATGCCGGGATTGCCGGCCATCGTTCTTCGATTGGCGACGTCTACGCGAATTGAGAAAATCACCATAAAGATAGTGCTTTTCAAACGGTAGAACCATTTTCATGGGTTTACGGCAGCTGCGCATTTACGAAGTTTAAAGAATCGTTTACATCAACGTGTAACGCATTACATGAATGCCAGTTATTTATTAAAATTCATTTATTCACGGGAAGAATCGTTAAATATTTTTCATTCGATATGATAATTATTGTATCTAATTTACGAAAAATAGTTTCTAAGAATACTTTGTCTTCTTTCCAAACGATTCCAACGTGTCCGCATTAAAAATAATATTAATAATACATTCGGAAAATTTCCTTTCTTCGACGATAAGATTCTCGGATTCGAAATATTTGCTTCACAATATATAGATATCTATCCCTTAGCAATGGTCCAGCAAATTCTTCCGAATAACTCGCCCCATAGCGCACTATTGCACTCTACGTCGGCGCAGCTGCCTCAGCAAATATTTATTACGTCGCAATAACTTATCCAATAGATCCGCCGATCCTTGGCGGTGCATTTCGTGGGGCATCGGCAACCGGAGAGGGACAGCGTCTGCGGCGGCGTAACAAAATTTTTTTTCCGGAACGCGACCCGTGCACTTTGCATTTCTGTTTTTATTGTTCATCGATTCTCGATACAGAAGAGGAACCTGCGCGGGTCTTCCAAGGGATTTAGTATTTTCTAGATCGAGCGGCACTCCCCGGTCGTTCTCTGGTTGATATTCCGGGCTACGTACATGGCACCTTTATGGTGGCCACGAATGGAAATTGGAGCCCGGGAATGGAATATCTGGCTCCGCGTGGCGCTCGAGATTACCCTATTGTGACGCGGCGTCGCGAACGCAATGACGAATAGAGAACGCGGGCAGCGAGACCGCGACTCGTCGCGATTTATATTTTGTTTACTTATTTGCGAAAGGGTTGAAACTGTCCGGTACAGCTTCGCTTAACCCGTTGCACTGTGATAACGACTCGCGATAAAGATTTCGCGCAAGATCTATTTTAATATGAATATTATTTATTTTTTCTAGATTGAAATAAAGTTAAATATCTTGGGAAAATATAGAAACGTAAGTGGAAATAATAGAAGACAGAACAATTATATTAGATTGATAATTAAAATGGCTTCGAGTGCATAGGGTTATTTTTAAATCTAAGCTTTGTTCATGTAATAATTATCTTGGAAAGTAATTAAACTTGCAACGTTTGTTTTAGAGTTTGTTTGATGTTTCGGTGGTAATAATACTAAATTATCAATAGTAGTATTACTAATACTAGATTAATAATAGTGGATTATTAATATTAATATTCGTAATACTAAATTTTCAATATTAATATTAGGAATACTAAATTTTTAATATTAATACTAGAAATACTAAATTTTTAGTATCAATACTAGTAGTACTAAATTATTAATATTGACATTAATAGTACTAAATTTTCAATATTAATATTAGTAATACTAAATTATTAATATTAATATTAATAATATTAAATTTTTAATATTAATACTAGAAATACTAAATTTTTAATATATATATATAATATTTATTTTCAGCCTCACGGCCAAGAAATAGGACTTGGTTTACACAAACCTAACTCTACAATTCTATCTTAACCTTTCATTCATTATATACATTTTCATTCACACACTTATCTCATATACCTACTGCCTAAAAACCGTTTCTTACTCTAAAATCCTAATAAAGCCTTCTCCTTTGCCCTTTCTTTTCTCTTTTTATCTACCTTGCCCAGCCATTCTTCCACCTTCTCGTTCTTTCTACCGCTTACTACCTCCTCGATCGTCACTCCTCTTTCCGTTTTCCTGCAATCTCTTACGAGATGCTCCAGTGTCCCAAACATCTCCCCACACAGGTCACAGTTTCTTTCTTCCTCTTTCTCCCAATATCTGTTCCATCTTTCCATATTTCCACATCTTGCTCTCGCTACTAATTTCTGGCATCCTCCTTTACCTTCCCTGCTCAGGTACTCTGGAAGAACCCAGATTTTTATTTTTTGGTACCGCGGGTTAAATTTCGACTGTGCCACTTTGCGGAATTGCTTCTGCTGCTGCACCTCTACATCTCTATTCCTCAACCTTGACCCCACATCTTCTCCACTATCCCTCAACCGATTTACACCTTCTTGGCTCCATCCATTCCTCTTAAAATATTCCTCCCTTTCCATTCTGCTTTTGATTTTCAGCTCCTCATTTCTCTCTTTTTCCTTCAGACACTCTGCCGCAATTCTTCTTTCACCACCTCTCTTCAAATTCTCCTCAAACCTTATAGCCCTATGTCCTGTACACACGCTAACTTTCACTCTCTTTGTCTCCTCCAGCACTATGTAACTTGGCGTAGTAACATCTAGGCCCAGTGTCCACTTTATATATTTTAATTGTACCCGCTCTACTGCTTCTCTTTCTCTGTACCCCCATAATTCTACTCCGTATAATAACACCCCCAGTACCAACATATCAAAAAGGAACATTCTCATTCTAAAATTATCTTTAAATATCCTCTCCCCAATGCCCCATGCCTGATTTAAAACTACGTTTGCCCTCTTCGCCCTCTCTCTAATATGCTTATCCATATTACCGTTCCTCTGGAATATTATCCCCAGATAACAGAATTCCTGTACCACCTCTATCTCCCTTCCCTTCCATTTCCATTGCGTTTCCTTGTTCTTGCCTCCCCCCTTTCGGAATATCATTGCTTTCGTTTTCTCCACATTGAGATTCAGTTCCTTCCTGTCCAGATAACTCTCCAATCTCTTCATCATACTTTTTAACTCCTCCTCTCTCTTCGCCACTAGTACCACGTCGTCTGCATATGCCAGAGTCCAAAATCTAAGATTCCCTACGTCGATCCCCCCCAAAATGCCTTTCCTCATGTGCTCTTCCATATCTGCCAAGAAAATAGTGAACAGTGAGGGACTGAGCGGGCAACCCTGTCTCAGTCCCTCGCCTGTCCAGAACTCTTTAGTCATTCCCTCGTCTGTCTTCACCACATTTCTCGTTTCCGTATATATTTCTTTAATCCTTTCCGTTAGTCCTTTCCTCACACCCCTCTCTGCCATGGCTTCCCAGAGCTTACTTCTCTTCACTGTGTCGAAAGCAGCTTTTAAATCTACGAACAATGCGTACACCTTTCCTTTCTTTTTCATCGTTTCCCTTTCTACCACATGCTGTAGTATGTACGCATTGTCGATCGTCCCTCTATGTTTCCGAAACCCCGCTTGCGTATCTGGCAAAATGCCCTTCTCTTCCACATCCTTCCTCAATCTTTCATTTAAGATGGCCGCGTAAATTTTGTAAGCTGTGCAGAGCAAGCTTATACCTCGATAGTTCTCCGGTACTTCTGCATTCCCTTTTTTATAAATGGCGATAATGCCCGCGCTCCTCCAATCTTCCGGGAAGCCTTCTCCGTTCCAGACCTTCTTTATCATTTCTTTTAGCTTATTCCTCGTCGCACCCTCACTATACAGCCACGCTTCGTTCGGGATATCATCCCCTCCTGCCGCCTTCTTCTTCCTCAGGTTCCTTATCTGTTCCTCTATTTCCTCCTCCGTCAATTCTGGTTCCGTATCTTCTGTCTTTTGGAGCACTCTTTCCTCTCCCTTTACTCTCTCTTCAGCCCCCCCAAGTAACGTCATGAAATGCTCTCTCCACTTCTCCAACGTGATATTATTTTCCACTTTTCCCTTCCTCTTTCTATTCTTATTAATGTATTTCCATATTTGCTTTTCTGTCCTTGCCAATCTTATTTCCTTCTCTTCCTCTTCCTTTCTCTTTTTTTCTTTACTTTCGCAGAGTCTTCTGAATTCCGACCTCCTTTCCACATATTCTTCTCTTTGGATCTTACCTTTCCTCCATCTCCTTAGCCACCTATCTACCTTCCTTTTCTGTTTGGTGCACTCCCTATCCCACCAAAATTTTTGCCCTATTTTCCACTTCCTTGTCACTATCTTCTTCTTTTTCATCCACCTGTTCACCGCTGATTTCAGCCTTCGCCATTCCTCTTCTATTCCCCCTCCTTCTTCAAATACTATTCCACCCGTTCGTTCCTTATATTTTGTCACTGCTTCCTCGCTCCAACACACTACTTCCTTCTCCAGTTTCCCTCCCTCTGCTTGTCTTTTCCCTGCTACTGCATATATTTCCAAACACAGAGGTTGATGATCCGACTCAATCCTGTTCCCTATCCAGAATTTTTCCGATCTTTCCCAACCTAACTCATTTACAATTACGTAATCTATCACTGATGCACCTCTTTTTTCTATACACGTGTACTCCCCTTCTTCGTCTCCTTGTACATTGCCATTCAAAATGTTCCAACCCCTTTCTTCTATCAACCGCAGTATTCTTTCTCCTTCTCTATTTTTAATTTTGTCTTTCGACTTTCTATTTTTCTGCTCTTCCTGCGATTCCCCTATATAAACGCCGCCCTCCCTTCCCGTCCTAGCATTCAGATCTCCTCCTATTATTAGTGCCTCCTCCCTTACTTCTCCCGCTTTCTCTTCTAACACTTTTATTATCTTTTCTATTCTTTTATTGTTGTAAATTGTCCACACGTCCCACGTTTCATTCTCTATTTCAATTTTCACTTCCAGCATACCTTCCTCTTCTTTACATTCTTCCGTGACAGTCCATCCATCCCTTATTCCTACTATTATACCCCCTCGCGCCCTTCCCCTTCTTTTTTCTCTTTTTGCAAACTGGCATCTCCAGTCCCACCCTTTTGGCAAGACCTTTTTTAAGCTTTCCCATCTTTTCGCTTCTACCCATGTCTCCGTTAGCCCTACGAAATCATACCCATCGACGAATTTCCAAAATTCCCTATCCTTATTTCCTACCCCTGCTACATTCCACCAAAGAAGTCTTCCCCTCTTGGCCACCTCCCCTGACCTTTGTTTACTACTAGCTACTCCCTGCCCTTCTCCTCCATCCTTACCGCTTGCCTGTACTTCCTTATCTTTTCGTGAGGCTGCTTTTAAAAACCCTGCTTTACTTCTAGTTTTTCTGTTTCCACATTCCAATAATGCCATTTCCCTTGAATATTCAATTTCCTATATGCTATTTTTACCTGCATACCTTCCGCTTTCAGTTTCCTTGCTTTCTCCCTTATTAATCTTTGTACTCTCCTTTCTTCTTCCGTCAAGTCATGCTCTATGTATATCCTCTTTGTGCCAAGCTTCCTTTTTTTTCGTCATGACTTCTTGCTTCTTTTCCCAGCTACTCATCTCTACTATTATCACTCTATTATCTTCTCCTCCTTTACATTCCACTTTGCTTACTCCCCCGATTACTCCTAATTCTTCCCTCAGAAAGCCCTCCACTCCACCTCTACTACTTTTTTCATTCATCCTTAAACCTTTAATAACTATGTTGTTTTTTCGTTTTTCTTTGTCCTGCTGAAGCATACTCCTCTTCAGTTTCTTTACCTCCTTCCACACCTCCTCTTCCGGGCCTCTTACTCCATTTTCCTCTCCTCTTCCTACTCCCTTCCCCAGTCTTTCCTCTACCATTTGCAGAATTTCTGTCCTTAGCTCTCGTTTCTCCTCCTCTCTTCGCTGCTTCTCTACCCTTTTCTGCTCCTCGATTCCTCTTAGCACTCCTTCCAACCTGTTACATAATTCTGTCTCCTTCTTTTTCCATCCACTTTCTAGCGTTTCTATTCTGTCCGTTAGTCCTTTCATTTCCCTCTTTATTTCTTTTTTCAATTCCATTCTTCCCTGTGCAATTTCACTACGAATTCCTTCCATTTTCTTTAATATTATTCCTAACATTCCAGTGGCTAGTCCTTCCTCTTCCCCTTCCATTCCTGTTGCGTCTGGTCTCTGAGGCGTTTTCTTATTATCCTTTTTCTTTGATACCTGGTCTTCCTCCTTATGCCTCTTCCTTATCGATTTTTTTTACCAATCTACCTTATCGGTTTCTTCTGCGTTCTATTGTTTTTCTCTTCTTTACCGATTTAATCTGGCCCGTCTACCTTATCGATTACTTCTACGTTCGCTTGTTTTTTCTATACCTAACCACAAAATTTTCTCCTGTCTTATCTGCCTTAATTAATCCTAAACTGTACAGCTTTTTCTAATCCTTCAAATTCCCCCACACGCTTTAAAACTATCCTACTCACTTTCCTGTTGCTTACCTAAAACGGGAGAGAATTTCCCACCTTTACAAAGGGTTTTTCGCACGCTTTCCACACACACCTTCCACACCAAAACACGCCCTCTAACCAAGTCCACTAAATTTTTAATATCAATACTAGTAATACTAAATTATTAATATTGACATTAATAGTACTAAATTTTCAATATTAATATTAGTAATACTAAATTATTAATATTATTATTAGTAATACTAAATTTTCAATATTAACATTAAGAATACTAAATAATACATACAATATACTAAATTTGTTACGTTTCCAGCAACACACAAGATGACCAAGGTCAAGCTGAATGAATAGAATTCTCTGTTGCAAAAAAAAAACGTTCGACTCGACTCGATACGATGCGTTCCGATTGATGTATCGAGCCCGGGAATTAATCGACCGTGAGATAATGGCTGCCGATGCTGGCCCCGGCCGATCCGCAGCTCCGCCCGCCATTCCGATAATGAAACACGGAATAATTTTGCTACAATTAGAGCTCGCCACCGTTTCTTCCGATAATGAACATCCGCGGGCGCGCTTCGATTTTCAATCGTAACTTTCGACTTTGATAGCGACGGAATGTAATGAAACCCGGCCGTCCGTGGCCGTCGTTTCATCTCCGCCGCCGAACCAGAATTAAGGATGTCGAATTTGTCAGGGAAATTCGCGAGACACGCGATCCACCGTGCACCGAAAATTGCCCGCGTTTCCTCCGTCGAATTCTTCACCGCGGAATCATTATTTACAAATCCCGATGCAGCGCTGCCAATAATTGAACCTGCTCTTTTTCCCCAATGCAATACTGTGCACAATTCAGTCGTTTAGTTTGAAACTGGCCTAAATTCGTTTATTTTAACCCCTTGCACTCGAAGCGAATTTTTTCTGCAAATATGAAATAGATTTCTCGCCTTGTGATTTTTTTCATTTTATATTCATATCAAGAGTTTTACTTTGAAGAATCTTTTAAATCTAAATTCTGTATTGAAATTGTTTTGGAACGTGATAGAAGAATTATGGTGGTGTTTTGGAGTCTCCATTCGAGTGCAAAGGGTTGAAATCTAGATATTTAACCCTTAACACTCGGCGCCATCAAGGATGTTACTCACCAGCGCTTATAAACAATAATGTTATTATATAATATACGATGTATCTGTACATGTATATATAATATTGTTATAATAATATTCGATTTACATGAATTTGTAGACAACGAGAAATAGTTGCAAATCGCTAATAAACTTTAATGTTTAGTCATATACTAGAATTAAGATGTCCCCTGAGAGGGGACAGCCGAGTGCAAAGGGTTAAGAATATCGCGATTTAAAGATTTTTTATGCGTTTATAAACAGTTTAGACTTTCTCTCTTAACGTTATTCTTTTAAAAATTGCGGTTTACAATTGTATATAGCTATAGTTACATAACTATAGTTAAATTATATATAACGTAGAGATCTAACAATATTAAAATAGCTGGCTCGACGTTTTTGGAAAATGGCCATATTGAAAATAAGTGACTCTATTGTCAACTCGAAATAACTTTTACGTCTTCAGCGATATTTAAACTAAAACTTAACAAAACAACGTGTGTATTAAACATGTTATTTAGAAGATGCGAACGTATCATTTTATTATATATACAGAGTGTCCAGAAAGATTTGGATCAAATTTACTTAATGTGTTTGTCAGGTCGAATCGTTTAACCATTAACCGAATGAATAATCTTATATTCGCGTAAACTTGTTAACAACGTGAAGTTTCACGATCCACCAACCATAATCGATCGAACCGTCCGAAATCCGCATAATAAAGGCCACTGCGGCAACCCGCGAACTCCACTAAAGAAACCGTTCTCGTAGTTTTATAGCATATTCATTAGCATCGTAATCTTGATGACTGTCATTCTAGCGAACATTGTTCCAGAGAACGATAATTTCTGATCAAAATTCCAACATTCCAAAGTAACTGGTTTTCCTTGAAATTAACAACCCTCTTGAACCTCGAAATCCAAAGCTCGTCAGACATCTTTGTAACAAAATGCGTTATAAATAGCGTTACAGAGATCAATTTATTACTTTCAAGTCAGAACTAAGTATTTCAATTATTCGTTATTAAATATAGAAATGCAGGAACGGTATGCCCAAGAAAAATATGTTCGCGTAAATAGAGGGTGTCAAAATATTCGCTTTTCCGATATCACGATGGCCTTAAATTTAGAATAATACAATCGAATGGATAAATGATATTAAAAATCAGAATATCATATTGCAAATTAGAGATTCTCAGTTTCAATTTAAAGAAAAATTTATATAATTATTTTTACAGCTTTTAACAAAATTACGGCTGCTCAAAGTCTGACAATCCTCGACCAGAAATTAGCGACACTTTAATTTTGCATTCGGTTGTCATTAATACCATCGTTCACACGAATCGTAGCTAACAATTACTATTCCCAGTCTCATTTTCTGCATCATCTACCTCAGTTACTAATGCAAACACTACTAAAAATATATTCAATTCAAACCGTCGTAAAAACAGATTTATAACAAGAAAACGATATAAATCGCTTTCGACCAGCCGACGTCTTGAATTCCAATTCATTCGGTTTCGTTAGCAGCGTTCTCGAAACACCGCAGATCCATAACAACGTCTAAATTCCAACCTCTGACCAACGGTTACCGAACCCCGGACCACCGTACAGCGTCCGAGCATCGCGGAACCAACAAACACGGTTGTCAGCGGGCGGCTGTTCGTCGTCGCGGGCGCAAACGTAATACCAAATTCCCGGGGACAGCACTGATTTCGCGAACGGTTTTTGCAACACTTACCGTCTCGGCGCCGGTGTTCTCGCTCATCGTGGCTCACGGACGGCCGTGAATAATGCGGTGCACTAATGTTGCGCCCGTCGAAAAGCGGAGGGAGCCAAGCGCCGCGCGACTCTCTCTCTCTCTCTCTCTCTCCCGGCCCGCTGTTATTTACACAATATAGTTCCGCGGCTCCCGGTACTCGTCGCTTGACGTAACCGCGGTATTTGCATGTTTACAACGGTGCCCGCGCTCCCGATGGAAATAACATATATTCCGGTGTGTTCGCCGGAGGCCGGCGTCGAACTTTCGGCGGCGGGGGCCGTTTCGCCCGCGCGACCTCCACCCCCGCCGGCTTCTCCGGTATATCCGGCCCCGGAAGGAGAGACCCGCTTATCGTCGCCGAACGTTTTTACGACGCCGATCTAATTATTCAAATCGGCCGGCAGCTGGGACCGCGCGGAGCTCCGCGATCCTAACCGGCGCCAATTAGCCTGATTTTCTGGCGAAACTTTCGCATCGATTTCGCCAGCGGTTCGTATAAAACGCTGTCCACCGTCGCGCGCCGCGTTACGATCGATGGACAGCAGTCGGAAATTCGGAAGCGTTGATAAAAACGTGTAATCGAACGTCGCGGGGACTCTTGTTAATGTTCGGACGCGATGGTTATTGTTAGACGGCGGATCTCTGCGCGAAGTCGAAACAGGCGACTGCGAGACGCAGGAACCAGGTGGGATGTTACTTTTATTTTAACCCTTTATATTTTAACCCTTTATATTTTAACCATTTACATTTTAACCATTTACATTTTAATCCTTTATATTTTAACCCTTTATATTTTAACCCTTTATATTTTAACCCTTTATATTTTAACCCTTTATATTATATTATAATAGTACTTAGCATATAACAATAGTTATATTATAGTAGTACTTAGCATATAACAATAGTTATATTCTAGTCTTATTCAGCATAAAATAACAGCTATATTATACAACAAATCTGCTTCGTAAAATTGCCGCTCACATTCTCTGCGCATCGCACGCGACCCTGCACGGAATCGCAACGAAAGTAAATTCGCGACAATCGACTTCCCGATATAACCAAGGACGACTTAATTCCACAAAAATGCCGGGACTTCTATCCACCGCTGTCCCATTTAAATTTAGTTTACTGTTGCACTGTCTTCAGTCGCGACAGAAAAAGATATCGATCGAAACAATAACATTAATTATTGACGAGGTGAACCATTTATTGCATCGCGAGCAATGTAATAACAATGAAGCAGTCGCAGGACGGCGGATGAAATACTTAAACTTCGAACCAACAGAGCAGAACCTCGAGCATACGAAAAACGAAATAAACGAAGAAAATGTATGAAATTTAATTTGAAGTATAATTTGAGATTTCATTTAAAATTTAATTATTCGAACAGAGATGAGGACGAACGCAGCTTGAGGAGAGGATAAAAGAAAAAGAAAGCTAGTTGATCAGGGTATCTGTTAGAGGTAATATTAAATTAACGAGGTAAACCATATATTTAAATATCAAATTAACGAGGAAAACCATTTATTGCATCGGGAGCATTTAATGAGAACGAAGCAGTCGTACAAGGGCGAATAAAACACGAAAACTTTGAACCAACGAAGAAAAATCTCCAACATAAAAATATCGAAAGAAACAATGAAAATGCATGAAATATAATTTGAATTGTAATTTGAAATTTTAATTGAGATTTAATTATGCGAGATGAAGCCGCTTGACGTAATAGTAAAAGAGAAAGAAATCTAGTCGATCACGGTGTCTGTTAGAGACAATAAACAATCGGTTTAGGCTATTAAATAGGCCGTAAAGCGTTGCACGGGATTCTGTCAGAAAGAGAGAACATTTCCAAAGACGTCGAGGCATTATTCAATACGGAAATGTTGGAACAATTATGCCGGAGATCGCGATACGGGAGGAAAGTTCGGAGCCGACCAAGAAAGGAATCCGTGTACGCCTATAATTCTGCAGCGTTCCGCAATCCGATAAAGCTTGCCAGATTCCCCCGGTCCCGTGCCCGCGACCCGATATCTCTCTGCGAGAACCAACCCCCGCATCCGCGAGCCAATAAACGTTACGTTATCTCGCGAAAATTTTCTGCCCCCTTTCCCAGCCGGCCATCAATGGGATCCAGCGGAAAGAAACATTGCCCCCGCTTGGCTCCGGCTTATCGACTCTCGTTGCCACCCTCTTCGGGCTGTCCGTGCTTGTCGCCGGCTACGCCGGGGTTTCAGGCTATCCGCTCTGACAGACTGTCGTCACGATAACTTGGCCGAGGATCGCGCAGCTTCCGGTTAAAACGTAATTCACGGTTCAGCCGGCGATCTTTATGCAACGCGACATTTGTCAAGGTTTCTTCCAAGCTCGATTCTCCCATCGAACGATTTTGTTCGTTGGCCGTGATGTCGTTGAACTGTTTTAATATTTTCGTTGTTTTATATGTCGGATATTTTGTATTTTTTGTAAAAGGGTGCGTGGAAAATTAACAGTGTAAAACAGTGCGTGGAAATGGCTAGAGACGATTAGTGACGGTAATGAGAAAAATGGTATATTTAATTGACGAAAACGATTGGCAGAAATATAGTGAGATACTTTCATGATACATTGGTTTTATTGGTTAAAATTATCGGCGGAAGTGTTGATAAAAAATTGAGATTTTGAGAATGGTACGTATAAAAATAATTCGTATGTATGATTAGCAAAAGTGGTTGGTGACAATTAATGGTAAAGATGGCTAGTAAAATGATTAGTAAAAATGGTTAAGAAAAATGGTTAGTAAAGATAGTCAGTAAAAACAGTCAGTAAAAATGGTTACTACATAAGATTAATAATAATGCTTAATAAAAATGGCTGCGTTGAGAATATAATAAAGGTTCCAGTAAAAATGCTTACTAAAACATAATCAACAGAAATGTTACCTAAAAAAGCTACCTACGAACAAGTAGTAAACACATGCGGTAAAACAGTTTACTAAAAATGTTAAAAATACGGAAATAACGGTAGGAAAAATAGTAGACGAACTCGATTGAAAATGGAAAAAGCAACGAGTATCAGCAGCAAGATAATCCGACCGTCGAGAATGCAAAATCATTTCGTAGCTGGCAACTATTCGGCGCTGCAACTAAGGATAATGTTTGAAAGGGGCCAAGCTGGTTGTAGTTCGTTTCAAACAATGTTCGTGCACGTCGTCGCGGGGGCGTGTTCTCGGCCGGTTGTAAAAATGGGAATCTTAAATTGCACCGTTGTGCTCCGTTCGAGTGTTAATATTTGCAGCCGTCGAGTAAACTTCCTGCGACTGGTTTGAAGTGTACTTGTTGTTATTGGCGCAAGGGGGGGAGAGGGAACTCTGAAGAAGGCTCGTTGTAACCGACAGAGAGCGGAATGCTCGAGCAACACTTGAGATAACAGCGATTGCCAGTTTCAGATTCAGTAATATAGCGAGCCTTGTGGCGGACTGATACACTGGCGGGCGCGCGCTGGATTACACCGGAGTATTTTCTATCTCCTTGAACCGCTGACGCGATTAGCTATATGTGTACCATGGTGTAGAACACGTGTGCCCGCGATATTGCGCAACTTCCCTGCCGTGTTAATAATTGCCGGGATGTCTGACCAATTACCAACATGCTCGACGTAATATTAATTATTCTCGTAATCGCGGATTTGTCCGCGGCTGTTTTTCTTTCAAGCCATGGGCTTAATTGGCTCCTGCTCTATTTAATTAATCCGTCGCGAATCGTGTCGGACTCTCGTTGCCGAGATTTTCGAACAAGATACGCTAAATACGGGTACGACCTTTTTTTTCTAACGACCGGTTCGTTCCATTTTCTAAAAATAATAAAACTGTAATATTTATTGTAGCACACGCTGTAGTCGAAAAATACATGGTTAATCGTTTACACGAAATTGGATACCGGTTATTTGAACCGCGGTGGGTACGTTTAGTATTAAATTCGCACGAAATTCTACCGCTCTGACGTCAATATTTAAACAACGGAGTAAAGGTTCCATGAAATATAAACGATCCGTCTGGTCCAGGAATTTATCACACCGATAGATTCGTTAACCAGCCACGCCAATGGCTGCAGGAATATTCTTTATACAAAGGAAAACTCTACCAGCCAATATTAACGTTACTATTATTTAGATATCTTGATCGCTCGATCTTTTATTCTATTGCCTATTATTTCTTGTCGTCCCTCTTCGAAATAATATTATTGCAACAGATCGAATAAATACTATTACCTTCATTATTACCAATTTTGTAAAATTCGAAGCATTTTAAAATTATTTAGTTTACCAGGATTTTTCTAATACGAAGTTCGTTGGAGAAAGTTGACGAAGGAGGCCGCGAGGCTCGACGGACGAGGATCGAAGCGAACGGGGTTGGCGACTCGACGAGGATAAGACCCGGGAGCCGCGGTTATCGAAAATTGTTGATATTCTGGGCTTATTAGCCGCGGGTTGCTTGAACCGGCGCAATATCAAGTGGACGTGGGTGGAGTGAATGGGCCGGGGCATCTGGTTATTGCCAAACGTTCGCCCCGCGTCCGAGGGAATTGAGCAATAGTGCCGCGGCGAGAATCGGCCGAGGTCCGCCGCCTGGCAGCGTTTCGCGGGCTCGCAGGTGCGCGACGACGGGGAACCCACCTACAAAGTCGCGCGCTTCTAATAAAGCCGCGGGTAAAATTAAGAAACGGAAATAGCCCGGCCGAGAACCGCCGTCAAGCTTCCCGTCAAACAAATCCTATTTAGTTCAATGAGGCTGCGGCCAGCCGATCGCTGGGAGAGACGAGGCTGGGAAAAACATGGCGAGAGGCCCGGAATAAAATAGATTCTAATGGCCGGCGAGAGTTACCCACCGAGCGTGAACGATTCGTTTTGCTAACTAGAATCGTGGTAACAATAAGCGGCCGCAATCTTTACCTTTGCACGCGCGAAACATTTTCAATGTGAATCGAAAACAATTTTCCCGGCTTGTGCTATTTCCATTTTATGCGACGAAGTGCATTTTGTGAACGTGAAATTAATTCTTGCGACTCGTACCAACGGTTTCACTTTTAACAGTTTTTGTTAACAATTCTTTAGATATAAATTTCGTCAGCATAAAAATTATTTTGTAAAAATTAGAGCGGCGCCTCGGAATGCAAAGGATTAAATCAGTGCGTACGAGATGACGGATTTTTAAATCACATGAATCGAATAAAAGCTTTATATTCCCTTTGAAAATTGTTTACTTAACACTTACAGAAGTTGTTAAAATGACTGGTTACTTATTTTTTAATTCGCTATCGGTAATATTGTAAACGTTCACTTGCGAGTGATTTAATCGACACGTATTACTAGCGGCGTTCAAAATCAGAATGGATGTCTCGTTATTTTTATAAACTAATATAAAACAGCTGCAGACGATCATTTGTACGTAACAAAAATTCGATACTTCTCGCGCACCAACATAATAGATGTAATAACGAGATCTTGAGCCTCGCCCTTTATCCCCATTCCCTCTATTTTTGCTCTTCGTCCGTTTTATTTTATAGTCGGAGTACTATTTATTATTATTCTTCATAGTCGATTAAATAAAGTGCAGGCTGCACTAATTTTAGTACGGAGTTTTAATAAGACCGGTCGATGGTGGAGTAAATAAATAAAGTTTGATATCTCTGTTTGGTCGAAGATCGACGAAATAAGTCACTGTTTCTCTATATTTATGTTAAACATTACGTTTTAGGAAATACTGATACGTTTAATGACATAATAATACGATTAATGAAATAATATCACGTTTAATGAAATAATATCACGTTTTACGGAATAATAATACAATCTAATACGCATTCATATTGAAAACACGTCTGTTTAAAATATAAAATGACGAATAATAATAACGAACAAAAGCTATTAAAACAGTAGAAGACTACACCGCGTTCGTTTCACTAAAATCATTAAAGACAGAAAGAGTTTCCTCTATCACAGTAAATTCCGATATGAAAATAAACCACTCTAATTGCGAACGAAGCACATTCTCTTCGACGAAAGACTAGACCATCATCTCTCTCGCGTCGATTTCCAAAAATCGATCGGAGCTTTAATCGTCGCGTAAGAATTGTCCGCCTGTTGGCAAAACGTTGGAACCGGCCCATTTAGAAGGTCGAAATGTACAAGTACGGGCAGAGAGGGTGAGGCGCGTGAAAATTCGTTCGACTGAAAGCGCGACGTTTATAGAAAGTTTCTTATCTTCAGACAAATTGAGCGGCGTATTGGCCATGGCTGCGCTCGTGTCGGCCGTTCGGACTCCTTAAATAGCACACGATCAACGGCGAGCGGTTCCCCCGATGAGAATCACTGGTCGCACGGTACACTTCATTCTGACACGCTTAGGACACTTGTTTCGGCGACGATCAGCGTTTTGTTCACGGTTCGCTCGCCGATCGAACGAGCATAATCCTTCGTCATCGAGGAACGAGGCTCGACTGAGAGGAATCTTTCTGCCAGACTTTCTGGCTCATTGCCCTCCACACCTCAGTGTTCTCTTTGTCCCTCGCCCGGTGCCTCTCTTAACGTGTTAGAAATTATATACCCGCAAGCCCCGGCTCGCGTGTATTGTAAATCGTTTACAGTGCCGTCTCGGGGCATCGGCGACGGAACGCGCAGGCCCGGCCACATAAATTCATCGCCAATTAACGGCCGCGTGTCGCCGCTCCAATTATAATGTGCGCCCGCGGACCTCTCGCGAAAAATGTCGATACCCGCCTGTCCCTCGGTCCGATCCAAAAGGGACCGACGTCACACGATCCCGCAGGTAATAAACGGAGCGGCTACGTTCGCGACCGGTTGTTGTTTTTTTTTCTTCTTGCCGTGGACAGGGAGGATGGAGGGCAGAGATATTTACGATGTTCCAATTGTTCGCGTCCGAGTCTGACACCGTTCAGATACTGTGGAAAAAAATGACACTGTCGCTGGGGCTATGTCTTTATTCGAACACTGAAAGTGTGAATAAAAGTTCTCTCGGCGATGGTAAAACTTGAGTAAGAAAAAGATTGCGGGGTAGTTCTCGACGAAGATTTATCATTCTAAATTTATACGCTTATTACAGAATCTTACCCAAGTGTAAAATCGAACAATAAAAATTGCCTCGTAAGTATTACAATTTATTCTAATTTCCGTGTATTTCTATTAAAGATATATTCTCAACAATTTTTAACGCAGCTTTATAACTTCAATAATTATGAAAAGAAAAACACGAAACCGGTTATTTGACCACTGTTAATAGGTTCGGTGTCTAATCTACTTATTTAATAATAATTACAAATAATTTTGCAAGTGCCAGGACCATTTCTTTTTTTATTCGAATCAATCGATCCACTCGATGCACCCTCCTCAAGCCTCGAAATAGGGAAGCCGAGGTTCTAAAAATTCAGCGTCGCCTCTAGAACGATGGCTCCTCACGACAGCGATTTCCAGAGCCGCGATCTCAATTTTCGGAAAGAATGCTGACTCCTCGAGTCGAGATCAGCACCGTTCAGCCCCGAAGACAATGCCGA
Source organism: Augochlora pura (assembly GCF_028453695.1). Lineage (NCBI taxonomy): Eukaryota > Metazoa > Arthropoda > Insecta > Hymenoptera > Halictidae > Augochlora > Augochlora pura. The sequence goes on from NC_135780.1 coordinate 4,210,873, forward strand.
ACTCACGTGCTCGCAGCTGGCTGAAAAAGGCCATCCCGTTTTCTCGTTTCCCTGTTCCTTGGATGAGGAAGGGCGAGTTCAAAGGGACGACACATGCCGATTCGGCTGTGGGTCGGGTTCTTCAGGGGTTGGACAAACGGGTCGGAGCTTCGAGGGGTCGATAATCGGACGGATGTTTCTGTCGCCGAGGAACATGCGGCGCGATCATGTTCGTAATTTTTTAAAACGTTTCTTGAGTTCTTTAATCTAGATTCGATAAGGTTTGACTAGGTTCAATTAGGTTTGATTAGATTCGATTAGGTTTGATTAGGTTCCATTAGCTTTGATTAGGTTCGATAAGGTTTGATTAGGTTCGATAAGGTTCGATTAGGTTTGACAAGGTTCAATTATGTTTGATTAGATTCTATTATGTTTGATTAGGTTCGATGAGGTTTGATTAGGTTCAATAAGGTTCGATTAAGTTTGACAGGGTTCAATTAGGTTTGACTAGGTCCGATCAGGTACAGAAGGTTCGACTAGGTTCGACTGTAATTCACATTCTAAGTTCTTACATTCAGAGCATAGTATTAATTAAGAATTATGTCAAGATTTCATCAAGGTAACATCAATATTCTGTTTTATTATTATTAATTGTATTAATTTAAAACATCACTCTACCTCAACATCTTGGTAATCGCTATCAAATTTTACGCTGAAATCTTCAATATCGTCTATCGTCTATCTTTAATATCGCCATGTTTTTCCATAACACACATGTCTTATTCCCTTCGTATAATAAAACATCAAAGAAGACCTCGGTCGATGCATACACGCGCCAATGAGCACAGTACAGTCAAGTAATAAAAAGAAGGTAAACCAAGCCAAAATAAATTACCACACACACACGATCAACAACAGATCCGACTCCGAACTTTTCTACACGAAACTCCATCTGGCAATTGACTCGGAGTGCTTTAATCCTGTACGAAACCCCATCGAGGACGAGATCGTTCAGTGTTCGGCTTGTCTCGCGGTTATCTCGGGACGGATCTAACTTAGCATCGTGGCCGAGCATTTTTCCGTGGCCCAGGTCGAACGGGGCGTTCCCCGGTCTCCGGGGGATTTTGATGCACCCAGTTTCCAGCCGGTCGCTATCTGTCCCAATTACCCCGGGGTTCGATTATCGTGCCTGGACTTGCCGGAGACTCCTCATCAGCGGGGTCCGGAGATAACGCCCGGAACGGACAATGAAACGGTCCGGCAAAACCGGACCGGTGTTGCCTTTGCGGTCGCGCCGCCCGCAGTGCTCTGCAACGGACTTCGGCCGTCTCAAAGGAACCGCCCGCGCGCGCACACGTGCAATCGCAACTTCGACCTTTCTCATCCCCCGTCCGCCGGGGGATGATCAAGTTATTCCGCGTTCGCGTGCGCACCGACGGTTCCACCTCTCGGTCCACTTTCCGGCGAGTTCTGCCCGGCCGTCGTCGTCTTCGGGAAAGTTTCGCAGCACCGTTGTTCGGCTTGGGATGGCAGTTGATTCGACGGCGAGGGCGGTAAGCCGCGGACAGCCTGTCGGATCGGGCCGCGCTGCTTTTACTAGATAATTGAATGTAATCAGCCTGTTGTGACCCCGTTGTTTGGCAAACATGCCGGCCGGGATTAAGCCGGAATCAGCGGCACCGATGATCGTACCGTGCCAAGGTAATTGGCGACCGCGGACTTTCGAGCGGACTGCCGAAGAATCGGACACGCGCTGCGGCTGGATCGTATCTCTGAATCGTGCTGCGAAGTCGAGGCTGGATTTTAGAGAATTGGAAGATATAGATTGTTCGCAAGCAGTTTCGGACGTCTTCGAACATGCGTGCCGCGAAGAAAGTTCAATTTAGGGAGTTACTGTTAGGTGATTTAATATCCATTCATTCTTCCAGGTAGTCAGGTGTGCCGACATATCGTCGAACGTCTTCAAACGCACTTCAATTTGCTGTGTCTGAACATAGTCAAACGTAGAGAAACTCTAGTACAAGATACAAATAGTATTGATCTCTCAGAGTACTGAGGAATCTGTTCTTCAGAGGTTTCAGATCTGGTCAAACATTCTGAGACAATTTCAAACGCAGTTTGGAAGGAAATATTTCGGTACAGTAGAGAGTGTAACATCCTTTGCGAGTTTAATATCATGAGTTGGACGTAATGAAATCATAATTATTATTTTTAAAACATGGTCAAACGTGGTCAAACTTTAACCCTCGTTCGCTAGCAACAGTTTCAAGCTACGAATACATTATTTAACCTGTTTTAAATACACTATTTAAAAATATAAAATGATAGTAGTATAATAATAAAATGAAATATCAATATAACAATATAATAATAACATATTAATATAAAAAATAAAAAGCCTTTTTTTAGTTTTAATCCATTCTGGCTCTAGTGACATGTAAAAATAAAAACAAATCAAATTTTATTTGTTGCTCGGAGAGAGCAATGTTTTCTCTTCCACCTAGAAAATAACACGTTCGCCACTTTCTGCGAACACTCCCCAGTTTTCCATCGTACACTTTTCCATCGCCGAAACGTAGCTCGGCCCCCATTTCCACGGTTTGCGAAGCATTCGGCGATTCGCGCGCTCGAAAGCTCGGAATTCTCATTATAGCGGAGCGAAAGGAGCCCCGGCACGGAAGAGGAGGAGGGAGGGATGGAGGGGTCCTGCGATGAACGCGGAACGATCTGCAAAGGACGAAGCGGCGGCGGGCGCAGTTTTCGCGAGATTGCATCGGCACCGGTGTTAATGGATCGCCGGCGCGACAACAGCGATCGCAGCCGTTAAAGGCGTCCGCCGCTCGCGCGAATCGCCACGCTGCCGAACACACCTCTGGACCGGCTGGAAAGCTTCCCCAGCTGTCAGCGCCGACCAATTAGGCGAGCCCGGGCTCTGTTTTTCCCGCCTTCCGGCCTGTCGCCGAAAGGATTTCCCTGTCGATCCTTCTGTTCGGTTCGACGCCTCGCTAAATTGCGCCGGTCTACGAGACTCGGGAGAGATTCAAGAGAGATTCAAGAGAGATGCCGAAGAGATTATGTCGAAATATATAAATCGATGCCGTTCTGACTGTTGACGAGATTTTTCTGTGTTCCCGATGATAACGAATGGAGGCTGTGGAGATTGTTTGATGGATTACCATTAGACTACGGATTTAACTCTTTGCACGATGATAACGAGATAGGCTCGTGATTAAGATTTATGCAAGTTTTATTAAATATGAATCTTATAATTTGGTTCTAAATCGAAATTATAATTTAACTCTTCTGCTATCAAAGTATAGAAATGAAAGTATATAAAGAGAATACAAGAAAGAAAAATTGTCTTGATGCTATTAATATAAATTATTAACGACGAATAAGTGCAACGCTATAGAATGAAAAGGAGGCTTCTGTGGCTATGGAGGCTTCGCAACCATAGTCGGTAAAATTGGTTATTGGAAATGATTAGTTGGAATAGTTGGCAAAACTGACTGGTAAAAACTGCTGGCGAACGTGATTGGCTTGAATGGCTTACAAAACTAATTGGCAAACACTGCCCGCACAAATAATTGATGGAAAATGGTTTCCAACAATAGTTTACAGAAATAATTGGCAAGAATGGCGCTAGAAATGGTTGGAAAACATGATTGTCGGAAACGATCGTGGAAAATGGTTAATAAAAATGGCAGGAAAGATAAAGAAGCACGTTTTAGAACACAAAAACAGAGTAAACAATAAAGTTAACTGCGTTTAGTACGATGATTAATTACCTTCCTCAGGCAGTAATATTTTATGGACTTTTACAAACGAAGCATTGTTACACATTTTAGCCATCGATGAAATTTTTGAACTGTACAAAGATGCACAGTCTACCAACAAATACAGCTATATTAAATATAAATTACTGTATAATAAATCCACGTAGAATAACGTTATATTTCATATATAAAATATAAATTAATACATAATAAATCCGAATAGGATAATGTACCATTTTATATATCAAACATAAATGAATGTATAACAAATATAAGAATATCTGAATTTTTAATATTTTTATTTTGAATATTTTACATTTACCGCTACTTATTCCATTAAATTTTTAACTATCAATTTAACTAAATTCCTATTAAATGCAATAAATAAGATTTCCATCAATCAACTAAATAAAACAAATGAAATGCTATTTAAATCGAACAAGAAGAGCGTCACCCATATTTTTACGGCTCCCACGGCACCCATACCTGTCACCTATATTTGGTTGACGCGGCGACGATCGTGTTGAAGCTCGTTTCAGCATCGCGAACAGCTCAAAACGGCCGAAACGAAACAAATCGTTCCCATTTCATGTTATTCCGTGTCACGAAGTCGCGGGTCTCCCATGAATGCAGAAAAGGACCGGCCACGATAAAAAGCACGCCGAAGTCTTCCGAGGAATCGCATCCCCGGTTTTATGCAGGTCCCGGCCGGCGCATACGTAACCGGCAAAACAATTTCGTTCCCCGGAAATCGATGAAAATTATTTGACCGTCGAGTTCCTCCCGGTTATGGCTACAGTTTGCGGGGTAGAAACTGCGGTTACATTGCAGCCCTGTTGGCGGTGACGAGCGAGCGATCGGGAGAGACAGAGAGAGAGGGAGAGAGAGAGAGAGGGAGGGAAGGAGAAACGGCGAGCGATAGAGACAGAGTAAAAAGGTGGGGCCTTCATGAATAAATCTGCATGGGAACCTGAAAATTTACGGGTACAGGTCCCGCAACATTGTCGCCGCGGTATGTAAATATTATCCAAACACGCACAGTTGAATTCCGGCAGTCGGTGTAAATTTAGACTTTCACGGCGCATCGAAGGCCTCAGGTTCTATCGATCGCCGGGAATCCGCTTGTTCCCATGCCCTCGGCGCCGTTCTATGGGATATCTGCTCGCGTACAGACCACCACAGAGAGATGCCTCTGGACGTGAGGTATCTAGGAGAGTTCAGTTATAAATAATACGGCGGCCGAGGCACACGCAGCCCGTCGGTGACATTCTACGCTGCTCGAACTATTTCCAAACTTCGGCCGAGACCTCTCGGCGACTCTTGGAACGCGTCGGCCATCCGACGTACCGTCGATGCTGGCCCCGATAATTATGCCGGTTCGGCGATACGCGAACGATGGATCGACGCCATTTTATGCGGCTGTCGCGCGCGACTTCGAGGGTGAATTTTCAGCGGCGCGTGGCGGGAGAACGCGCTCTCATGAATGAACATCGCCCGGTGAAGGTCACCCACGTTCTAGCTGTGCACGGCTATATTTAAACCGGGTGCCATTTTCCTTCGCGCGGAAATTCGACGCGGATCGCGCGAGTCCTAAATGCCTTGCCATTGATCGCCGCCAGCTTAGGTGACGCGCGATGTTTGGCGGCCGGCTTCGCTTGCGGACAGGTTTCGGGATTTTTCATGATTAAGACAGATAATATTAATCTCAATAGTTTTGATAATATTATTAATACTTATTAATTGTTGACGGAGAGTGCAGGAACTTTAGAGAAATTTTAGAAGTTGCAGCAACTCGTTAGTCTCCAATTTGCAAGTTTAGAATGAAGATCTATATGTATCTTTTGATTCAGCGGAACGTTCGATTATGAAGTTTGTCCATTAATAGACAATAAATAAATATAATTTTCCTGATTATATAAATCCAACAAGGTTATTATTTTCTAATTTTAATTATAATGGTTAATCTTTGACATAACCTGTTTCTGAATACGTTTGATTATGTCATTTGCTACTTACTGGCAAAAATGCATAGATAAAATAGAAAATTGCTCGAAGACAAATTTGAAAACAATTTCCAAATTTCAATTTTATGCAAAACATTTTCGGGAAGTTCTGAATTAATTATCAATTGCGAAATAGTTCGAAGGGTTCTGAGTTCGATTTGAGGAAATCATTTTAACCGGGAGAGCAAGATTTATATAATTTGTTTTGCACTGGCGTGTAGATTTTTAGGCAGACTTTCGGCTCGCTAAATATCAGGTAGACAGGAACGGGTGCTCCGGTGATCGATTAATAAGTGCTGATTGGTGGTTAGTCAACCGTGTCACGAGCGCAGGCTGCCACATACTGCGCGTTCAGCGATTAAGTAGTATGCGGCCGCAAGAGTCAGCCGTGACGTATCACTGTATTTAATTTGTACGCCATGAATTATTCAGGCGCATTTTAATATCGATTTCGTAGACCGCGGCGCCCGAGCATGCCATAACGTATCTATCCCACGATTTAACTATTCCATAATTCAGCTATCCATTAATTGAATTATTCCATAATCGAGAAAAGCTAACGCCAACAAGCAACATTCCGTTCTCGCAAGACAAAATTACGTTTAATCGAGGAAACGTTAACAGACTCCGCCGAGTTTTCCTCGAATCGCGAGACGGTAATCGTAAACGTTAAAACTGGCAAAATACGCGTCAGCGGTTTACATGGAGACGCTGTCTGAAATATCGCTGACTCGAGATTCGAAGAACATTTAATACGAAGCCGGCCCCCCCGAGCGATACTTATTCGCGATTCTCCCGGTTATCTTCGCCCGCCCGAGCAACTTCTTATTGCTCCGAATTTCCATCGCGGACGCAATCAACGGTTGAAAACCGGGCTGCACGGGATCCGCGAAGAATCCAGGCCGCGCGCGGCTCTGCCGAACGGCGCTCGGTCCTCCCGGCGAATTACATCCACGGTGGAAATCGGCTCTGTCGGAGTTATCTGCTGCTCGCACTGCTCCGGGGCCGCCTTTAAACGCATCTGTTCGTCATCTCGAGATGGCGCGACCGTGGCTCTTCGCGGGAGCTAACGACGGGATCGGTCTCCGATATGCACCCGGCCAATTAATCCGCTATACAACCGACCGACCGACCGACCGACCGACCGACCGACGGGTTCGCCGCGTTTTTCAATCTCTCTTATCTCGCGGCCGAGGGCCCGCGCTTTTCACAAGAAACTGTACATTCTCCCCCGTTAACATTCGATAAAGGCGAAGGCACGAAGTTTCGTGGCTGTTGAAAATAAAAATGCCGGATCATGCAAAGTTTGATGAAGCTCCGTTCGACGAGGTCAACTTTCCTCATTTTCTTAAGCTTGCTTTTGTTTTTAATTTTAGCCGAAGTTTCGCCATTTTTCGGATAGTTTGCGAAGTTGAATTAATCTGTTAGGCCCGCTTTGGAGCGGTGGATGTAATTTAGAGCAGCGAGATAGTTTTGGGGAATAATGAATATATTTCTTGTATATTTAAACAGTTGCAATTTGAATATCGTATTATGAGAATTAATCCTTTATACTCGAAGCCTTTTTAACTGTTAATCTGAAATCATTTTCTTGGCTCGCAGTATTTCCATACTGTGCAACAAAGTGCAGTTTTATGCATACGAAATCGATTCGCGTGACTGATATAACAGCTTGCGTATTTAATAATCTTTTTGTTGCTATGAAAATTATCTTAGAACGTGGTAGAAGAATTTTACTGCTACCTCAGAGTCATCACTCGAGTGCAAAAATATAAAAATATATATTAAAAATATATTATTGATATGTTTTACGCAACGTATTGCACGCATTTATTTCTATTAAATACTGTATATTTTATTATTTAATTTATAACATACCAGACGGAATGACCGATGATTTCTTAGAAAATGATTGAACGAATTTCCAAATTCAAGGGTGCATTGTAATCGAAGTTCTGTCGTTCTTACCCTGGCGTTTTTCAGTTTCCGTTGGATTTATTATTAACAATTAAAACCGGCTTCGTACCTTGGAACAGTAATGCGAGAAATTGAAAGAGAATCGGTGCCCCCGGCCGTGCCGAGATTGCAATGAATATTTAGTTATTTGATCCCGGCAGCCAGAAAATGTTCAATACTTCCGTTAATAATCTCTTGCTCGGATTTCCATGGAGTTTACTTTATTCCGCGGCGGTAAAGGCGCTCTCCCGATCGACTCTTCGCGCACTTTCAGCTCGATTTCCCCCCGCCCGGGTCCTTTGCATAATTAACTTTCTCGGGGGTGTCGTATCCCGGCGCACGGGGTCGCGACATCGGCCCGTCCGAGGCCCTTATTCAGTCGATTCTCGCGCGACCGGGCGTCGAGTGCTGTGAAAACAGAGGGAGCCCCGAGGTAAGGAGTCCCAGCATAATGAATCCACGGCCCTCCAGTCCATTCTGATTCGTGTACTCGGCCCGCCGGCTTGCAATTAGCGCCCCTTTCTCTCTCCGTCCGCTTCCTTAAACCCTTCCTTCTTTTTTCGGTCCTGAATCGTCCCGTAGTCGCGGGACCGGCGACCAAGTTCGAGCGGCGTCGAACCGTCTCGCGATTAGCAACGCTAATCAATCGATAGACTCGAGAATCGCTCGGGTCACGTCGCCCGCGATCGAATATCGTCGAGCGATTCCTCGAAAATCCGACGATACTTGCGAAATTACGCTGCCGAAGTCGCAGTGCTCTCTAAATGATTTTTACTAACGTTTTATAGACGATTCTTTAATTTCAGATTATTTAAAGAATTATTTTTCAGAGTGCCGAGAACGTATAATAAATTGCAAGTTTAATAACTAGAAAATTTGAAAGGAGCTTTAATCTAAACTAAGATTTATTTTTCATTATTATAAGGCAATATTTCATGAGATTAATCTCTTTGTAAAAGTTTTAATTTATTTAATGATTGTCATGAATTGAGAATAATTAATAGCTTGAACTGGAATCAAATTCATAGTTTACTTAATCGGGTCAAAAGTGAATAGCAACGCCAATCGAATAGTTTATAATAAATTTAATTAAATTAGAACGGTTATTAAGCTTGATAAATCCCTTCGATTTTTCTGTTGACCTGTTCAATCGAAATAATTAACAACTTTACTTTGAATTGCTGCCACAATTGAACTCGTTCCACCGTTTCTCCGTTAGCAAGAAATTTTCAACGATATTTCACCAGATAACAGCAATGTAAGAAACCGCCCGGAACTTCCATGCGATTCGCATAATTAAAAGCTGAAGTTAAAAGGGCGGGTTGATATCCCGATAGAATTTGATCCAGGACAACTCCGTCCGCCGTGTACGTCCGCGCTCGTTTGCATTAATTGTTTCGTTAATTCGGACATCGTTGCCTAAGCGGACCACTCTGACGCCGTTCAAAGCAGGTAACGGGGCCCTTCTTTCAAGCCCTGTGGGGGAAACGATTCTAAACCGGAGTGTCGGATCCGCGCGAACAAAAGGGCCGGCTAATGAAACACGGAAAAAGATGTGTGCACTTCTCTCCTCGCGCGCGACGACGACCAACTTTCCAGTTTAAAGTGTTTCGCGACGAGACAATGGGAACTCGCCGACTTAATTCGCGCGCGTAATTTCCCGTGTTCCCCTTCGCGCGCACGCCTCGTCGCCCGGTTCTCCTGTTTTCCTCGGCTTGTTGTCATTGAAACTAGCAGCCCGCGCGCTCGCGGGATCCTACTCCCCCGGAGCGTCGGAGGATGTAATCTGTTTGCCTTCGCCGGGCGACGAATCTCTGCGCTCTTTTGAAAAATTGTTTCGTCGCGACAGTTTTCGTCCCCATTAATTCACAGCTTAGTTTTTATTCTTCTCTTCGGTGCTCTATTGTTCCTAGCTTTAAATGTCTTCAGTTGCGTTTAACGTTTTAAGCTCGGCAATATTTGTCGGGATTTTGAGCGCTGCGAAGAAGTTTTTAGCTTCTCGAGGTTTTATTTTATTGAAATATAACTATTTTTTTAGCTTGTGAAATTTTTGGTTTCAATTTTTTTAGCTCTCGATTTGTCAAGCTTCACGGATATTAAAGCTTCGAATTGTCGAGCTCCACTTATATTATTCCCTCGAATTTTTAAGCTATCAAACATTCCAGATATACGAATTTCATCACAATTTTGTGCATCTTAAATGTTCTAAATTTTATGCCCTTTTATTTTAAGCTGTCCAAACGTTACAATTCTCAAACTCGTTAACTTAAAAATTTCTGAGCTTTCGAGTCTCTTCACTCCATCTCTCAATTTCGCAACCCTTTCGAGATAGCAATTTCTAAATATTAATTATAACTTTCAAATCTTTAAGTGCCTGATAACGTTATTACCGTGCACGTGTTCTAAGCGTCTTCCATGTCGCGATATTCCCATTGGCACGGCGTGAACGCGTGCGCTTGACAGTAACGTCCCTCTGCACGCGTCACGGCGGCCGCGATTTATATAAGCGTCGGTGACGGCGCGTTACCGCAACACTGAAATTCCGCCGTCCGGTATCACTAATCCATAACCGTTAGTGTCATTTCCAGATTAGTACTCTGCACACTAGCATGCGTTACAGTCGTGTAAAATTGTTTCGGTCGCCGTGTGATACACGTATGTACATCAATTACCCCAGCGGGAAACGAACAGAAAACGGTGCGTGGGGTGCATCGTGTGCGTAAACTCGTTCGTGCGAGGGCTCCGTCGATACGAGAACGAAACGAACCAGCTGCTACGTTGCAGTTCGCATCGATCAATGTAGACATTGGTCGTCGGTTCACCGATATTATTATATTATATTATTGTATTAAATCAGAGTCGTATGAAATTTGATTCGGATGATGAAAAGGAACGAACGCTGACGAATCAAACTTTATTAGGCGATAATGAATAAATATCCAATCGAAAAATTTAATAAAAATTGATTTTCTTGAAGATTTGTTATATTCGATATTTTATTGAATACGATATTATTCGAAGAAGAATTTAATCGAGTGAGGATTCAATAAGAATTTAATCGAGTAAGAATTCATTCGACTAAGATTTTATTCGAATCTTCCACATTCCATACAAAATTATTCGAATTAATATAAGATACAATGTAATAATAAAATATTCGACTAAGAAGAATTGATCTTTTCTAAATCATCTTAGATAGATAACATACAATAATACAATAATACATATGAAATATAATTAATTAATAAAATGTGTCTGACAAACTCCTGAAATGTCCATCTCGCGAAAGCATTTAAAGGCGTCGCTCGGGAATTTATATCTCGAGATTCAATGATCCGATCGAGTCGGGACTTTTTTGCCCTAATCGGCAAAGTATGTCGTAGAATCCGTTCTATTCCGATCCAAAAAGTATTCCGTGAAACAGCCAGATCCATTTCATTTTCGTCGGAGGGTAACCCTCGCCGGCTGTGCACGGTACAGTGATCCGATAACGGAAAGTAGGTAGGTAAAAAAAGGGTGGAGGTGAAAAAAAAGGTGAAAAAGGAAGTCGGATCGTATGGGAGGGTGGGTGCATGGAAGGGCGAATTGGGGCACACAACAGACTCATGCTTCGAAACCTGATAGAAAAACCCGGTCCGGTGGTCCAGGTGAACGAACGATCTCGACGCGGCGCGACGTTCGAGAGTTTATTTTTGGGGAGCACGCAGGACGACGGGTCCTCTGCTGGAGCGATTTACCTCTTTTACCTGGGCTGACTTTGAACGGGGATCGGCGACCTGGACGGTCTCGTCGGGAGGCAGCCGCCAAGAGTTCCTCTCGATGTTGACGCTGGCGTTCATAGCGGTCTCCTCCTCCGCCCCCCGTGTCCTTCGTCGTTCCTAACGGCTTCGTCCTTGCGCTAGTACTTCCCCGAGGTCCCCAGGGTAACCCCCGGGCCACTCCTGGGGCCGAGGTCCAACACCAGCAATCCACAGTTCCTCACCTGCAACAATCCCCGGATTGGTTAATTAATCAACTCCGTCGGGTGCAATTACCCCCGTAAAAATGACCCTTTGTTCCATTGTTCTCCCATCTGTTTTTTTCCGTTCTTTACTCGCGTACGCGTTGCTCGCTTGGTATGCTATTTATGCACGAGTGTAATTAATATTGTATTTGCAAGGGCGTTTTGTATTTTGTCGATTTATTATATTTTTTGGTGCATTCTTTTATAAATATGTTTGTAATTATATTTTATATTTGATAACCGTATTTATAAATGTGTTCTATATTTGGTAAATATATTCATATGTATATGGATAAATAGTTTAATAAATATATTCTATATTTGACGATCATATTCACAGATATGTCCTATATTTGATAAATAATATTCATAAGAATATGGACAAATAGTTCAACAAATATGTCCTATACTTGACAATCATATTTATACATATATTCTACATTTGATAAAATATAGAATATATTCACAAAATAAATTGATAATAATATATATAATGATATTTCTTATGAATTGAGTTTAAGGGGTTCCCACACCATCAAATAAGCAGTATCGAGTTTCTGTAATAATGAAACGACATTAAAGTTTATTCCTGGTGTAAGATCTTTTTATCACTTTAACATACTCGTGCTTATCTTTTCAATTCTCTATATTTTGCTGTGCCTTCCTTACGCGATGGTAAAATAGATTTTCGCTTATCGGCTGATATCGACTTAATACGGCCGCGTCGATTCGGCCGATATGGCCGGCGGATTCGAATTAAAGAAATATACTTTCTTTACATATATATATATATTGATACATCCCCTAATAAAACATATTGATAAATATATTCCATAAAACACAGAATGCATTTATATATACACATTTCCAAATATTCATCCATAACTAAATTCTACATTTAATCGAAATGTCCATAAACGTGTTCAACAATCCATAAATCTATTCGTCTTTCGTCACCTTTTAATCACAAATGCAATCTATCGATAAATTCACGTTGACATAATCTCGCCGAAGCTTAAACGTCTGTACCATTAATTCGTGTCCGTAACATCTCTATCTCAACCGAATCACAATCCCCGCGATCGCATCACCGTTCTAAAATCATTTTTACGTTTTCGGTTTGTTCATTGGCCGATCCGGAGCATTGTCCTGCCTCGGTTCACATTGTCAAAGGACAAAAGCCAGGCAATCGATGGCGGAATGAATGGCACAGCGAACGGTATTTCGTCGACGATTAAATAAACGAGACAGAAAGGGTCGGACTTTTGCCAATTAGCGAGCAATCGGCCGAGGAACCAGGAAACTGTTTCCGAAGAGTTAAACGTTCGAAGACTTCGGCGGTGGGAAGAAGAGAGAGAGAGAGAAAGAGAGAGAGAGAGAGAGAGAGAGAGAGAGAGAAAGAGAGGGAGAGAGAGAGAGAAAGTAGAAGTGAGCCAAAGAATAACAGGCACGGTAAGAATTCAATCTGACTTCCCGAACCGGCAAGTTAAACACGGTAATGGGGAATCGGAGCCTGGAGGAAACGTTATTGTTCGGATTCCAGGTGAGCTGGTCGAAACGGTCCCCTCCACTATATAGACCGATTAATATTGATTTTTGATTAGTTCTCCATCCGCGGGGAAAAGGTTAAGGACGGTACTCTGCGAAATATCATGGCAATTTGCTCGTTTCTTGTACTTTCTCCGCTCTCGTTACACCCCTAAGACCATTTTCTCTCATTTTTCATTGTCGTTGAATGAATCACTGATTTCCCCTAAATCGTCCGCGTTCCTTATACAGCCAGTCCCACAAGTATTCGTACTCTCATTGCTCTCTCAGATACTCTCATTTCTTACGAGAGAAATCTATTCAAATCAAGGGTGTAAAAATGGTACGTCAAGGGGTTAATTACAATAAAACGCGAATATAAAACATGCTCGAGTTCTCGATGTAACAACAAGTATTCGAAGAAATTGATGCAATGCAAATTTCTTATAAAAATATTGGATTTCTAGAAACGTTTTCAGATTGCATGAAAAACTTGCAGTGAAACTGATATAAATAATTCTCGTAGCGAGAAATATGTTTTAATTCGACGATTTATGAATCGGCGAAGCTGGTTCTGTTTTCAGATCGGATCGAAGCAATTTACGAAAAGTTCGCTCGCGAGGGACGATTAAATTTCGAGAATCGATGAATTTCGTGCGAACCGCGAAAATGTCCGCGCCCGTTGACAAATCGCCGGGTTGAAGCGGCTGAGAAATAAAAGTTCGATCCGCGGAATTGTGATTGATGGCCGGTGCCGGTTCCGTTCGAGGCGGCAGACTTTTCGAAGTAATTTCCAAGGTGGTGGGGGGCGGGAACGATAAAAATTCGCGGAGCTCCATAAGTTGGCGGATCGACGGATCCGTTAAATAATTCGCCAGCGAAACAAACGATCGACTGCGAGGCGTCTTACGAAAATATTTTTCGTTACGGCAATGCCGGATTCCCAGCCCCCGCCGCACAGTGCTTCGATCCTATGGGCGCTGGGGACGAAATTCATATCAGGGTGTCCATGAGTGAAATAAAAAGGCAGCTCGATGAATATATTGCAAGTAAGTCTAAACTGTTTTGGAAAGAGGGCACAACGAGGTTTCCTGAGAGATGGAAGAAGGTAATAGAGCAGAACAATTCATACATAACACGATAAATGTGCACATAATTATGAAAGTGTTCTAAGTCATATATATCTTGTTTCGAGATATTTAATAAATTGCGTTTGCATAAACTAAAATATATTTTAAAATTTATTATGCGATCTTTTTATTTCGAATTTCATTAGTCTTGATTAATGGAAATTTATTATGGATATGAAATAGAAAAATATTGATTTTACACGATTATGCGCCACGTGAGAAGACGAACACGGATCGACTAATCTCCGCGACGCATGAACAAAGGATAATCACGAATTCCTCCGGGAATTAAACCTGAATAAGGGATTACACCCGCTCAGGTTGTCAGTCTTCCCCTATGAATAATTTAATTAAAGTCGAAATTTGCCGGCGGGAGGCCGACCGGCCACGCCATTAGTTTATTTTCGATTTAAATTTCAAATCGCCGCCACAGAGGCCCGCGCCGCGCGGACATGCAAATCCAAAATGCATATGAAGCAGTGCATCGTCCGTCGGGGACCGAGCTAAGGGGACGAATTACGGGACAATTAACGGGCCGTATCGATTTACATTCCAATTTCTTCTGTGCACGGCCGGTCGACGTTCACCGAAACGCTGACCGGTAACCGGCCACCGTGAAAGGAACCTGTTCCACCGTACAACGAAATTCTTCCACTGGTATTGCACCAAAATAACCTTCCAGGCTAATCTCACAAAAAGTCGTTTTTGTAAAAATATTTCAGGTTATCTTAATCTATTTTTCACGACTTCAATAATGACGAAAATGTTTTTAGATAACACCAGGTTTGCTTCTTGGTGTTTCAGTTAAAATAATTACAGATATTCTAGGTAATTTTATTTTAATTTATTATTTTGTTGTAGCAGACTGTGTCCTCCGTGTTTGCAGGAAATTGTGCATTTTCTGCGTTTATGAAGGCAATCACTGCATTGCTGCAGCTGCAGTAATTGAAAACTGTTGGAGGCAATGAAACATATTCGTGCGTGTCTTTCTATCAAATTAAAATTGTGTGGGAAATATTATTGCTAGAATGTATATATATACATAGTATGGCAAAGAAGGATCCACGATTTAGTTATAAAATAATTATTGATTTCTAAACAATCCTTTAACCCTTCGAGTGCTATGGGCGCACGTATGCGTCCAGCGAAAGCCATCGATATAGTCTATGGACGAAAATACGCGACTGGCAAAAATGATCGGGGAACAATGCAACGCCCGCAAAAAAAACCTCGTCGCCTAGTAACGTTGAAAAACAAAATTTCTTTTTTGGGAAAAAATTGAATGGCCGCGATAGAGGAAACTCCGGCGCGCAATATTCCGCGAACTCGTATAATATATTAATTAATCGCGTCGCGATACACCGCGACGGGATAATAGTGCACGACGTTGCAGCCCGGTGCAAGCGCAGCCGAAACATGGATCGCGATAACGAACTACCGATCCGGTCGGCGGGAATTTATGGGACGTAAAAGGAATGCTAGGATCGCGCGACAAGGCCGCGCAGCATTGCCTTTCCGCGGCCGCCGGATTTCTCCGCCCCCACCGCGGCCGCCGGTGCATTTAAATTCTCCGCGATTGCGTTTATAAAACTCCGCTGCGGAAGAGCGATTTAAACTGCTCGCTGCGCGAGCTATCGGACGGAAGTATCGCGGCTCGCCGCCGCTGCGGAATTTCCCGTTGGTCTTCTACCGTTCCGCTCCTCGTTCGCGCTGCCCGCGGAATAAGTCGCGGATTGGTACGCGAAAAGTCTCTTTAATTATACCTTCATAAAGCCGACACGCGTTTCACTATTTTCTCTTTTTTTTTTTTTTCATTTTTGTGCGCTTTTATTCCGTTGCGATTCAGCCGAAACAATGAGACAGGTGCGCGTGATTTTTGCGAATTGTGCGAATTGCGATCTGTTTGCTGACGCGTCATCGTGTAATGTGATTATTATTGGACCGCGAATTGGAAGCGTTTATGGCGGGAGCGAATAAACGAAATGGAAATGGATAAACGGGACGTTAACTTTTGCTTCGTGTAATGTACATTTTTATCTCGTACAGAGCTATGAATATGAGATTATGGTAAATATGATTTTAGTAGAGCTTTATATTATTTTTTCGTAAGTATTGTAAATTGTTCATGATAATCACTTTTCTGTTGCCTTGGATCTCTTTATATTAATTTTCGAAGTATCGAGCACGGTCTTTATCTTTTACCGTGATAAAACTTCGACCGTAGAATCCTTTTATCATTCCCGGAGATTGTAATCCAATTTGCGGAAAGTTGAACGCGAACCTTATCATCTGTAGAACGTGAGAGAACCATGTTACGGTAACCATCGATGTATTGAATGGGGATTTTATCTCGAACAGGCTACGGAAAGGCTTCGAACGGTTCTCTAAAACTATATCTATACCAATTAAGAAAACACTCGCGTTTCTATAATATTGTATTATTCTAATATATTATATTATGATATATTATTATTTATTAAAATATATAAAATTAATTCGATCATTCCACATAAATTACGAGGGTTACTTTAAAGTGCCATAATTTTGCAAAAAAAATCCTAGCCCCATTCCTCTTTTCTCAAATTAAAGAAGAAGAATTAAACTTCATTTTACTACAAACAACATCTGTGAAAAAAATTTTACGAGGTCCCTGCATTGCGTCAAACTTGACTTAAAATATCACAGTAGTCAAAGTCTACCAAATTTAAAATTCAATAAAATTGTCTCGAAGTAGAAATTTCAAAGTTAAATTTAAAGAAAATTCAATTATTCTATAATGAGTTTTTTATCATCACAGTTATCATCAATCGAAGTTGGCCAATTTCTACGCCATTTATCCTAACCGCACTCGATTATATATTTCGTTAAGTATAATCGTTAACGAAAACAACAAACAGAATTCGGACCTCGAAAGTCCGCGAAACGATCGTCCGCGCCGCAGAAAAATCTACGAAATCCTCGGAGTGTCCTAGCTCCAATAAATTCCCGGATGATCTCTGGTCTTCCGCGAACAAGCGCAGAAAATTCTGCAGTCGCGCAAAATTCTCGGCAGCTGCGGAAAAATTCCGCAGCACGGCGGAAGTCCGTCGTTCGGCGGTTAAGCGACGGGCGCGAACAAGTCCCGTTCCGATGGCAATGGGTGCCACGCTGCGCTTTACGTAATCTCGGCGTTTTGTATTCATTGTTTATCGCGGCGGTGCCGTAAACGAAGGGCGTCTTTTATGCAACGGTTCCCGGGGACCATCCAGTCCGAGGTTCCGCCGGCGGATCGCGGCCGAGGGGAAAATTGCATGAAAACGCAGTTCACGTGCGACCGCGTGCATCATTTCAGCTTCCCGTTCGGCACGGCGTGACGGAGCGCCGTAAAAACCACGGGATACCTACCGCGCGATTTCAATAGGGAGCCCGTTCCCTCGCGACAGGGGGATGGGATTACTGCGCGCGAATTCGAAGCCGGCGCTTTGTCCCGAATTGGTCCCGCTTTGAAGCATTCGGAGACGCGTCTGTGACACGCAGAAATGAATTAACTAGCGAAGCAATTAATAAATTTAATTGTTAGGAATATTTAAGGTCGAGCGTATCGAGGGTAGAATATTTCGCCTGATGGAACTGGATACCTGCTTCGAGAAGTTATGTTTATGGTATTTCATATTTCCTGTCAGTCTTTTTATAATATATAGATATTGTATTATATAGAACCTTTTCAGTAAGAAACAATATATTGTGTTACTTGTTATTAACAATAATATGTAATGGTAAATTGAAAAGGTAAGATCGATTGGTACGTGACAAGTGTAAAATATTTGCTACATTTGATGGAGAATAACTTTTGAACT
The DNA here is from genome assembly GCF_028453695.1 of Augochlora pura. NCBI lineage: Eukaryota > Metazoa > Arthropoda > Insecta > Hymenoptera > Halictidae > Augochlora > Augochlora pura. The sequence continues at coordinate 4,229,083 of NC_135780.1, forward strand.
ATAGCAGCTTCTCTGGTCTAACAACGAAGAATATTTTATATATAGCTTGCTTTGAATACCTGTGGAAAGATCGTCTCCCTATGAGAACGAATTTGGAAGTTATGATTGTTTAAAGACGACCGCGACGCGCCGCAGCGAGATATTCTATGAAACGTGTTCCATTAAACTTAACACGTATGAAATATAAATATGAAATACACATTTGGAAAGGAAAAAATAGATTGCACAATTACATTTGAACAATACTCGCCAACATTTTTCACAAAGCGAAGTAATTTTATGTTTAATAAATTGAGGCAATTTTATTACTTCTCACAGATCGTCGCAGTATTATTCATAACACAAATAGCAATCACTCAACACAGACACAATAAAAATATAAAATCATGAAAATAACTCTTCCATAAAAATATTCTCTCATTCCAGTCATCATTAAAATCGTGTAGGCAGAAAAATGTCTCGCCCTTTTACTCCCTTGCACTATAATAACGAGGCAGGCTCGTGACGAAGATTTCGTGCGAGACCAGAATGTTATTAATTTCTTCTAAATCGAAATAAAATTGAATTCTTCCTAAACTCTAGAAACGAGAATAAATAAAAGCAATACAGGAAACTAAAACTGTCAAATTGGGAGAATGATTACGAACTGACAAGTATCAGCCAACGCAGCGCGGAAGGAATCGTAGTTAAAAGCATCCCGAAGCGATTAACAATTTCGTCGAACTGCTCGAAACGCTTCGATAAAATTCGATATCCGCTCGAACTTCTTTAACAGCTTCTCAGCAGTTCCCGCGGTCCCGGCAACGTATGATTCGCCCGCAGAAATTGACTTTCGGGTCCCGCGAACTGTATAAAGTGTGCAAAGCGTTCGATCGTCGCCGAATCTGCCGGCTGTCGAAGACGGATATCGCTCAATCATTCCCCGACGCGAGCGGAGGGTCGCGATATGGCGGGAGAGAAGTCGGATAATGAGGCGGTCGAGCAGCTGGCCGACAGCTATTGCCCGAAGGAATCATTTAATTACGTCGACCGGCTTCTTTCCGTTCGCCAGCGACGCTGCAAAAGCCCTCGAAATTGGCACGGGACACACTTTGAAGTTTCCGACGCGCGCGCGGAACGCGATCCCTTCGCCTCCTCTCTGGCCACGATGGATTAACCTTAATTAAAGTTCTGCCCTTTTTCTCTCCCTCTTTCTCTCTCTCTCTTTCTCTCGATTTCGATATAAGTGGTGTCGCGGTGTTTGCGCGCTGCCAATTGCAAATTCAATGGCCGCCCAATGAATCGCGATGAGTTCCGCCCTGACTTTTCCAACGAACGCTTGGTAACTTCCCGAGTTCCTGAATTCTCTTCGTCGATGCCGCGACTAATAATAGTTTGTTTATTTAACTTCCGTTCGCATTTTATACCGTGTGCTTCTGATCGAATAGAGGCGTGGTAATAATAGTTGTTTATTCGGCTTTGGGGCGTATCTTAGATCGATGAATAGATGTGCATTTTCTTTTCTATTTGTTTTAATAAAATTCCATTTTATTTTAATTTTATTTTCATTTTAATTTCATTTTGATTTCATTTTATTTTCATTTCAATTTCATTTTATTTTCATTTCAATTTCATTTTGATTTCATTTTATTTTCATTTCAATTCCATTTTATATTCATTTTCATTCTATTTCATTTTGATTTTATTTTGATTTTATTTCCATTTTATTTTCTTATAACCCCCTTAGTTTTCAATTCTTATTTTATTTCTGTTATTTTGTTTCTGATTTTATCCCTGTTAAATACATTTTCTTTTATTTGAAATTATTTTCTTCTCTCTTCAATAACTTTCTTATTCTTCTTTTCTTTTTAATTTATTACACGCATTAAATGAAACAATATCACAATATAAACAGTGTTATACGCTTCACCATAGTGTCTATAGTACTATTAATTTAAAGAGACATATATTCGTTAAAATATCAACGCGTAATCAGCTGTTAACGATACGTGTAGTTACGCAACTTTTGCCGGCTAGCGTGTTTCTAGAAACCGTTCTAATAAACAGATAACAAAATAAGAAGCCGTAATGTAATTCGCTCGGTGGTAACGGTTAATTGCCGGTCCGTGTGAGCAGCCCTTTTTTTCAGCCCGGCATAGTTTATACGGATGGATGAAAATTACACTCTACTCTAATGCGTTTTTACTACACGCGGGACGGTCTTCGTGTTTCTTTTTAATTAGATTCTCCTTTTAATTGGATGAGAAGCAATGATAAACTTAACATGATGAAACGAGCCCTCGTTCTGCCGACGGCCGAATGGCAATGCTAACGTCTTTATTGCGCATAAACCGCGGGGGAAAACGACAACGATTAAATTACCTGGTTGTGACCACTTCTAATGCGTTTGACAATCCTCTTATATCTCTACTGTATACTTTCGTAATTATTCCGAAGTGTTTAATCAATACAAACGTCTTAGAGAAATGGCTCAATAAAAAAGTATCGCGATCACAGTGTGCATTGAAATTGCTCGACCTTTGTTATTGCATAAATTGTTATTAAATATACAATGAATATAGTGCGGAGGCTACATGAAGATTAATTAGAATGATCTGCAATTTTCTTTTATTACGAATTATTTATTGTTAATCAGATATTTCTGAATTGAATAAAGTAATTTTCTGACGCATATAGATATCGAACACTTAACCTTAACACAATAAAATCGGATGGAAATGTATATTTCTTTTAGGAATTATTTATTATTATCCAGATGAATATTAATATCCATCTCAGATGAATAAAATAATTTTTTTGTAATTAGACAGAACTCGAGTACATAACCCTGACATAACTGCAATAAAATGAAATCGTAAATAAATGTACGCTTCTATTACGAATTATTTATTATCAATCAGATTTTTCTGAGTCAAATAAAATAATCTTCTGACGCAAACGGAACTCGAGAACCAGATTATAGAAACAGCGGTCGCGACCGTCATTAGCCTCGTTTTCAACGGAGGAACCTCTCCAGCGCCGAAGCTCGTTGTCAAAAAGGGTGAATCGGTTGCGAGGGGGGGTGGGGGGGGGGGTTGGTCGCGTCGGTTCGAAAGAGGGCACGGCCCCACAAAGGATTTCGCACGCATCCGAGCAGTTATGGGCTTCCGAGCCCCATCGATCCGCGGGTTTCCGATTTCGGTTTTGTCGCCGAGACAGGCCCGAGAACTGGGAACGATTAATCCGGTTATCCTCGGCCCACCGTGGACTGTGACTGATGAATGAAATCCGGGGTGGAACGACCTTATTTTGCGTCATCCCTCGCTCGCACCCTCCGCCCACCCCCCTAGCTCCCACCGCTCCGCCGCGCCCCGCCGTCAGCCTAGTTCAGCGCGCGCCCCACCATCGGGCGACTTCGAGTCCACACAGTCTGCAGCGCTGCTGACGTAACGCAACCCCCTGCTGACGTCACCAGCCGGGGAGGGTAGCGTGGCAACCCTTCCGCGAGGACAACGTCCTCCTTCCACCCTCCGCTCGACCCTCCCGCTCCTCGGTTCACGAGGCCTCTGCGTCCTCGGCCGTTGTTATTAACGCGCTCGCTGTCGGCGAAGCCTAGCCGTAAAAATTCATTAAACTCCGAGTTAGTTATTAATCGAAGGGAAAGTTTCAGATTCCGGTGATTGCCCTTTCTACGCTCTTGCGGGCAAAGAGATCCGGGAGAGTATTCCGGTGAGAAATTTATTTTTAGGGCTCTGATAGCTCGTTTTTCTAGGTTCGTTGTTTGATCAGGTGTTGGCACGATCTACTTTAATTTAAAGACGTGCAAGTTCTACTTTTGGAAATTATTAGGTAAAGATTTTAGACATCGGAGTACGCGTAGATGTCTGATTATTGGCGGTAATGTCTACTTAATTTCACTACGGCTGTTTACGTTGTATCGTTTGAAGTTCCTTGGAACAAATGCTTTTCTACGATGTTAGATTGTAAGTAGAATAAGATGAGTTAATTGCATGAAGTTCGATAAAAATATCTCTTTTCTTTTATTCATTTTAATAAGTTCTACATAACATAAAATTATTTTTGTATTTTTTTAATATCACTTGTTTTGGATCGAAGCATTTTGTTACATTAAAATAGAAAATAGAAAACAACTGACCCAGAGTTGTATCTTTACAACTGCAAGAAGCTTTGTCTGACCAATTATAGCTTAATCTATTCCACGATTAATTACCCAGTAATATATTTTAAATTAAATAAAATGAGTGAATTTTGAACACAGTCGAGCTCAGAAAAATACCAGTATAAAAATAAGGAAAGTAATGTATTGTCTCCGAACCTGTCTGACAATTGATGGTTCAATCTACTAATCTACTTCTTAACCATCGAGTTTATTCCAATTTGAAAGAGTACCTTTTTAACGCGTTCTTCGTTAAAAGCTCGCCAAAATCATGGAAGAAGATTTGTTCACGAGCACGTCTGACAAGTAACAGCACAATCTACTTTGTTCTTATCCGATAACTTTGTTCGAGCACGTTCGAAAGTAGTAACTTTCCACGGTGTTCACGGTTAGAAGGTAAACAATACGAAAATAAAGGGAGAAGGAGAATTGGTCCGCGAGCAGGTCTGACGAGTGACGGCGCAATCTACTTTGCTCCGAACGAGCTGCAGCTGTTCCGAGTGAAAAAAATGTCGCAGCGGAACGAGAATTTCTGGGGCGCCGACTATCACGCCGATTATATTCCAGTCCCCGAGTCATTTTTGCGCAGGTTGACGGCAGAAGTGTACGCGAGATCGTCGACTTAGCTGCGAGGGGTTTTTTTGCTCAACAGGCCGCCGCTAAACGTCGCCGGCAAAAACATTTACACGGTCCGAGGGCAAAAACGAAAGCTTCTTACGGTAATCGAATTCTTCGCGCTGGCCGGCGCCGCGAATAGATATCCCGGGCGAACTTTTTTCTCCCCCGACGAGCCCCGGCTATTTTCTCTCGGGCCGCGCCAACTATTCGGCGCCAATTTGGCTCGTTAAACTTTTCTTGCGGCGTGTCTCGCGTGATTTTTCCTCGCCTCTTGGCCGCCGCTGGCGAAGATCAAGCGTTTTTCACGGTGGCCGTCCACGGCGGACGAGAGAGCAACCGTAAAAACCCTGGCTTTCTTGCCGCGGAATTTGTGGCTTTTATCGCCGATTAATCGATTCGAGTGGAAATGGCCGTGTTTTGGCAGACCGGACCGTTCAGTCTACGGATAAACATCTTCGTGGTGGTTTCTTCTGCAAGAGGATATAGACAATTGAACGACGGAAGTAGAATTGGATGTACTATGGCCAGACGTTTGTTGAATAACTGTGCCACTTTATCGCGAACACTGGCCAGAATTATTTTAATGATTTGATTGTAGTTAAAATTCAAAGAGTTTTCGTATTAGAGGTTCTAAGTAGAATTAGACGTGCTGTGGTCAGACATTTATGACTTCATTAACCCTTGCTTACTGTCTACAATAATATCGTTCTTTTGACTATTCTTGTAACAAATATTTTTCTATGATATAAGATTGTAAGTAGAATAAAATGTATTATGATCAGACATATTGACTCTGATGTTGAAGCTTGGCATAGTCACTGACGAAGATAATATCGATCGTTTCGTCATAACATAAACGTCTTCCTGCGATAAAAGACTTTAAGTAGTATGAGATGTGCTAAAACTAGTCATTCAGTAGAATAACTCGTGCAAAGGTCAGACATATACTTCACGACAGAAAGCATTCTGAGCATGCGACCCTCATTTTATTACAGGATGAATATTTTCTGAATATACTCTGGTGCAAGTAGAATTAGTTTGGCAATGGTCAGACATGTCTCACTCATCTCAACACTTTTATTTTTTTTCCGTGTGAATAAAAATAAGTGTGGCTTATTTTACAAAATTTCTCTCGATTCAGAGTCTGATTATGGCGTCCACGAAAATTAAGCTTCAGTTGCATCGCGCAGTTACGTGTAACGATCCAAAACGCCATGACCGCGTTCCTCGGGAGCGGCAATATCGTTCGACGACGATTCGCGATTTCGACGCGCATGATTTATGGCCGACGCAAAGAATATCGCGTGCATGCTTGCCAGAGTTCGCTGTATATTTCACGGTAATTCCGTTTCTGGCACGTTCCGGCCGATATATATTTGCCCCCATGCACCCTCGAATACGTATTACTGCGATTCCGTGACTTCCGACCCCCCCGGGCGCGGAACCCGCGTCGCCTCCCCAACCCTTTCGCATGCATGTATGCGGGCGCACGAATTTGCAACAACTGTAGCAATAAACTTTGAATTCATCCGCTCCGCGCCACCTCATATTTCGGCTCCCGTTCCTCTCGCGGGGTGAGCTCCGCCGCGAAGGCGGCACACCATGGGATATTTTTCTGTTTTACTGCCGCTTTCGAACAGGTTCGCAGATTTTCCACAGATTTGCCTTTTACGAGTCACGAAACTGGCTGCTTTCAATTCAGATCTCGAAACTGTAAACGATCTGTGGCGTTATTTATTTCGAAATACAACATACTGTGATGAATCTGGTTTCGATTATTATTTCACATGGTAATATAATTATTTGCATTTTTTCTTGGATTAGTCTTGAGATTTTTGTTTCGTATACGTTTATAACAGAAGGTGTAATATTATGGAACGGTAATAATCATTTTGTTGTAATCATTTTGTCAATTAATCATTTTGTTTTAATCATTTTGTCAATTATACTATACTATAGCAAGAAATTCCACTCGACAGTAGACCTAAAAATTAATTAATTCGCAAAGAGGTGCAGTCTCAGAAAACTCAGTAAAATGTTACGATTCGATTGTTTCATTTATTTTCCGCCAAGGCTGCGTCGAATTTGGGTCGCAGCATTTCGGGGACACCCGGTGTGTATCCGCTAGGATCACTGGATCCCGATCGCGTCCCGCGCGCACAAGCATCGCGGTATCGAGTGGCTGGATGTAGAACCGTGCGCGGAGTTAGCATCGCGGATATTAAGTCGCCCGGTCGCGCGCGACTCGTTCCCGTATGTACAGAGCGGTGTCGTGAAACCTGGCGTAATGTCCCTCGTAAAACTCGATAAAGCGGTATGAATCGCGCGGGACATTCGGAGACTTTGAAACAGGGTCAGATAGGACAACCGTTCGTATAAACTCTTTTTATTATTTACGTGTGCTGAATCCGCCGCCGAAGTTGCCCCCACATATCATGCGCCACTCCATGAACACGCTTATCTCTTCAACGGTCCCGCGAGCGTCGGACAACGCGCGGCAAATGAAAGGTCCTGGTCGATTAAGACGACCATGACTGCCCTCGGAGGTTACAGTTAACCATTGACTTTCATAAGGGTCACCGAAACACTTCTAGGCCAGTTACGGCGAAGCGACGAATCCCGAAGCGGTCGTGCGGCGTATCAATTCCACGCGGTTCGATCAAAGCGATCGAGTTCTCTCGCATCCGGAATATCCTAATTAAAACCGACCGCAGATCACAGACATTTCGCCTCTAACGCCTCCATCGGCGGTGCCGTCGCGAACTTTCTCCTCGAACTTGCGAAAACTTCGCCGCGTACGGCAAATCGGAATTTCATTGGCCCGATTGCCCCCCGGGTCCTGACCGCCGCCATAAATACCTGTCCAAGGTTAACGCAGTCGAACTCTAACCGGAAACCCCGTCCAACATAATCAATGCCCCGGCTTAGGATCCCGCGAGCCTGCGGTGAAAACAAACTCATTTGCCGGACGGTGGAAAGGCGGCGTCCCGTGAAAAACGATGACGGATGCGTCGGTGCGGCAGCCAGCTTGGATCCTCTGGAATTCACCCTCTCCCGCTACCTATCCACCCACGTCCTCATCAATCCCCACTCTCCAGCTTTTTATTCCTTTCTTCCATTTCCCACTCCGTTTCGCCGTCCTTCGCCCCCTCGCCGACACCGCCGTCCCTCTTTACTCCTTCTCATCCAGCAGCCACCCACCTCCGCCTCCCTGTTTCACCGCTTTGCACCACCGTCGTCCCTCCGCGGACCTTCTTCTCGCGCCGCCGCCGCCCTCTTTTCACCCGTTTCCACGTCGAACACCCACTTTTCGCGCCTTTCAACACACGTCCACCGTCTGTCCACCCTTTCTACCCGTCCCTCCCCTTCCCCCCTTTCCCGCCGCTTCGCCCTCGTTGCCGGCAGAGCGGAACGGATTCGACGGCGTCGGCCGCGTCAGCAATCGCAGTTTTACGAATCGAATCGAATCCACGCCGCCATTGTCCTGTCGCGAGCGTTTAAACCGGCATTAACTGCTCGGTTGCCGGAAACCGAGTCCGACCGGACCGGTCCAGCGACGGAACGGTTCGCGCGCAGGTGGCTGCGAAAATTCCGCGCAACCCGGCGAATTTTTGTCGAGCGGGACGCTTGATTATTCGATGAAATTAATAATGCGAATACTTGGCTTGAATCTGCGATTTTTCCAGACTCTTGTTATAGTGAAAGACATTTATTAGTTACTTTAATGAATTTTGGTTACTTACAATATTTCTGCAGTTAAATTGTCTCAATCGCTCATTACAAGATTATCAATTTATTAGTGAATTAATGAATACATTTCGTTGACGTATGTACGATTGCAATCGTTTACTACGTGACGGTAAAAATTAGTAAATTCGTCCGACATATATATATATATATATATATTGTGTAAAGAGTAGATAAAAATTGTCGGACGAATTTACTAATTGGAATTACGAATTTACGAATTTACTAATTTACTAATCAGATGAATTTCCAAATTATTAAACAATAATTTTATTTACTAGCAATATTCCTTCGTCGAATGTACACGCATTTTCCAAAGGACGCATCCTCCAGGGATCCGTTTCAATCGATTCGAACGATTCCGCAGTCGAGGGTTTATAATTCAAAACGAATTAGGCTTCGCCGACGAACCATAATCAAGTTATGGGAGCACCGTTGATACGTTCGAGCAGAGCCGCCGACCATGTTCCCGGTGTAAATTTGATTCGACAGCGGTCCGAAATATTTCTATGGGTCTCGCGCCGCGACGGAGAACGATTGGAAAAGTTTAGGCGTCGCGCGGTCGATGGGCGCGCTGCTGTACGAGCGCGGGAAAGGGGTAAGTTGGACGAGTTTCCCCCCCGTGTGTAAAGTGTGAGTTTGTAATTCGTCGGGGCACGACGGACGTGTGGGCGAATTTCGGTATCATGCGAGCTTCCCTCTGTTCTCCGGCGAACGTTGAAACCGGGGGGTTGATGTCTCGCGAGTCTAATTGCGGTGGTTAGGCGACCGGAAAATGCGAGACGAAGCGCCGGTCCGTAGAAATGATTGTTACTCCGGGAACAAATTCGAAATTCGGGGTACACGAATTGTTTGTCGTCGATTTCTACAACTGCGAAAGCGTGCTCTGGCGAGTAGATGCGAGACAGGAGTGATATAGGGTGAATGTTACTAGCTAGGGATTTTTAGGTCAATTTCGTTGCCTGATTTCTTCTTTTGGAAATTGAATAGTAATTAATAAGCTATTCAGAGAAGCAAGCGATTTTAAATTGAATTGAATTTACAGTATTGTGAATCAGTAAAGCCTATGCCTTCTTATTTAACGACTATTATTATTACTTTTTATCTAACGATTATTACCATTGCTTCTTAGTCTAACAATTATTGTTATTGCTTCTTATTCTAACGATTGTTATTATAATATACCGATGGCAAAATGTTCTATTATTAAAAAATGTTATTCCAATTTTCTACTGGACGATGATACAACTAACTAATACAATAAATTAATAGTATATCAATAATAATAATAATGATCTAGTGATAATAATAATAACAAAAATAGCAAGAAATAATAATAATAATATCGACTGCAATAAGCATCGATAGTTTCCCGCCGGTCGGAGGGGATTGCCCAGTAAAATAGGGGTTAACAGTGGTCCACCATCTTGCCCAGTTATCGGCTGCTAAAGCAAGTCAAAATAACCCGAGGAAAATTGAAAGTCGACGGGTAATTTGTAATTAAACTCAACGCCGGCGCGCGGCCCGCCATTAAAACAGACTTACGACGGTAATGAAAATACAAGCTTTATAGATTAATTAAGTGCCACGACACCCAGCCGGCGGCAGAATTTCCTTCGCAGTAACGCAATCTACCCGGCTCTCTGTCGTTTCTCACGGGGACGAACCATCCACCCCGTTCTATTGCCCCCCCCTCCCCCTCGTCAACCCTCCCCACACGGCTCGTCTTTCGCTCGCCGAAGACGAATTCAGATGGTTCAAACGTGATCGTTGCTCTTCGAACGCCGGAAACCGACTGCCGTTTCTCCCCTGACCCGGTCCAATTTATCTTTACGATCGGGATTACCAGGCGTTCCTTTTTCCCCCGGAATATGCTTCTACCTCCGCGTCACGCGAGAATCACATCCTAAAGATCGTTGTAATATCTGCGGCGGATACGATAAGGATATAATACCGCGCGGTCCTGAAGAATCGACGGCGCGCGGCGAGTAGAGTAGCCCAGCAATGGCCAGACAGTCGGATAGAGTAATATTTCTTTCTTCCACTGCGTTGAAATCGCTGGGAAAATTGTTCTTTAATTTAGATTGTTAATCGCATAATCGGTCTTTATACCGTGTGGTTTTGGTTAATACAGACATGGTATTTCAAGTAGAATAAGCTGACGATGGTCAGACAGCGTATTCTTTTCTTTCGAGGTAGGTAAAGCGGTAGAGATGTTGTTTTAAGTAGAGTGAGATAGACACAGTCAGACAATGAAGTCAACTAACATTTAATTCTCTAAAAGTGGTCACAGGTGTTTGGTTATTATTTAAATTATTTTTATACTCAGCTTGTCAAGAGGATAATAATCTTCAGTAGAGTACCCTGATATTTATCAGGCATTAAAATCGAACCATATTTCTATCTTTTACTATATCCCTTTTTCTTTAAACCGATTCCAGTAATTTCATGCTCACTATTACCTCGAAAATTATATATTTTATAAATATAAATATTTATAATCAAGGTAAAATAACGAAAAGAGATCCGAGAATTATTGTTAACGGAATATATGATTCACGATCGGTCATTCATTTCTCGCGCGGTTCTTCCGTCACGGACGAATTTTCTCTGTCCGATCGATGTCCCCTTTAACGATCATTGAAATGGCCCGTTGTCGGTCAGACAAAGGAACAAGCGTTACAACTTTCGCACGATATTTCGGTGACACTTTATGGAACCGGGTGGAAGCACCATTATGGCCCCTAAAAGTTTTTGATGCCGCGAGTTCTTATGATGGGATATAAACTAGCGCCGTTTTACGATCGACCCGCTGGTCACCGATGGACTTTCCTCGTGACGCGAACTTACTTTGCCCCGGCGTAGCTCGCTCGCCGGTACCTGCCCTTTGAAGATCCCGCTCGTACAAATTTTTTACAACGCCTGTGCCTTGTCAGATTCGCCCGAGCCGGTCGCGAACCGAGCGCGCTTTTTGCCATTGCGGAAATAATTTATGGATCACCGCGTCTCCACTACGCCGACATCGAAATTGTTGGTACGCTTTCGTTAGGAACTTCCACATTAAATCGTGATTAAAAACAGCAAAAAGATGTGGCATTAAATTGATGACAAATTGCATTGCTAATATTTTATAATTAATATTAAATAATAATTTTACGTCTTATAATTAATATTTAATTATAATTAATTATACTATTATTGAAATTATACTATTATACTATTATTAAAAATAAATGTTCAACTAACTGAAACGTCGTACAATTGTTCAGAAATACTTAAGATTATAAAAGGACCAGTCCTTTGCGTTTTACATAATTAATGTTCTACGTTTCTCAGTAGAAGCTGCGCGTCTTGATCAGCCGAGATAAAAATTTCCCCCAAGGGCTGCTCCTCGTCCTCGAACCAAGTTGGGCGAATATTAACGATATTACTCCCCGGTTAATAAAATCAAAGGCAATCCGGCGCGCCTGATCTCTCTCCGCTGCACCGCCGGTTAATTATCTTCCTCTGTCAGTAAAAAAAAAGATCGCGTACCCGCGGCGAGAAGTACTGGCTCAAATTTCATCCGATTCCGCGCGGTACGTAACACGCGCCCGGCCGTTTCCCTCTCTCGTCTACCTCTTTACCGGCGCGGGTCACGAAATTTATGATGGTGGTTTAATTAACCCGGGCCGACGAGCCGCACGCTTTCCCACGGGTCGAGGGTAGGGGGCGAGACGGCGGAAAGTCGGTCGCTTATTAAAATTCTTGCGATGGGTGGGAAGGCTTCTCGCAACAAGGCGGAATATCGCTCGATGCCCGAGAAAAATACGGAATGCTGGCCGCATGGGCCAGGCCGCGCCGTAATGCGTTGACCAATCCGATGGTTGGATAGTGGATCAGCCGCCGGACAGGACAACGGGATGCCTTTCGAATTAATAAACCGATTAGAGTATCGAGTCTCGCGTCTGATCGTCGCTCACGTGGAATTAATGCAACAATGGCGGCGGCCCCTGCCTCAGACTCCATTGAGCTTGATTAATCCGTATTGGATACCCGTGATGGTAATCCGATCAAGTATTTTGTTCCGTCAACGACAGAAGTCTGATCGGAGTAGAGGTTTAATTGATTATTTGGGACAGAAATTTGACGAGAAACGGATGTCTGATTTTCCGTCGACTTGGACTACTGGGGACTGGGTCATAAAATGAAGAATACTTCATAGAATTAATTGCCGTCTATTTCTTAATGATTTAATTCGTACAAAATTCTTTTGACAATAATTAAATAAATAATAATGCCTTAAATAAATTCCTCAACAAAGTATTAAATCCATGCCTCAATTATTCTATCACAGTACAAATAAATATTTCATAATAAAACAGAACTTGAATTTATTCTTCGTAAAATCTTCTCACTATCAAATTCTCAGCACTTTCCAAAATATCATTGAACTTCAAAACAAATTTGCACCTGTCTACTACATACACAGCAGCAACTCTGCGTCACGTTAATTTTTAAAAACGTCACTCCGTTCTAATTTCTTCGCTTATTTCCGCTGTACGAGTTTTTTATACGAACGATTGAACTCACAAGAACGGTAGACACCGTCGCAAACGGAATCAATGATCCGCGCACAGGTGGCTGAAGGATCCCCGCGGGCACGGCCGCGCCGCGCGATCAATTCCGCCAGGTGTTCGCCGCAGAAGCGATCCGAGACAACGAGGCCGCCGCGGCACCGCCAACGTAAATACGATTGTTTGTTCCGTTCGGCGGGAACGGCAGGAAGCAACAGAAAAGAGCTGTAATCTGATATCTGCTAGGCAGCTGCCAGAAGTGGCTCATCTTTGTTCCTTAAAGCTCTAGAAATCCTTTTTACGCGCGGCAACGGCGGCTTTGTTGCACCGTGAAACGCCGGAGCGTGTACTCCGGGTAGACGCGATTGGCATCTGAATGCTCCCTTTTATACCGGAAGTCATTCATCCGATCTTGCCCCGCCCCCCTCCCCGACGAAAGTGGTCGCCGGGAAATATTTTCTTAAACCCGCCGCCGCCGCCGTTTCCCGCATCTGATATCACGCTCGAGAGAATTGCTCGTGAAATAAACAATCTTCGACTGCGCCGTTTTCCATAAGGTATCTCGCGTCGCTCGAAAAAATATCGTATCAACCGTTTTGACAAACGGGCCGCCGCATTTTCGCATGATGAAACACGTATCAGCCTTTATTTATTTTAGAAATAGATTTTTACGCTTATTTCATTTAAAAATCTTTACTAATTAAAAGATAAAGAAACTTGAATAATTTAAAACGCTGCTTTCGACGAACTTTATAGACAACTGTTTAACAATTTTTAAATATTATTAACATATATATATTAGTGTAAATAGAGAGGCAAAGGAAGATATGAATTGAGGTAGGCGGAACAATATTTGCCCATTTAATTGATCTATTTATCGCATATAAATATATACGTATATATATAAAATTTATTCTGATTCCGCGTTCGATCTGTCCGAGTTTCAATCAATTGTAAACGATTCCGTGTCAACATTGTGTCGAGTTATTCAATACAAATTTTCCGAATCGGAATACGATATTGATACATCGCCTCTCGATGGATAATATTTCATTTAAATTCCGCGAATTTGAACACCGAGCCGGAATAAATTTCGTGCATAAATTAAAGAGGAATAGGTGTCGTTTCCTTGACCTTCGCTTTTTAGTTTGCCTCTCTGTTCAAATTAATATCATTTAATTGTTCGTCTCGTTTCGCAGCTGTTCCTATTTACTGCGAACCCTCGTCGAACGAGGCATTCCCAAAGCCGCGTATCCAGCACGGAACACGACCGTCGGCAGGCACCGAATAATATTTCCATTCACCGATGCGAATCAAAGCCACTAAATTCAATTTTAAATCCACGCGCCGCGTGTCCGACAGGGCGCGCAGGGTTGGAAGGTCAATAAACGGACGGCGAACTTCATGAATTTCCGGTGTAGACAAATAACGGAGGGAGCCAGAACAATATACCCGGGCTGGTACTACACAATTTCCGAGTGCAAACGATCGAACCGACCGACGAGAAACTCCTCGCCGCTGTCCGCTGACGGATTTTCTATTCCATTAAGGGGTTGGTTTGTTATTCCGAAATTGGGCGAGAACACTTGCTCCTCTCGAGTATAAGCCGTTTCCGAGCTGCGGAAGCTCGCAAGTCCGAGTCCGAGCCGCTTCGACGGCCCGCGGCACCCCTCGCACGGTCCACATTCGGCCCGGGGTTTTTCGCTCGGTTAAGAAGCCATAATTACCCGGAGAGCTTCGCTGCCCGTTCGAGGAGAGTCTGAATGACCCGGGGAAAAAATAGGCCGGATCCCGATTCAAAGATCTTTCGGTGAAATCCGGAGGATTCTCCGCAATTACCGCGATCCTGGTTGCACGCGTCTACGGTTCGAACTCGCTACACCTGTATTTTTTTGCCGCGATTCGCATACCGTTCGCGAATTTTATTAGATTTACAGGGAAATATATACTGTATTACTGTATATACATACTGTATATATATATTTTTTAAATAGTACCTTTTTGATCATAAAGATAGAAAGAGGTCATGAGAGGTTATAAGTAATATAGAAATTATATTTTACAATACATATCATTAACTGTATGAAAAATTAATTATTTTCTTTCACCTAACAAATAGACAGGACTTTTTGGTTGACCTAATATTTGCTTTCTAACATTGCAGAGGTATTTTACGATTCATTTCGGTGCATACAGTGCGCGATTGATCTCGATTTTAAGGGAAATAACAGAGCTTTGGTCAGACGCGATTTATTTCGAGGGATCGTTAATCGATGCTTATTGCATCGAGTTAAATGTTGGACTTCTATTAACACGTTCGTGGACAGTAAATATTCTAATTAGCTGTGAGAATTGACGAGTTATTTATTCTTGAACTATTAAATTCAAATGTATAACAATTTTATATCTCCCATCCGTATATTGTTTACGCAAACCATATTCTAATACTCGATTGTCCCCCAGTGACATTGATAAAACCGTGGAGGTTCACGCGACAGCTGAAAACAGGGGACGCGGTTCTTTATAGCCGAAGACTGAAGTTTAAGGGGTGAAACTACACTCCGAAGAATTGCCATGTTCAGAGTTATCGCGGAATTTATGAAACATTGCTGTAGAAGATGAAGTAACATCGAATACCAAAATTCTATAGATTTCCCTGCAGAGTAGCATCGCGGAAGTGATACATGGATGGTAAAACTCCACCCCTCCCTCGATATTTAAATGTCGAATTATCACTAGTAGATTAAATTTCGAATTATCATTAGTAGATTAAATTTCGAATTATCAGTAATAGGTTAAATTTCGAATTATCACTAATAGATTAAAAATGATCACTAGTAGATTAAATTTGCTAATAGTTATAAACAGATTCCAGAGCGTCTACATTGAATTCTACCTGAAGCTTTAAAATTCTGTAACAGATTCGATTAAATTCCGTATAAAACGCCTCTCTGTTTCGCGATATTTTCCCGCGGGGCAAAACCTGCGCGCGGTACCGAACAAACACAGACGCCCCTTAATTACCATTCGGCAACGCGACGTCAATCAGTTTCCTTCCGGGTCGCAATTTTCTGCCGCTTCACTCGCTCATTACTCCCCTTTCAAAGTTCAAGCGTGTCTCCCTCGGCCCTCGCCCCGTCGACGACAATCCTTCCCATCAGGGAAACATCGATTCCTCCGTCCGTTTACTTATCCCAAACATCCCCTAGTCGCGATATAAGAAAAAAAGAAACAGACGAAGAGAGATTCCTTTCTTTCTCGAAAGAGAGATAGAGAGAGAGAGAGAAAGAAAGAGGGAGGGGCGCCGCTGGCCGACCCGCGACCCACGAAATCCCGACTCCACGGAATCCGAGGCACTCTAATCAACGAAAAGCCTTCATCCCCTCGGCCCCATCCCTCGAAACACTTCCCGAGGAGTCGAACCCCGGTCCCACCTTCTCATCCCCCATCCCCTGCTCTGGCCCACCCGCCCCCAAAGGGAAGTTGCTCTCCTTCGATTCGCATTTTCACGGCCTCAACCCTTATTTGCTTCCCTCTCGTTGGATAATTTTCTAGCGGGTCTCGACTCCCATTCCCGGGCCGTCCTCGAAATACTTGATCCAGATCCGGAGACTAATATACCAATTGAAGAAACGATTCGGCACGACGTTTTCCCGGCCGGATTATTTCGGGGACCGGTCGTTCGTGCGGCTAGTATCGCATCGATTCGTCGTTATCGCATTCGACAACTCGTCGTTATCGCATTGATTCCGACGTTCGCGCTGCCCAGATTCTACTCACTGTTCTCCTGTTTCTATGGATCTTCGTACGTTCGGACAATCTTTTGGTGGCGATGATACTTTGTGATACGATCGTGTAAAACCGTGTGTAAGGAAACAGAATAGAATACGATACCTACGGGGTGAAATGGGATCCGTGGTAATTTGATGGCAGAGGGGTTGATATGGCATGATACGGCTCAAGAAAGTTTCATATGACAAGGTACCAGTTTACAAAGTCTGATACGATACGATACCAGTCAACAAAGCTTCGTACGATGAGATACAACTCGACAAAGATTAATGAGATACGATATAGTACAAGAAAGCTTGGTGCAGTACAATACGACTTGGCGAAGCTTGATACAGTACGATACTATTCGAGAAAGCTTTATGAGATACGATACCATTTAACAAAGCTTGATACAATGCAATACAAATCAACAAAGCTTTATAGGATACGATACCATTCAACAAAGCTTTGTACGATACGATACAATTCAACAAAGCTTTGTACTGCACGATACAACTCAACAAAGCTTGATACGATTCGATACAACTCAACAAAGTCTAGCATGACACGATACTACTCAACAGAGCTTAATGAGATATAAATACGACTCAACAAAGCTTGATGAGATATAATAAAGTTCAATATGAGACGACATAACTCAACAAAGGTTGATAGAACACGATACAACTTAGCAAAGCTACATACTACACGATACAAGTTAACAAAGCTTCGTACGATACGATACTACTCAATAAAGTATAATGAAATATAATTCAACTTAACAAAGCTTAATTCGATACGATACAACTTAACAAAGCTTAATGCCATACGATACAATTTAATAAAATTTAATGCGATACGATACAACTTGACAAAGCTTAAATGCGATACGATAGAACTCAAAATTAGGAGGACGATACCAAAATATTTTCTTCTTTTTTTAATGTAGACTCACTCCCTGCCCGGTTGTACTACGAATTCCGGGACACCCTGTATAATAAGACAGCGTGTTTGCTATGGAGATCTAGGTTATGGAAACAGCAGCGCGAGCCGCTGCCGCGAACAAGCTAAGAGCGAAACGGAAACTCTCGAAGCCCGGAAACGTGCAAAATGGGGTGGTTTCGGGTTCACGCGGTCCGCTCGCCGTTTTCAAGTTATTCCGATCGGGTTCCAATTTCGCGCGACAGCAATTGATGAACGCATTCTTCGATCCGTTATATCCCCGCAGCCCGGCCGCCTGCCCCCGCGGCCGGGGTCCGCCGACGCGACGACGTCTGCGAGAGATTAATTTGTTATCGGGGAAACGGTTTGAATAGAGGCTCGGCTATGGAGACTTCGACCGACTTGACGGATCGCGGATAGTTTCGGGGTGGTTTTGTTGCGCGGCGGCCGATGCCGGTGCGATCCTCTTCGCTGCATTGTTTCGGGACTCGAGGGGTTGCGGGATGAATATGGGAACAGCAGCGTTTTATCGCGGCTCCTGCCGAGCACGAGGAACGACAGTTTCAAATGGACGAGATTATTCGTCGGTGGTCTTGTGAGTTGTCTATTAGCCGCGGTAGGATTTTTCAAAGCGCATTCTGATAATATTGATTTTTTCAATGCCTTTAACTTTCTTAAAGGTATTCACAAAACTTATAACAATTGAATAAAATCAAACATGCGTGTCTTTGCACTGTCACACAATATTTTTCAAGCTTATTAAATAAAAGAATATAATAATTAATATAAACCTATAGCAGGAAATGAAAAATATTTTGAAAAATTCCAAAAAGCTGTCTACAGGTGGCTGGTCATTTTGAAGAATTAATTTTGCATTGTAGCAATTATCGTCGAACAAAGATGAGTGACAAGAACGTTCGATATGGTTCATCGATCATCTGAAAATTGTTAAACAACGTTATTTCACTGATAGCGCTCGAGACAGGATCACGAGCCGTTCTCAAACAAGGTCAATAAGCTTCACGGTTTTTACTGGCCGGCTCTAATCGGTGCAAAGTGGGCAGCAGGTGCACGCCCGCAAAGTTCTGCACGCGCAACAGTTCATTAAACGTCATGGACCGAAAAGTTGCGGCCATAATAATCGCCTAATTAACGGGAAAGCTGCGATATCGAGAGAGTGTACCCGGTTTATCGCGTTCGCTTCACGCCCGGCCGGATTTTCCGAAATATCGCTTTCCATTAATCAACGAACACTCGTTTTAACTCACCGTTGTCGCACTTCCTGCGGCGATACAGGTACGTCCTTTTGGATCGCACGGATCGAGTCCGGTTTTCAAACAACTGTCGCTCAAAAACTGATAATGCTATGGAGAATCAAAAATTTTGGGATATAAGGGTTTTTCAACATTTCTATTTTTATTGGAACGTTATTTCTTTTGCTAAAGCATTATTTCTTCTATTAGGACGTTATTTTTTTTGTTAGAATATTATTTCTCTTGTTAGATTATTATTTCTTTTGTTAGAATATAAGCATTAATGCGTTTGATTAATTCATAAATATTTGTCGAAGATAACTGTCTAAACGAGTTCTTTTCAATCGAATATTTTATTCAAATATTTTATTCCAATACTTTTTCACTCGACTATTTTATTCCAATAATTTCTTGTTCCACTATTTTATATGAATATTTTATTTGAATATTTCATTCGAATATTTCATTCCAATAATTTCTTATTTGACTATATTATTTGAATAATTTATTCGTATATTTTATTCCAATAATTCTTTATTCGACTATTTTATTCAAATATTTTATTTCAATAATCCCTCATTCGATAATTTTACTTGCACATTTTATTCCAATAATTTCTTTTTCGAACATTCCACGCCAATAATTTCTCCCTCGAACGTTTCAAAAAATTATTAACCGGGCTAAGCTTGCAAAATCGGAAATATCCTGCGATCTACATAGTCCGCCGATTCTCACCGAATTCCGCGGGCTAAAAAGTTCGCTGTCCGGCCTCGCGGAAACGATGTTCGACTTGTTTTGCAAACCGGGGTGAACCCGAGGCGGAACAAGAGAATGCATTAACAGACACGGCCGGAATTAAAATTCATTCGGGCAAGAAGCCATCGAGAACCGCAGGCGCAAGAAAGCACTTTGTGTAAATAAATTAGGGGCGCGCGCGAGCGCACGGCCCGGTCGAAGAAAATACGGTGTCCGGCTAACGAATTTACGCGAAAAAAGGCGGAACCGCGCGATGCTCGGCCCCCCGGCTCCTATTAACGAACGCCGGTGTTCCAGCGTTCCGGAAAGGCTGGCCGGCGTCGCGGACCCGGTGAAATATTTTCGAAACGGTAAAAATTCCGAAGCGCTCGAGCCCCGTTGCTGTCGGTTTGCAGGACCCGCGCCCGTCCAAAATTAATGACCGGCATGCCGGCTATTTCGATCGGCCGCCGACAACCGGATCGCTTCCGGTAATACGCCGCGCGATTATTGATGTTTCGCGTTTGCCTCGACGCTTCGTACCCCGCGCCACTCTGCGCACGATGGGTCCTTTCAATGGGAAAACACGAGTTACTTGGATGCTGATTTTAAGTGAAATGGAGCTGTTTCGGTCAGACATTGTTCCATTTTAGAAGCTTTGTTTCACTAGCGGACTGTTCTCTGCGCTCGGAAAAATCGATTTTTAGGTAAATTATATTTATATTTAAATATTTCTCATGTATTTAATTTTTTTTAGGTAATGCAGAATTTAACAACGAAACTGTTTCTGAAATAATTACATACGGAAATAGCATTTTAACTATTAATAATAATAGTAACTTCATTTATTGACTAATAATATCAAAACTAGTAACATCTATACATCTAATTATTACTTTAAGTTTATTTGCAAAATTCCGTATTACAGAAGAGGGTAAAAGTATTTTTACTTCAATTTATTTTTTAACAGCTCTAACAATTTTGAATGTTTATGGATCTTTCAAGTAGCGCTGCAGCTTTATATTAGTCTCAATCCAAGTAGAACGTGATATTCTTGGTCAGACCTGGCAAAAGTCGACGCATAATTTTTCAGTGTAACTTCCACGTTACGATCGATGTTATTACTTGCTATATTCCATGTATGCGATTCTTGATGTGTCCGATGAACGTTACGTGGAATAGGTCGGCCGATGTCAGACGCAGAAAGATATACATTTACATTCAGTTATGGAAACCGACTTCCACTTCCTGAGATCTTTCGCGAAGTTGGCGCACATTTATGGAACACTTTACAATGTTTCTCTGTAGTTGAACGTGGACATTCTGGTCCGACATACGATAGTGAATGTTCATACATTCGGTAATGGAACGAACATGTTCGCAGTTACTATTTCTAGACGTTTGCAATAATGATTTTAATATGTCTACCTTGATCGTTGTTCTAAGTAGAACATGTCTATTAAAATCAGCCAATCAAATGGCTGTATATAGATTTTGCAATAATGTTTAATTTAATTAATCCATAGTTGGAGTATTATCATTGCTTTCGCAAGTAGAATACAGCAGCCTTGGTCAGCCAATAAAAATTACAATAGGAACAGTCAGAAGAAAAAGCCAATTAATAGTCTTTAGAGTGTTAAGGTAACCATAGAAAAATTTATGGAAATCGTTTGTGGTAAATATCGTCAAACGCTTCGTCAAAATGTTTAACCACATCGGCACCGTTGCGAACGTGCTAACAATAACCGACCGGCACATCACGGAATCCCCGTTCTTGAAATCGGCCGTGCCGGAAGTGCGAAATAACTCCCGCGGGAATTCCAAAGATTCCATTAGCCTGATCTATTTGGCGACGCTCTGTCAGCTTTCGAAATTTCGTTCGGCGCGGCGCTGGTGCACGTCCCGTCGTATCCAGTTAATGAAATAAACGCGATAGAATGGAATTATCGAGGGACAGAGAGAGAGAGAGAGAGAGAGAGCAGTAGGTCGCCGCGCGCGGCCGAATCCCGAGCCAGAGCTTCTCCCGAATCTTTCGGACAAAAATCATTGGAGAAATTTGCGTCGGTGATGGTGACAGGCATTGTCGCCTTTTTTAATTATTTAGAGGAAGCTGTCCTGAATATATTCCAATTTGTCACAAGGTGGGATTCGGTGGGACTTGAAAGATATTCTCTACCGAATATAAAAAGTTTGAAGAATTTGTAACAGTTTATTTGACAATATTTTCTCGGCACATTTTTTGTGTCAATTATTGCTACAGGAATGAATTTCAATCGCGAAAGGATCCCCTTTAGCGCAAAGAAGGATTGAATTAAAAACATTAAATGGTTACATCGAAAAGAAGAAATGCAGTTATTTTTGACGAAAACCACCATTCTTAGGAAGTCCGACTTTAAACCATCACTTCTATTACAAAATTGTATTAAATCACGCAAATATTTTTATTTCCGAGGTTGGTAGACATTTAGGAAGTAGTATATATTCAATACAGATCGACATGTGAAAGTTCATTTTCTGGTAAAATGTCACACCTGACTCTAATCCGGACCACTGTGCGGCGTTCCCGATGTTTCACGTTACTTTTCGTTTTCCGCGGATCCGCGTCCCCGTTCGACCACGTCGCGTCTTCGTGCCTCGCCGGACGTCTCGTTTCATCGACGCATAAATCCCCATTTCCGTCGTTCCGCTGAATAATTCGCGCGCGACGCGATCTTGTTACAAATGTCCCGTCGATTTCCCTGCATTTTTCGCCCGCGCATCGCCCGGACAGTCGTTTCGCAAACATTAATCCCGCCGATATCGTGCCCGGCATTCACAGTTTCATAAACAAATCTGCTGGAAATTGATTTTTCTTGTTTACCCAGCGCGTCCGACCGTTTTTCCGGCCGGTCGCCCGGATATTCTGCTCGAAGGTGCGCCGGCGCCATTTTGTTGAATTTTCAGAGGATAAAAGCGCTTCGTTCGTTCCTGACGCTTTAATAACGATCTCAGTGGTATTATTCAAGTGGAGCGAGACTGGTTAGATCAGACACACGTGTTCAATATTGTTCAGTTCATGGAGAAATATAAAATTATACCTTAATACTTTCCTTGGTTAATAAGGGGCCTAATAATCGTCGAAATAACCTTACAGTGCTGTTTAAGTGGAGTGAGACAGTTCTGATCAGACAATGAAGAGGCTATATAAATTTATGTAAAAATATATTTACTTAGAATTTTTTTACTTTGTTAAAATTACTTAGCAATTGAGGAACATACTGTTTGTGCTTTTCTATTTAAGTAGAATATTCCAGTCAACGTCAGACCCTCTCTATTTTATTCTTTTTCTAGAATTTATCGTTCCTCGAACATAATCATATATCAAACTGCAATGTCAAAAAGTAAAATATATTTTTAATAGAATTTATAGAAGAAGTAGAATTGAACAGTCATTGATCAGCCACGACATCAACATCTCTACACACACGTCGCTATCCAATTAAATATGGAATCTATCACATCATGATATTTATTCAAGTAACATATTACGATCCGAATCAAACACGTCAAATTAAATTGCTCTGGTCTTGCAACAGAAGCGCATAAAACCCGATCATTTCACCTGATAAACGCTAGATTTTAATTTCACATAAACTACCACCAAGAACTACATACATTTTTCAACGAAGCAAGGCTACCCCGACACAATTCCCAATTTAAGTAGAACAAATCTGCCTAAGTCAGCCGCGGCCCCGCTTATTTGCCGACGGCACGGTATCCTGTAGCTCGGTGCGCAAGTTTATATTACAACTTACATGCAGCGGTCGCTTCGACGAAGCCCGCTCGTAGCACGGAAGTTGAGCGAGATGCATCGCGCGCGCGTTTAGCGTGGCATAAATCGCGGACAGACGCCTCGTAAATCGATGCATTTCATAAGTCCGTGGTCACAGGCGGCCATTCGTCGGCAATAAATACTTCAGCGCCCAATATACTCGCGTCGGGGACCGAGTACCGTTCGTCAAAGGATACTGCGAAACGCGGCGCAGTGGTATAGGTCGGCGTGCGGTCAGCCGAGCAGAATTATCTCGCGTTTTTATCCGAGACGCGGCGTGGAGGCAGCGCGCACGCACGCGATATTTCATCAATTCCTCCGCGCGTCCACCTTTCAGGAATGCGAGCCACCCTCGGGCTGTATATTTACGATGTTTGCTTACAGACGGAAGCAGGACGGATGAATCCTGGACGGCTTAGCTTCGATTTTCGACGGCGGAATGGCTCGCTGCCAAGACGAGCCATTCGGAATCCATACTGTCTGCCGTTCGAGATGTTCTCTCTTCCTCTCTCCCTCTCTCTTCTCTTTTCTCTTATACTCCCTTCCTCTCTCTCCCTCTCATTCTCGTCTCTCTCTACTCTCTTCTCTATATCTCTCTCGCGTCTCGGTTCCCCGACGTCGACGGCCCAGCGAAATAAAAAGCGTCCAGAGAAGCTGGCACCGGGAGAGCAGGGAAGTTTGCTCGACTGTTGTTCTTCGGTCGTTAATTTCCTTTCGATCGTCCCGCCGTCGGTTTATTAACATCATTACCGTTATCCGTCTCTCCCGCCGCCCAACATTCTGCTCTTTAAACATCCAGCGACGCTTTGAACCTCCAGAATCGATTCGCGAGCGCTTGATTAATTAACTGGCGAAAATTCGAGTTTGTTCGTTTGAGTCGCTAATTTCGTTGCCACCTCTGGCGTGCTTTATGCGACGCAGATTATTATTTTTTCTCGTTATCTTATTTGGTTGTTAAAGTATACGATTTCATGGTGAAAGTTTAATTATCGCTTAATTTTTCAAGGGATATTTGCGTAGTAAGTAAAATTAGGTGTCAGGAGACATTCATTTCACTCATAGAAAATATTATTGTCGTTTAAATGTTAATTGATCAAACTTGATCATATTTTTATATTATATTCTGTATTAGACTCTATTATTTCATCATACTTCATGTTATATTTTCTAAATCGTGTCTAACTATAAGGCAACGTAAATATTCATTGTTACTTTATGGAAGCTTCTCTATTATTCCAGTACATTATTACAGTCTGACTAGAAACGCAAATTATTTTGTTAACGAATACATTGAGTAGAATCAGACTCCAGTAACTTATAAAAGGGAGATTCATTTCACAGATTCAAAAGTGTCACTGATGTTCGTTCACTTGAACCGCACTATTTTACAAATCTTCCCTGCTTCTATCGCGTCATTGAATTCTCTATTTGACCATCGACGAAATACGATAACAGAGATAACAGAGAGATTGTCTCCGCATAAACAATGTCCGGATCAGAGGAACGCGCGCGGCTGAGACGAAAGTTTATCAAACGTCTCACCGAATTGATCCTTCGCCCCTTATTATCCGGCCCGGCATTAATTAACTATCATCGAGACCCCGAGACCAGCGCCGGATACGCTCACGCCCGCGTTCCCCTCCAGCCATCGAGCGCAATTTCCAAGCTGCGCCACGAACTTTCCCTCGAACTCCACGCCCTCACACTTTTCCTATTAGATCCGCACCCCCTCCCCCCCCCCCCCCCCCCCCCCCCCCCCCCGGCCCGCCCCGAAATAACTCGGTAAACAGCACAGCCCCCCTCGCGGAACCGCTGTTCGCCGAACTTCGGGAAGCTTTCCGTTTTCGCGGGACCGTTGTCTGTTGACGCGCCGATCGATACGCGTTACCTCGAACAAAACCGACCGACCACGACCAGTTTTGTCCTGTTACTGTCCTCCTGTCCGGTCGCCATCTTTAACTCCGACGTACACGCCGGAAAAAAAACCATCGCTGCACCACGGCGAAATCAATTCCCGTGACTTTATGGTTCCGACTGGAAATAGTCATTCGTAGTTCGTGTCGCTGCCTTTGGTTAGAGAATTGGAATCTTTACGAAATTTTCCGATGCCAAAAGTAGCCATTTTGTTCGTTTTTAGGCGGAAATGTTCTGCTTTAATGGGAGTTTAATTTTAAATATTTTAATTTTGATATATTTATATTAGTATCATCGTTATTATTATTATTAGTATTATGTTTGATTTGTTATTATAGTTAATATAAATAAATATGTCAAACATATCTGTCCTGCAATTTGTCGTATTAATTAAAAGAATTTTGTACTCCATATACTCTTCAATACAGTTCAATTAAACTGCAGGGCTAATTTTCTCAATCTGAACCTTATTTTTGTTAAAGTTATTTTGGAACGTAATAGAATTATATCAGTGGTGCCACAGAGTCACCTTTCGAGTGCAAAGGGTTAATAAGTAACAATCAAAAATAAAAATCAATATTCCTTTTTTGAACCTAGAAAATTACTTAAATAAAATAGAACTAAGTAATCAAACAGCCACGCTAATATATACCTAACAATCAACATGATCTCGAGGGTGAGATCTAAGAATATCCGAATAAACTTCTCCGAAATCGTGGATGAAAATGTCCAGAGCTCGAGGCGACTGCGCTTGAAAAGCGATAAAAAAACACGTGAAATATTTAACAATGGCCCCGCAAGTTTTTCCGGCAGGCAGCCCCACCTCTCGGGGAACCGTTTCATCTCGTTCGAAGGGTTAGCAGCGTTCGGCCTCCCACCACCTCCCCCAAGCGAGAGAAAGTTCTCCGGCGCGCACGTGTGCTCCAGTTCCCGCCGGCAGCGGCCACCCCATTTTTGCGTGTCCCGTTCGCGCGAGACAATTCGCTTCCGGTCGGGGATAGCGTCCCAACCCCTCGGGTCTCGTCCCCCCCCCCCCCCCGGGGAGGGTCTCCTCGTATCGAGAATAAAGCGGAGGATAATTATCGTGCGGCTTGAGAACGTTTAGCTCGCGGTGGTTTTCCTTCCACTCCCACGCGTTTTCTTCTGTCCTCTTAAATTCGCGCGGTTTTAATAGGCGCGCGCGCGGGGCCGTGCAACGCGCCGATTTAATTGCTGGGAACTCGCAGCGGGCCGGATCCGACGGACGGTTTGTCGGCGGTTTTGTGGCTCTCGCGAACGGCAGCCCCTACCCCAACCCCCCCTCCTCCCTTCCGACCGAACGACCGTAATAAAGATCTCGAGGCGCTGATTGTTTCTTGGTTCGTTATTCGCGGTGTCTGTATCGGTGCTTAGGCTCGTCGCTGTCCGTTACGGTCGGCGAATTGCTCGTCGCGCATCTACCGTCTGCAATGGGGAGGATTTTAGTGGGATGGGTCGTTCGCGGTCAGACGGTATCGGTTTCTTAACCCTTTGCACTCGATGCCATTTTAACCGTGAATCTCGAATCAGTTCTCTGGTGCACTGTATTTTTTAAGCGACGACGAGTGCATTTTATATTATATATTACATATATTTTATTATATATTATATATTGCATATATGTTATATACAAGGTCATTTCAAGATCATATAATGTACATATCCGAATGTATTTTTACAGAAGTTACACAATGCAATGAAAAAGATTATACATAGATTATAATAGGAAAAAACATCGACGACCTTGAAAACGTCGAAAAAAATTACCTTGGAAAAAGATTCTTTTTAAAGTACGATAGCTTTTCCGAAAGCATCGAAATAGCAAAAAAGAATTTTTTATGTACCTTCGTAATTAAAGGAGATGTTTAGGTGGCCGTACTTAGGTGGACCATCCTGTATATCGTGCATAAATGCATCAACGAGCAAGGATCCCCTCTGCGCATGGAACGTGTAAAACTAGAAGCTAATGACGGCTGCTCGAGTATACTTTGCGAGGGCCTCGAGATTATCGGTTTCCGAGGATCGTTCGCCGCAAGCACCTCGACTCCGTCGAGTGCCTCTATCTTCCATTCGAACGGGGAGCATCGTAATGTCGGGACGATATTCGATACGGCAGAGGGTCTCGCGGGCATCCACATGGCTCGTTCAACCCCCACCCACGTCCCGCGAACGGAAGAGCGAGCTTCAAGATGGCGGATTACCGGCTTCCGCGACCAACACGGCTCTTCCGTCACTTATCCACCCCCTTTTTCTTTCTTGCCGCTCTCGCAACCCCTTTTCTCGTCCTGTTACTACAGGATCACGAATTACGCTCGCCCGTCCACCCCCATCCTACTGTGAAAAGGTAACACGAAATTTCCGACGTTAACTTCGTTTTTGAAGTTTTAATGACGGTTCGGCTTTGAGCGGCGCGCGGACGAATTTCAGTGGGATCGTTGACTCGTCGAGTCTCTCGGATCCAGGAACGAACAAATTGGGGCATGTCGTTCGAGACAGCGCTCGTGAAGTCGTGCAACTGTAATCAATTTCGGACAATCGATGGCAGCTGGGAGGTTTATCAATAATAATTGATATCAATAATAGTTAAATAATGAAATCATAGCATTTCGAAGGAAAAATAGACAGGAATCTGCGATTTCTTTGAAGCATTCATATTTAAGAACATAGCTTCATATTTAATTAATCATAATAGCGAAACTGACATCGAGACTAAAATCGACAAAAACTGTCATAAAGTAGTGATTTCAAGCTTTAATTGAAAAAAAAACAATCATCAATCTACGACGATTTTTCGCAAAATTATCGCCAGTCAAAGTTGCACAATTCTCATCATCTTCTCTACGCTATAATTCTATTAATATATATTAAATTACAACCAAGCTATATAATTCTCGGCACGAAGATTATTAAAAATATTTTCATCGGAGTAGTTTCTTCGGAGATCCGTAATTATCGCACCGATTCACGTACCGAACAATGCAGAAAAAGCGAGATCGTCGCCCGATGCGCTCGCGGTCCCTTAATCGCGCGAAGTAGGACAATTAAGAAGAACACCCGGGAACACCTTCGTTTATCTCGTATATTCGCGGATTTAATTAGCCCCCGTGCTACTGCGGGGGCCGCGCATCGAATTTTAAATCGGATCGGAGATTCGCCGGGCTTTGGGAGACAGCGGACCGGACGACGTCACGTAGGAGGTGCTCCGGAAGCGCGAATCGCGGACGTGACTACTGCCGCTTGAAACAATTTACAGTGCCGCCGTAAGAATAGAACTTCATTATCCGTGGATAGAGACGCGGGGCGCCATGGGTGCAACGGCTACGCTACTGGTGTGTATGCAAATCGGGACTATTGTAGCCGCGAAGACAACGGGGGCCGAAACAAAAGTACGGGTTCCCAAGGTGAATAAAGTATGATAACGCCGTAGGCGATGCTGTTCGAGATGAATTAATCTCGTTACCCTGATTAGCTACGAAGATAAACGCGTCCGACCGGCGCAACGGAGATTCTACTTAAACCCCCGCGAGATCCTCAGTTGTGTCATTCTTCTTCTTCGCTCCGTTATCTGTACTCCGGACAATGTAAGAGCGCTTCAACGGACAATTCTTTTTGCGACCGGTTCAAACACAGTGACAAATTTATGAAGCCCGCATTAAAATTTATGCGAGCGTGATCCCGTTCATGGTGTCATTTTTAGCATGTTCTGTGCCGAGCTATTTCTACTCGACTCTTCACTCTAGTCATTTTCTATTCTATTAAAATTTGCTATAGTATCTGTAATTATTAATAATCGTATATAATAATAAAACAAATTCATTACGACCCATTCTTGTGGTGGAAAATAATTCGATAATTCTGGATTTTATTTTTACTCTGTCTGACCAATGTCAGGATTTTCTACTTAATTCTTTATTCGCTAGAAAGTCTTACAAAATATAACCGCAATATAATGACAACAAAGTCTTGTTGAATGAACGTACTAGAAAAATATACGAATAGTATTTCGACTCTGTCTGACTAATGA
Organism: Augochlora pura; assembly: GCF_028453695.1. Taxonomy (NCBI): domain Eukaryota; kingdom Metazoa; phylum Arthropoda; class Insecta; order Hymenoptera; family Halictidae; genus Augochlora; species Augochlora pura. The sequence goes on from NC_135780.1 coordinate 4,258,628, forward strand.
CACAATGTTCTACTTATACCTGATTTAACTTACAATTGATTTAGAGGTGTAATCAGCTCTCGCAAACATATTATAGTAAAATAATCTGAAGCTTCTAAAGAGCCCTTCAAATTAATCCTGCTTCTTCTGAACAACATTAATTATTTTTTTATTAAAAATCAGTACCATTCTTCCATGAGAAATTATTATTGCTCAGAGAAAATATCTAAAATTCTGGAAATATACTGTGCTACATATGGACAACAAAGTCGTGTTGGAAAACATACTAGATAGATATAACTAGAATTTAAACTCTGCCTGACAAATGGTGGACTGTTCTACTTCTACCTGATTTATCTTTCAACAGCGTCAGAACAGCAACGACCTCTCCTAAATAAATTATAATACAATAATAAACAGGTTCTAAAATGCCTTCCAAATGAATTCTGCTTCTCTCGAACAACATTAATCATTTTTTATTAAAAATCATTACGATCCTCCCTGTTAAGTAATTAACCATCGTGTACAGAAAATGTCTGCACGAGTCGTGTAAACGTGCTGCTACCATGTAGAACGAATACCGACGTATCTATCATATAACGAAATTCGCGGAACCGTGTTAATTCATTCCGCGACCCATTTTCCCCGTCGATTTCCAAACATGGCCGCGTTCGTCGGCGCACGAGAACAGTCCGCGACGGAAGAGGGACGAGACCCGGGTTCAAATATAACGGGGGTAACTTTCGTCGTCCGCGGGTCCGAACCCGACGGTAACTCCGTTAATTTTTTTCCCCCCGGTGGCCCGCGCCCTCCCCTCCTCCCCTCCCCTCCACCCGAAACGCGGCTGCGCCTTTTCCACCGAATTTCAGCGACAGAAATCGGTGCCAAGTCGCGGAACGAACGCCTGAAGCGATTGTCGACGAAATAAAAAGGGGTTTTTCAGTTTGGCAACGGATTCCATTGTCGTCGGTCCCGGTCCACGGAACAGAAATAAATACTACTGTAGACAAAAGCGTGTAAAAAAGGGGAGGGAATCTCTATCATCGTGGGCCAGAATCGCGGCGAATTCTACAGAAATACCGGCGGCAAGTTTCTCGGTCTGCGTACCGAGAAAACGGCGCGGAATTTTAGACGTTAAATATTTCGCTTCCGACCGTTTCAACAATTGCGTAATGCTACTTTTTTTCGACGTATACGTTGATGACACGCCGAGGCAATTGTGAACCACTTTGCATAGAAATTGTTTTAGAAATTATAGCTTTCAACACGTTCAGTGTCGGTCACTAAAATCACCACATAATAATTAATTAAATTGCTTTAAGTGAAAGTAGAAAGTTAATATTTTTTGCAAGAAAAATTAATTTTCAAGATTGGTTAGTACATTAGTGTCACCCATATTTGACTGACGTCAACATGTTAAGCTATTTCAAGAATTGAATGTTTCGCTCTGTGGACAGAATTTAATTTTAATAGAAACATGTAGGACGGGGAAGCAATATTTTCGATTCGTGTAACGATTTATACGACTGTAAACTTTTTAAATTCGATCGCATGCCACGTATCGGCAAGAGCGCATTTACGATACGTAAAATGAATAGCTCGTTCGTATCAAATAATACCATAAAAACGCCGCGAAGTTAATCGTCCCCCTCTGCAATTTAAACAATCAAGCGCCGGGCTCCATCGACAGCGCGTAATTCCTGCACAAATAACAGTAGTGCATCCGCGATTTGTCCAATTAATTCCGTCGGCGGGCGCTCCCCGCAAATTTTCATTTGGCCGCGTCGGCGGCGAGAGCCACCCTTAATTTCGCGAGCCACCCTCGGGAACAATTAATTCGTATTCACTCGGCGATTTTATTTAACGGGGGGGATCGATTATAATAGATAATTCGTGCCGCAATGCACGCGAGACCCTAATGAAGCCGCGCTCTAATTCGGCGTTTCGGTGCCGGCTCGCCTGAAATTCCTTCAATTCGAGGGACGGCAGCAAAAAGCCGGCGACCCTTCGCGCTCGCCTTTTTCCGGCCGCGGCGGATCCGCCGCTCCGACACAGGGGAGGACAAAAACAGAACGACGAGACTTTCCGCATGAGAGCACGTGTTCCACTCGGCATACGTCCTCTCGTCCTCTCTGTGTGTTTCGTCGTTCGCTTCTTTCTCCCTCTGCGTGTGTGTCGCCGACTCCTTCCACCGCTGTCTCTCTCTTTCTCTCTCTCTCTCTCTTTACCACCGTCCCTCCGATTCATCTCTTTACGGTCTCTCTCTCCCGTCCTCTCTCATTCGACGCTTCCTCCTTGCACAGAGAGCACAGTCGATTCTTGCGCGTCGCTCGCGCGGCATAAGCGGCTTCTACGAATGCCACGCTCTTCTACGACCACTCGCGCGGACAATTCTCTTTCTCGGCGGTCTCCGAGCCGTGTACACGGGCCAGATGAAATGTCGCCGACGATACCCTCGCTTGAAACGTCAGTCATCCGACGGTCGACTGGTCCCTCGAATTAATATCGCGAGAACTCTTCGAAATGCTTCACCGACTTATCGAGGATTATTATCAAGGATTTTTCTGATGTAATTTATTGTATTTAAAATTACCTTCCGGGTGATAAAAATGATGGATGTATGTGTGTAGTGATGTGAATTGATGTCGCGTTGCGAGGGTGTTGTTATTATAATTATTGTTATAGTCATTGTTACAGTTATTATTAGAATTATTTTTTATTATTATTATTATTAGAATTATTATAGAATAAAACTAACAGAATATAACAACAGAATAGAGATAACGAAATAATCGAGTATCATATCAAATAATAACAATAATAACGAATGGAAATACTGCAGGTTGAAACAAGTGTATTCATTTAAAGCAGTCTCGGGTGCAAAGGGTTAAAAGCATCGCACGCTCTTTAAGTTAAACAAATAAAAATACAGCCGTGAAATAATCACACCGAATAATTACCTGAACAAACACCTTTTAGATTCAGCAAGTAGGGCAAGGTTCGCGAAGTCTCCCTCGTAAGGTTCCCGAGTCGGACCGATCAATCTTAATCACCCCTAATCACACATCTGGACGCTGACCCTAGGAGCCAGCCCTCCGATTAATAGATTAAATCAGCCCAGATTATACCGGATAAAATTCTCTGGATCCCGGGAACCCTTACTAGCTTCGCCTACTCCTTTATCATAAAACATTCGCGCGTGTATACAGGATGTTTCAAAAGTGTCTAACATTACTGAAACGGGGAAGTTCCTGAGATCATTTGGAGCAACTTTTTCCGTTGCAAAAATGTTCCTTGAAGTATGGTTAACGAGTTATTAACGAAAGACGGTGACCAATGACAGGAGAAATCAATTGGCGCGTTGAGGCCGCGCCAGATGAGCTCGCCTCTCATTGGTCAATGTTTTTCGTTAATAACTCGTTAACGTTACGTCGCGGAACATTTTTGCAAAGGAAAATGTTGCTCGAAATGATCTGAGGAATCCCTCATTTCTCGATCGCGAGTGACTTCTAGGACGCTCTGTACAGTTTCATCCCTCGCTTTATCGTTTCGACGGTCGGGATCAGCTTTGAAAGTCGTCGGAGCGTTATCGGCTTTCGTTTCCTCGTAAGGAACCGCTGACTCCGTCGGGTTGACGGTTGACATGTCACTGAAAGGCCGGAAGCCGGCCTCCTTTTCGCTCGGCTCGTTATTGATATCGCGGGCCGCGGCGTCGTCGGGCGACACCTCGGCTCACCCGGGCCGTTTAGTCAGCGTTTCAGGCGAATCGAGCAATTAATCACGTGCTCGGCCACCAGGCCAGATACCAGGCGTCCCTTGGCCTCGTCTTCCGCCGCCGTATTGTCATCGATACGGCCGCTTCGTTACGATGCGTCAGCCTGGTGTCGCGAGCTTTTCGATTACCGGCCGAAATTGGAGCTTGATTGTAGGTCAGCTCGCGATACAACAATCATATCTTGCTGCCAGTGCCAGACATTTCGTTTCAAATGAGGTAATAATGTTGTGCAAGGAAAATTGGGGGTGGTTTAAGTCATCATTTTATAAAATTCGAATTTGTTTACACGCTACAGAGTCTACAATTTTTAATTACAGTTTTCGATTTTGTTTTATGATTTACTTTCTTTTCGCAATCATTCTTCGATTAGGTCAGTTAATTTATTAGTTAACGCTGCAGAATATTCCTCAAAATAATACGCGATATCCTGCACGAGCTACATTTTCCAAGATCCTAATTTATTTATCATATACATAATCTCTGCCCATAAAATGTTCGGTCACCTCGGTCGCTTAATTTATGCAGCGAATATTATTTACCCAGAGTGCGCAGGCGAAATTATGGACAGTTACAAGTCGTAAGTTCGTGTTGTTATTTGTTCCCTACACTCGGACAATTGTTTACGCAATCTTATCGCGGAATTTAGTAAGCAGCGCGCACACCGACAATATTTGCAAACGCAGCCCGAAGCGGGAAGAGCGTGTTGCGAACCGACACATTAAACAGACCTCAATAGCGCGACTGCTCGACGAGCTTTCATGGAAACGTCGCCTCGAAAAGTTTCATACCACATTGTCTATTTACATTAGCACAAAAAGCCAATACTTCGTTTTTTTTTCATGGCATCGATTTTTCCGTTCGGATTGCTCGCACTTTCAATGCCACCGGCGTTTAACGCAGTTACGCTAAGCACAGTAACAATCACCGTCTTGCGACGTGCGAAATATCATTTTCATAAATTTCAACGAACAGGTAACCATCGCCGAGCTCCTGAATATTTTCTCTTTGCGAAAATAATCTTCCAGAAATTAATTGAAATCTTTACGCAGTAGAAACTGTCGAATATGGTCGGACAAAGTGTTCTCTTCTCGAATCTTTAATGTATAAAACCGTCCTGCAGATTCAGGTTTCAAAATTAACTCCTGTGGCAAGTAGAAACATACGAGAATAGTCAGACAATACACAGAAATCTTTCCCAATTTATTTACAATTTATATTAAAATTCCCTTACGATTTTCTTTCAGACTCAAATTCCACTAGATCATTTTTTAAAAATTCGTGCTGCAGATATATTTACACTTTCTACAGTATATTTAATTAACTTTATAATTTAAATTTTCGTCCCGGACATCAAGCACGTTAGAAATAGCAGGCCGACGATAACATATCAAACAAAATGGGAGCAGCGAACGTCAGGCGGACGAGCTACCGCTCTATCGCGGACATTTGTATCGAGTAGAATCGGCCGACTTTGATCGGACAGATCGAGAGAAACGTCTCTCGAAACCGATAGAAAATCGGATCGGGCAGAAATATTGCGCGGGGGATCGTGTAAACGACGACTTGCTTTATCGAAAATGGGTGGAAGGAATGTTTGCCGGGCGGTGTTGTCCCCTGTCGAATCCATCACGGAATAAATTTCGCGGGCGGCGACTAGACACCGCCGACCAGGCGTTACACGCGAAAGTTGAGCGCGCCGCCGCCGCCGCGGATACATCGATCTGTTTGTGCCGTTCGTTTCCCGTCAGTGATATGGCACTTCATTATACGAAACGACACGCTCCGTTGAGTTTTCCAATCACGACAGAGACGCGGCAACCGACAAGGAACTTTGCCGGAGATTTACATGTTTCGTTATCGCGACGCGAACGAAAAAAAAAAGAGAAGGACCCGCCGCGCGCGCGCGCCTGACAAAGTCCCGGATACCTGATCCGGTTTAATATCGCGGACAAGAAACTTTGTCGGGCACCGGCGCCGGGAAAAATAACTGGAGAAGCACCCGCGGTAGCTACGCCCGGCCGTTCCCTCCGACGGAGATAAAAATTCGAGGTGCCCGCGCCGATGGCGACGGGATTATTATGGAAATTACGTCGGAATCCGGAGCACCCCTTGCTTCGTTTATTACTAACAAATAGTACGAACGTCTATTCTCTCGTTGCGATTATTTGCCAGCAATTAGTAACGTGGGAGAATTCTTTTTTAGCCATCTAGAGTATTTTTGGTATTACTTTGTGCTTTCTAATGAAAGGACAATAGTTATTCGAAATTAAAATGAAATAACCTTCTTCAAACTTTATTAAATAACTTGAATATTTTTCAGATCTTAGAAGAACTAATTTTACTAAATAATGAGTAATAAAAATATCTGTAAATATTACTCATTTAATTCTGCTCACTTTTCTAACCCAAAACGAAATAACTCTTTTTGAACTCTGCCAAATAGCTTGAATATCTCCGAAGTTTTATAGGAACTAAATCAATAATATAGTAAAAAATTCTGTAAGTATCAATTATTGAATTCTGTTTTATTTGAATAATGTTATTAAACGTGCACGCACTTTTTCACTACTGAATAATGTGCGCTTAATAGTACAATTAATTTCGATGTGCAATTCATTTGAGAAAACTGTGTTGCTGAATTTTTGTTCAATTCTCCTGCAGGCAAATTAAATGACAAACGTGTACATTTATTGTGCAAATCGGTGGCTCGTTGGTTCCAGTAGCATTTCAAGATGAAATCCGAAGGCACGGGAGGATGAACAGGATACAGTCGAAACTTTCGTGAGCAACTATATCGCGAACACCTCAAAAGGTAAAGAGACTCATGCATTATTCCCTCTTATCACTCGGCGTGCTATTAATTATACATGCGGATGCGTTCCGAGCGCGCCGTTTACCTTCGTCAGAAACGATTAAGCGGATTTCAACGATCAGATATTAACAGCGGCGATCATATTCATCGTCACGAGTCTCCGGACGGTAGTCCCAAATTGATCCGCTTATCGAAAAATTCTCGACAGCCTACGACTCGATTACTCGACCGCCCGGAGCGGTCAATCTTGAATATTTTTCGTTCTCGAATATTTTTATATTCCTCTTGTAAAAGTAATTTTAAATGCGAGAGTCATTATTCTAATATTATAGCATAGTTAACGCCCGTGGTTATTCCTGTCTTATTATTATTAACGTTACTATTGTGTGCTATCCTTCATCTCTTTATTCGCATTATTATCGTTAATGATGTTGGTGTAATATTCTCTGTAACAAAGTTGATTTTGATAACCTTGGCATAATAAATATATTATTATTACTATTATCCTAGAATTTGCAATATTATAATTAATATTTTCTAAAATTTGCATACGCAAAATTTTTAATTTATTTACGTAATTACAGAACATAAACTGGAATAAAATATGATCCATTCCGAACAAAAATATCATGATTATCGATACATACATTTTATTTTATTTATTTTATACCATGTCACCGAATAATTCATTATCTATATATATCACCCCTGCAAGCTCTCATATTATTATATAATTTTCTAAATATTAGATATACTTCACGATGGATTGAATAAAAATGAAATAAATATAGTTTAACGCTAATGTAACGGAAACATAAAAATATTAACAGCTTTAAATACCCTATAAAGACGCGAACGTTTACGGTCAGTATATAGCGAAAACTGCCTTATCCTATACTTAGGGAAATGGTCAATCGCTGTACCGTATATACGCTTCGTATCCCCATAGTTTGTCCCATATTTCCGAACGCGGGGTAAGTTCACCGGACCTGGAACTGGTATTAAAACGTGGCCGAGGCGAAACAGCTTTAACAGCTTCCGTGGCCGAGGAACGAGATCGATTGTCATCGCGTTCCGAACTTGCCGAACGGCAGCGCGCGCGCGGTCGCCAGTTTCCTGAAACTTCGTTTTTCCGCTCGGTCGGGTACGACGAGGCGCGACGATCCCCCGTTTCCCTTTCGCAATCCCCGAAACTTTCTCGAAAAAGTTCCATTGTTTCGAACGGGGCCGGGCGCAGCGGTGTCGACAACGACTTCCGGAAAAATCCACACGGATCCGGCGGCCGGGATAGTCAAATTCCGAACGGTCGACGGCCGTATACGCGGGACGTGCGCCGTTTTCGGAACTCGGCTACGAAAGTTCTCGGCTCCCTTCGTCGGACTCTCCCACGCTCTCCGACTCTCTGCCACGCTCTCCCACGGAATTCCATTACGTCGCGCTATCTCTCGGAGCAAAGGAGCCGTGTTTACCGCGCCTCTCGCCGCGTTTTTTCTCCCTCCCCGCCACGTCCGTTCTCATCAGCGCGGCCAACCAAAGCCGGATAAGCCGACCGGTGGTTAAAAAGGTGGCCAAGGAACCCGGCCACTTCCGTTTTTCAATTTACCCGCGGCCCGCGCCCTCCATTTCCGACCGCGCGCTCCGATTAGAGGGCTCCGACTTGCAAATTGCAATCTCTGCTGTTCTCCCCCAACGTTGTCCTTTGCCGCCGCACGGACGCGGACCTTCGCGACGGCTGATTCAATTTTCCTGAATTCTTCTCGGCTTTTGACTTCCCGTCCGGCGGCAGAGAACATTTCGACGAACGCGAGACTATAGCGACGTTGACGGTTCCGGTAGCGCGACGATGGTCGCAATAGGGGGACTGAATTAATTAATCGAATTAACACATTCGTTGCCAGCATTCATAGGTATGTTTATTTAATTAAATGTGTAGTATCTTTTTGTGAAATATAATTAAAATTTTCGTTAGGAGCTATATATTTTCTGAACATCATGCTACTTACAATGTTAACATTAAATCTATTATTGTTGAATAAAATTAACAACCATTTTATTGTTTAAATTTTAACAACCATTCTATAACGGTTGAATGACTGGTCTCACGTCTTTTATTGTCAAATTGTTGGAATTATGAAGGCCCTTCTTAAGGAACAACTGGGTCAATTTCTTCATTAAGTTAGCATTTTAATAAAAATGGCAGAAGTCTTTTCATTGTTCTAAAGCAACATACGATTCTTTCAACGCTCGGTAGGTATAATGTTAAATAATTACAGCGTAGAACTCCGATTTTCCTGTCTAAACAAAGCGACACAAATATTCAGTTAATAAAGCAATTTTTTGATTAGAGTATCAGACGCCATCATTACCAATATTAACAATAATCTATTTTCTACATGATCCGCCTTAGATTCAGCTGATTACCAATTACCACCAAAAAATAATTCTAATGAAATAATCTCAAAAAATAATCTATTGCTCTTATAAAATGTTCGACTAAAAAGAACTCAATAATTATCATGCGAAAATAACGATCCCAAACCAACTCCCTATTCTTCGCAAAGAATAATCCCATACAGTCAGTCCCATAATTATTCCTACCCCCATTGCTAATAAGAGAAATCCGTTGAAATCAAGGGATGCGTGTAAAATTTTGCAATAAACTTTCCCGTCGAGAACATTGACAAACGCGGCGACGGACAAACGGCGTTCAAAATCGCTCCGATTTTCCCGCACGTTTCGCGTTCCGTCTCGACGAAATTGTTCCCCGTTTTTCCACCTGAGGTGGTCCGGTCGCAGGCAGGGCCGTTCCAGAATAGACAGTGGCAGCCGCCGCGACGGAAATATTGATGGCCGCGCGGCTGCCAAGAATGTCACGGCTAAGCGGCGTACAAAATGCCGGAGCGTGGCCGGCCGCGCCTGGTTCCGCCAGATTTTTGCCGCGGTTCTTTCTCAATGGGGAGGGAACGCCGGATTCGCGTTTGTCGCCGGACACGTGCCTCTATCTATAGCCTCTATCTCGAAAGCTGTTCGCGCGCCGCCCCCGCCGTGACGAAGATAGATTCGGACGCGTATATTTAGAGCGAAGCGCTCGGTGTTTTTTTCGACGGGCACGAGAAACAAGCATCGCGGATATTCATTGCCCGCCGTAAATATTCCCGCAACCACGCGGGGGAAAAAGGCCGAGCAAAAAAATTAGACGAGGCCCCCTCTCTCTCTCTCTCTCTGCATTCTTATCCGACGCTTTTGTCTCCGCGACGAGAAGGACGGACGCGCGCGACCATCCTACATCCGATGCCCGGTGAAATGTTAAATAACGGGAGCCGCGAGGACATTTAATTGTCGCCGCACTCGAACGGCTCCATTGAGATCCAGGTTTAATCCAAAAATTTAATCTCCAGGTTTAATCAAAAAATGGGTCGTTTGTTTATCGGATGAGAAAAGAAGGGGAACGATCCATCAGTGCGATAACCGCAAAGTGGCTTTGCGCGCTCATCATCTCGCATAATGCTGCGAGACGCAATTGATGATAAGGTGATTGTGTTTCGTTCCTCCTCGCTGTGCAAATGGGTTAATAATATGAACGAGCTGGAAATAATGGTGCTTCAAAATTCTTTACACGCTTCTACTGTTTTCCATCAGACGTGGGAACGTCCTCTTCAAGACGTATTAATATTTTAATTTCGGTTATACTTCGTTTCAATTTTTAGTGGACATTTCTGTGCAATCGCAATTGTATTCTCTAACGGTTCGATAATTGCAACAACGCTGTGCTTCGCGGCGTAGTTTCCCTTTAAGCGAGGGATTACCGAGTCGAATAAATAACGAACAGCCACGATCGGCCGGGATTAGGCGAAAGTATTCGCGATTCGATTAATAAAACGAACTCCCCTGAGCAACTCGAGATCGATAAGGCGGGGGACGTCTTCCTCGCTGGCGAGCCCGAGTCCCGGCGTTTCGCGGATCGTTTCACCGCGCGGCGGAGACACGGCCATAAATCTGGCCGGCCGGCTTCGATTTAATATGCTCCGCGAAACGATACGTCGCGGGAGAGGCGGCCGGGCATAATAGCCTTTATCGGGCCGGGCACCTGCTGGTGGGCCGAAGATAGAACGCGACACGATCCCCCGTCCGATTTGCATAAATACCTGAAGTCCGCCGTCCCCCCACCCCCCGGGCTAAAACTCGCCAATTACGCTGCGGCCGCGCCGCTGCTCCGCTTTCGACGATCCATTAATCGAGCTTCGAAGGAACAGGTGATTTGCGATCCGGCCATTATTGCCGCGTCCGTTCGGAAGATTCCGCGAGGCGGCAACGTGAAAAATGTACCCGGGGATTTCGCGAGCGGCCGGTATCGGCTAATTGCCGAGCCGTCGTGACAAACTGGAGAGAAGCGCGTTAGAAATGATTTTTATGACGTTTCCCGGCGGCCAATTTGCTCAGAGAAATTGTATCAGCTGCTTGGAAATTAGTTCTCGCGTGTTTTATACCTCGAGGCGTCTTTCCGTTTCATTTGATTAAAGTGAAAGAGTCGGGTGCCGCTCGGCCAGAGGATTTTTGTGGAATATTTCATCTTGCGAGTTATTGATATTAATATATTTGTGGAAGTAATATTGTATAGTGTTTGTGTAAGCTGTGTAATGTTTATGTAAGTTCTGTAATATTTACGTAAGTCATACTGTGTAATATTTATATAAGTTATAGTTCTTAATTATATTTATTCTTCTAAGCAGTTATTAAGCATTGAATTTGCATTGCGAAAGAAATATTACGTCGATCAGGACGATGCGTGTTCGTATTTTTATTACTTTTAGTTCGTCTCGACGAGAAATAAGAATAATTATATCCGTCTGGATTTGTTTATTCGAATTAATGGTTTTTTCGTTAAATAACAGACTTTTGTAACGGATCCAAATTCGATTAAGAATCGATGGAAATAATTAACGAAGTCGACGATAAAGGGGTAAAATCTTTCTCAAATGCCAGCCCGCGCGGCGTGATTAAAAATTCTTTGAAGCGAGGTGGAAAAAGGGCAGGACTCGCGATAAACACGCGTCCACGATCGGAAACGAGAAAATCGCGGACACGTTATCGATCGCTAAACGATCCCGAAGATAGCATTTTAATTCCCGAATCCCTGGGTGTTTCATTGATTATCGAGGATCGTTCGAGGAATATAAAATTCCCGTCGAAATTGAATCGCGACCCCGATCGACCCCTTTGCATCTCTCTCTCTCTCTCTCTCTCTCTCTCTCTCTCTTTCTGTGCTCTCAATAATCGATTCAGTATCGCAAATACGTTCGAATAAAATGATGTTGGAATCTGCACGAGCCTCCGATGCACAGGGCGTTTGAACACAGAAACGAAAGGGGTGTGGGGGGAGGATGAGGAGGGTAAAAAAGGGATTCCTCTCGTACGTTTTAACATTGTTCACGGATATAACAGCAAAGCAGCGGGAACTTTCTGCGAAATGTACTAATTAGCTTTACGAAATTCTCTTGTCATTATTCTCTGCGCGAATTAATTTTTAGCACTAACTGTTATTAATTTCAGTTTTATCGAATGTTGAAGCAGTTTTTAAAAAGGTATTTTTTTTTGTGGTGCAAATGTTTAAATGTTTAAATTACATTTAAGCATTTTGCACCATAGATTGCCGAATAATATTAACTGTTAACAGCCCCTAATTCCAAGCTTATTGAATCTGATCAAAAATTACTATATTCTCTCCCAAGATTTTCGAATTTCATTTTGCCATATTTCTCCCAAAAATCACCAACTACTATTCACAGTTAAGACCGCAAGTGTATTGAATTTGATTAAACATTACTATACTGTCTCTAATTCTTCGAGTCTAGCTTTACCATTTCCGTTCCAAAAAATTACGAAATTCTGTCAAGTGCCGAGACCGAACATTTAACAAGTTCCACAAAACACGAACACCTTCGTTCCAAGCACCATTGAAATTTTCACACTTCCGATACCGCGTGGTCCTACACGAGCCACCTGCATTGTCAAGTTTGCCGAGTGTCATCGAACTCGCCGGGATTCCAACGGAAGCGTTCGAATTTCGGCACGCATTAACACCTTGTATACCAACTTCCCGAAGTTCCATTAAACCCCACCCCCTGCCCCTCCCTCCGAACAGCCCCGCTCCAATTTCTTCGACCCGCGTCGCGTTCCGCCGAGTTCCGCCCGGCGTCGCCGCACGTGTTCGTCCGAAGTTCGCGAGTTCCATTGAACGCTAACAAATCCCGGCGGCGAGCCGATGTTCCTACGGCCGGGCGGCAGAGCCGAGCACACAGTTTCGTCGCGGCGATAAAGCGTTCGGGGGCGCAGACTATACCCGAATGCTTTTCGAGCGCATCGAATAAATAGAGCGTTGCACCGGCGCCGGATCGGTACGCATTGAAATTCCTCGCGCTCGGTCGATCACGGAGTTCCGTCGCGGGATGCGCGCGAAGGCGGGGTAGGTGGGGAGAGAGGGGAGACGGCGGACTTCCGCCGCGAGTTTCCGGCAGGGCCCCTTGCACAATCGCGTCACCGAATTCGACTCGTCCCTCCACGTTTTCTCCCGCCTAGGTCGCCCTTTTGCGAAGGGCTCCGCTCCCCCTCCCCCTCGGGGCGATCCGCGAACAGAATTTCCATCGAACGACGTCACCCCCCGGCCGCCCCGCCGTCCCGTCGTCGCCGTCGGCGCCGAAACTTTGGCCGCAACTTTTTGAGTGGCTCTCGATGATTAGCGTTAAACACGAGGAAAGTTAGGGGATGCCTCGACTTCCCGGGCCGGCGACGCCGGGTAAGCCTTTTAGGGCTAATCGAATTCGCTGCTTCTTTCAGGACTTTCGAATCATTTTAAAGGTAATTGTTGGAACCCCTCCTCGATCACCCTGTCCGAACTTCCGCGACTTAATCCGCGTTTTCTCGGTTAATCGGGTTACCGGGAAATTTCATATCCGCCTCGGACCACAACGTCGTCCAATATGTTTTAGATTGCCGCGGCCGTGATCGCCGAGATCAGGAAAATTGCCTTGCCGTTGCGACTGTTACGGTTGCGGGAATACTCGCGGAGTTTGATAAGGGCGCGTTTTGTGGGAGCGGACGAGTTTATTATGTTGCGGATAAAAAGGACTTTCTATGGTCGAGGTACGTGATTTTGTGAATGATATAATTTTTTTGGACGAATAATGTAATATAAATTAATATAGTATGGCGTAGGTATATATTAATATAATATCAGTATGCATTAGCATAGATGTATACTAATATAATATAGTATATACATATATTAATATACTATAATATTGTATTATTTTAATTCGTATTTTATATGTAATATATTATATTATAATAATTGAAATAATATATTACATTACATATATAATACAAATTGAATTAAATATAGTAATAATATCTTTTTGCAAATGAACAATAAGCACAATTATATACATCATCGAACGAAAAATCATTTTTAAGAAATGTCTCTCAGTAAATTGTTCCATTAAAGTGTAACAAAAATCAGCAGACTACCACAAAAACGTCTACCTCGATTGAACAATAGAAACTGTCCTCTATTAAATAAGAAATGCTTCCAGTACCCAAGAAACGCATCTTCGTAAAATCCAGAATTAAAATTTCACGAAAATTCCCTCCGTCGCCCGAATAAAATTCTCGCAACGAAATATCCGAGCACAGAATCGACTCCAACGTTTCTCCCATGACAGGACCATAAAAAACACTCTCGAATCCACCGAAGCAAAAACAATTTCCGGCATTCTCCCGTTGGCAATACACATCTCCGCGACCCGCGACGAACAATATTCCCCGAGATCGTTCTAACAAAATCAAGGACTCGCTAATTCAACGAGATCCTCGCGCGGTACTTATCGTTAAGCTCCCATCGAGACCGATTAAAAATCGCCGTTATTACGGGGGGGTTCCGGTTGAATAACTGCGACACCGTCGTAAGCTTTTTCTTAGCCGGTCGTGAAGCACGGATATGCATTTTACGTTTCAAGGTAATTGATAGTAAAACGTACGATTGCCGGAGGACGACGTTCAAAGCCGACCACCGTATTCGTTCACGTTAGAGATTTTCATGGGACCGCGTGCGTCGGTCGGAGTATAATTGTCACATAAATGAATCTCACCGTTGCCAGCCGCCATGCAGAAAAGGAGACGAGAAGAGAGAGAGAGAGAGTGAGAGTGAGAGGAATCCGGCAGCGTCACCACCTCCGTGCTTTCGTTATTTCCAGAATAGTTGCGGAACGAAGCCCGCTTCCGCGAGCATCGCGATCCGCCGATGGAAACACGGCCACCGTTGTTTTTCCGAACCGGCTTTTCACTATTTCCGCGCTTCTTGCGAAACGGAAACCGGAGAACCGCGACGGAACAGACCGTGCGGGAGCGAGAGGATAATACGGTTGCCGAGGTCCCGGCGCTTCGGAAGAAAAACGTTCGAGCAAAATAAGAAGACGCGGGCAACAGTGGACCGAATAAAAATTGTTGAAACACGAGCGTTTATTATGACAAGGGATATTGGACGCGGAGGATGACGGATACTGGCGCGGGAAATGTGAAAATATTCCGTGATGGAGTAGCCAGAAAAATTGGAGATATAAGAGTGGAAGGGTTTCGAAATAACGGAGGCGGTGTTCGAGCATTGTTCGAATTGTATCGTATAAAATATTCGTTGGAAATCATTGCTCGATGGAATTTCTTTTCGATCGAGTAGTTTGTTCGAACAACGATTATCCGCCGTGTTTATTTGAATAATGATTATTTTTTCGAAATTGCGCTGTCTTTTCGAACAAAAGTTTATTCGTGATAAATTATTATATCTATTTATTCAAATAACGATTATTCGTTATTCTATATTCTATAGATTATTCTATATTCTATAGTGCATTATTCGCACAACTCGTCAGTGAAATAAATTATTGCTATTATTCATCAATATAATAAATTATTCATATAATTCTTCCTTTGACTAATTTATTCAACTAGTGATTATAGAAATATTCGAATAATAACAATAAATGTAATCCTAATTGTATAAGATCATCTCGAGCAATTTCGGAACGAAAGGCAAACGGAATAGAAATGAAAATTTCGTAGAACCGTAATCGTAAGAACGAAGTCCCCGTCACCTTGCATTTTCCGTGCCAAGCAGCCGGGCGTGTGTTTCAACGTTTGAAAATAGCATCGGCGGCAAGAATCGCGCGAAATTAATTACCCGTAGCGGTTTCTGCTAAGTTCAAAGCATCGCCGGTGCTTCTCAGGTCCAAGCCGTGGCGGCGCTCAGGTGTTCCGTTTCTCGCGAGTCACTCTATATATAGCAGGTGGGCAACGGAGAAGGACGGGGAATCACGTTGCTCCGGTACCTCGGATCGTTCGCGGAACAACGGTGCCGCGCGCGTAGAAAACATCGAAAACGAAGGGGGGTTTTTTTCCCAGGTAAAAAGAGAGGAACAGGTGAAACCGGCGAAATGAAAAATATCGATGTCGGACACTCGACTCCGCTCTCTGAAGCCTCGCCGCGCTCGGAACGATTCCCGCACGCCCGCGCGCTACACACTCGATAGAAAAAGTAATTCGCCCAAAAATTTCACTGAATTCGATGCGCAAGATAACTGCACCGGCAAAAAATGATAACCGCGTATCGAGGGGGGCCGTTCCGCGTCATTCGCTTTTCACGGCGATGAAAGGTAAATGAAAAGTGATACACCGCGAAAATGGTCGGGGACGGGACGCGGAGTCAATTAACTCTTCGGGTCCCCTCCCGTTGATCGCAGAGAACAGATTTTGAAATATTCTTTTGAATTGTATATTTCACCAAATTTTGCGAGGAAATTAAGGAAACTTTGGGACCAGTTAATTTTAATCGATTCCTAAAATTTAGCCTTCTATCTGTCGAATAAAACTCGTTTTAATAATATACAATTTAAGGTACCTATTTCCTATTATTTGTCTTCAGATAATTAAAGATCAATGTTTTAAAATTTACTTAAAAACTTTCTGGTGAAGGCAGTTGTTAAGAAAGGGTTAATCGGATAGTCGTGGCGGTATTTTTGTTGCTTTGTAATGCCAAGAGATCGTCGCAGCGAAGAGGTCAGATCACTGAAGCAAGTATGAGAAATAATTAGACAAATCGATTCGGGCGATTAGGGGCATATCGGAGGAAACGTGCGAAAGCAGGCGGGGAGGGGAAGATCGATTCACTGCACCATTAAAAACGAGAACCCGATTCACAAGCGGCGAGACCGCGGGCGGAATTAGAACTGACGTTTCTCGAGGCGACGACGATTTCGTGGTCACGATTGCTGGTTTCACTCGCGTTCGTCTTCCGGTCTCGAACCGTAGCGAACGCTTTCGTGCTCGTGACTGAGTAAACACAGGTCCGGTGTCCCGTTCCCGGTCTCTTCGATCTTCATCCCCTCCAGCCGCCGCCTTTTCTTTCAATTTTACCCTATTACCTGCGGACTCAAACGCGAATCCATATTTGACGCAACTAAACTGGAATCATTATACAGTTTCTTACATGCGAATTTTTCAAATGCAATTAAAAGTACATGTCAATAGAAATTTATTAAATTATTATTCTATATTCACCGTAACGAATTTTCTAGTTATGGCAAAAAATTATTTCCTGTTTTCTAAAGAACAATTCACGAAACTGTAAATCAGCATAAAAGTCCGTACGTATAATATTTAAAATATCACATTGTTCATCCTTCTGAGGGATTTTCCAGATGTTAAATAAATGGTTAAAAGATGGTTAAATAATTGGTAGTTTTCTTGTCACTTGATTTAATTTTTGATCAATTTTATTTTAAGAAACTGATTAAACCTTTGCACTCGAGTGGTGACCAAGGCACCACTAAAATCCATAAAATAAATTTTATACTAACAAAATTTGGATTAAAAAAATTCTTGACAGTAAAACTATTTGTATGAGTCACAAGAAACAATATCATATTTATAAAATGCATTCTGTCACAAAATGGAAATACAACAAGCTAGAAAAATTATTTTAGATTTAGAATTAAAATGGCTTCGAGTGCAAAGGGTTAAAAATTCATTTCTTCTCTTAATAGTTCAGACAGAAGTATTTACATGAAATGTAAAATATCAAGAACCTTTAATCACTTTTTAAGGTAATATTATATTATTATTGCCTCGTTGAAACGATTAAGTAGATAAATGCTCGTAAATGAAAGAATTAATTATTGCGACAGGTATCGTGAATCGAGTGATAAGACAACAGCGCTTCGAATCCTTCGGACAGTTTCACTGTACCGTATCGGTAACTCATTTCGATTGGAAGCACACGAAATCCTCCGCTTACGAGCTGGAAGACGAATTCCGTACACGGCGTGTACCGATTCGGTAGTATTTCGCGAAGCAACGTCGAAGTTCGTCGACGCGTGAGCAATTTGTAACGCCGTAGGAAAGTTAATCGTCGGCGGCGTGGCCACCCCCCGGGCAGCGTCCGATCTAACTCGATAAGTCAAGTTTACGATCGATCGATCGATCGATCGCGTCGGCCCGGTGACCGTCGTGCCGGGGAATCGAATTGTTTTCGGGGGGTTTCGTCTTAAAATATCGCGTAAACTTTGCCGCTTCGGGTCTCGAGTGCCCGGCGAAAATAGAGGGGAAAAAGCGCGGAAAAAAAGCAGAACCGAAAATAAGAGAAGAAAACAGCGCGGGCGCGGGAGGGAAGTTTGTAAAATGCGGCCAGCCGAATGGCCCGGACCGGTAACGGTAATAGAAGTCCGAGAAAGTTAGTTTATGGCGCAATTGTTGGCGAATGGGTAACCGTAAGTAATACTTCCTTTTTTCCGACGGTAAATAACATCGCAGCCGGGAAAGAGACAGCAGGCAAGGGACCGAGAGAGAAAGCGAGAAAAATAGAGAAAGGGAGAGGGAGCGAGAGAAAGACAAGGGTGGAGAGGAATGGTTCAACGAACTGCGTCGCCGGTACCCGGTGCATTATGGGCTCCGCGAAATTTTTCGGTGCCACGGAAACGCGCCGCCCTCATCGATGGAAAACCCCGCCTTCCGCTGGCGATAATAATTTTTACTGTAACGAAAATAACACGGTCAACGTGCCAACTTTTTCACGCGGCCGATATTAAAGCCGGACGCTTTTCCATTCTGTCCGCTGTGCCGTCGTCTATTTTAATATGCGCCCGGCTAATTGGAATTTTAAATGTCGGCGAACGGCTCGGCAAGGATTATTAATCGGCGGTTTCAATATTAGACGACCGGGTAAGAACGATTTTCTGCGGCGACGGGAAATCGAACGATTTTTTTCATCTTCTTGTTAGCCGGCCTGGTTTTGGTTCGTCGAGAGTTAACGGCGGATCTCTTTGCAGAATTTTCTGAAATGATTATGGGGGACGTGATTTAGGTGAAAACGTTTCACCTGTTTTAATAGTATTAGTTGAAGGTGATATAACAGCGACGTTAAATATTATTAATTCTTTTATGGTTTCGCGATTTAGGCGGAAATGTTTTACCTGTCTTAATAGCATTAGTTGAAGGTGATATAACAGCGACGTTAAATATTATTAATTCTTTTATGGTTTTGCGATTTAGGCGAAAATGTTTTACATGTTTCAATAGCATTAGTTGAACGTGATATAACAGCGTCCTTAAATATTATTAATTCTTTTATGGTTTCGCGATTTAGGCGGAAATGTTTCACATTTCACAAAAGCGATACAAAATTTAATTATCTACAAACTATATCATCTATATAATATAAAATCTACATAAAATATAATTATCTACAGAATATAAAATCTATATAAAATATAATTATTTACATAATATATTGTACATTACATAGACATATAATACATACCTATACAAAGTAAAAATTAACATAAAATATAATCATCTACACAATACTATATCAATACATTAATAATCCATATTAAACCAGTGCCTCTAATCTACTGGATTAATCACGGTTGCTACCTTGACAACAAACAAGTTAAAAATAATTCTCATTCCCGCAAGATAGATCAAACCGTAAATGAATTTCAGATGTAGGAAACCGCGATGAAATTTTGGTAGAAATTCTCGATCCCCCGGCGAATCAAAATAATTCTTTGAAGGATGCTCGGCGGAGCATCGCCTTTCAGACACGATTACGAAATTCCTCGGGAGATCCAGAGTCCTCATATTCACGCGACGATGATCCTTGGATCCGTGTCCCGTGAAAGATCGTGTCAGCGACGCGACGGATTCGGATCGCGGCATTCGTGGCACGCGACACCGCCGAAATAGAAACGCGTTTCTAGTACCGGCTGCGTTTTCGCTCGCTTCTCACCGCCAACGTTCTCTGTTCTACTAAATCTGACCTAACGCGACCTTATCGATCCTCTATATTTGACCCGCGGGCCATAGAAATTTCCAAATTTACGTGATCGAATAAAATTTCATACGATTTGATTTGATCTGAATTCAATGTAATCGACTTTAATTTCACCGTTTACGTCCGAGAAGATTCAAATAAAAACTAATAATTATATATCTACAATATAGTTCCTACATAGTTTATTATGCATTCGTAAAATAATAATTACTGTTTTTATAATCGAGACAGCGTTCGATATCTAATTTCCATGTCAACGCTTCGAGAATAATAAATTAAATCGTCGCTGTAAAGAATGACGTTGTTTTCGAAAAACAAAGTAACAATAATGGCAGTAGAACTTCGAGGAGCACGACAATAAGTCTGACGATAAAGGTGAGAAATCAGGTCTCGGTTAGATGCAGTTCAGAGATTTATTATTAGCGGGGGAAACAAATGGTCGAGAGAGCGCCGGCTCGTAAATTCTGAAACGTAAATAGACAGGTAATGAAAGACGCGATAAAGTTTCGGGTCTTACGATTTTTACGAGACCGTAAACCGCGGAACGGTAACCACTACGTTATTTCAACCAATTGCTATGTCCCGCCGAGTATTCTGTTTCTCGTTAGGCGAGACGACAGTCGGGGAGGGGGGGACTGGCTTCGGGATATCGTGACCCTCGGCATTTACAATTATTTACAGCGTCGCGTTAACCCTGTTAACGTGAAAAATGCGCGCGCGACAAAATTGATCGCGGATAATTATGAAATTGTTACACGCCCGTAACGGATGTTCGCCCGCAATGCTTTATGGTAATCACTCTGCAGAGACGTTTATGCAAATACGGGGTAATTAGCTGGGACCACCGGGATCGAACAAAAGCTGGTATTCTCAATTAACAGGTTTATCGGATCAAAAACGGAAGAGGGAGACTCGGCGGAATGATTAAAATTATTATATTGTTGTGAGATTTACGTTCGACAGTTTTATCGCGTTCGGTTCGCCAAAGAGAAAATGAAACCCGTATTGCACGCTCTAATGATATTCTGTCTCAATGTATCGGGTAAATTACAAGCGTTTACAATGCGGCCCAACGGCGAAGCAGAAGGAATAAAACAACAATGCTTCTTTACCAAGAAATTACGTTACGCGCCGTTCCGTTGTTCCTAAACTGTATTGCATTTTGGATTCGCCATTGTTACTTCATCTTAAACAATTCTTATTCGTTGAATAGAATTTTTTTTCAGTGTTATTATTATTTTCTGATTTTAAAGAATTTATGTTCTTTCGTCTACAATTTCTTCAGGATTATCACTATTTTCTCATTTTAAATAGTTTCTATTGTTTGGTATACGATTCATCTAGTATTATTATTATTTTCAGTATTATTATATTCTCACTTAAAACATTTTCTATTCCTTCGTCTTTAAATCTCCCAATATTATAATTAATTTCAGATGTTGAACAGTTTATATTCATTCGCCTACAATTTTTCCAATATTATTACTATCTCCTGTTAAACAATTTCTATTGTTTGGCCTACAATCCTCCCCGTATTATCATTATTTTGTCATTTTCACAACTTATATTCCTTCGCCTACAATTCCACCACCATTATCATTATTCTCCCGTTTCAAACAACCGCCATTCTCTCGTCTACAATTTTACCAACAACGTCCCCCTGTTTTTCCATACGTAACAATTTCACTGCTCTACAATTTCGCCGATGTCGTCGCTACTTTTTCATACGGTGCAATCTCCATTCTTTCGTCCACGAATCTTCCATTGTCCCCATCGTTTTCTCGTCTCCTATTGTACCCGCCGTGTTGTTTCCACCGTGGCTCTGCTCTTTGTAGCAAAACGAGCGCTTTCGTCAAACAAATTGCTGTTATTATTGCCGACGGGTGGGCCGCGGATAGACGGCGAACCGGGAAACGCCGGTGAGATTGCGAAAAGAATCGAGAGGGGAGGGGGGGGGCGAGGAAGGTAAACACACACCTGTTATGCAACCACGACGTTTCACGAGACAGGAACGAAGGGGGAGAGAAAGGGCGCAGGAACGAGGCACTGGCCCTGACCTAGGAGAAAACCGGGCCAAGTCTGGTCTCCATGGGAACGAGAACCATCACCTGCCGGACGATCTCGCGGTGTGTCCCATCGCCGAGCCTCCGCCGCATCGATCTTTGACCTACCCGGCGCCGTCATTGAATGGTGCGTGTCCGCCATTCAGCGCTGCCCGATTGAACGACCGTCGAAATAAAACGCGACCCGGCCCAGATTCTCCGCCATTTGGCTTCTGTTCTTCCTGTTCGCGTAGACAATAGATATATGACGAAAACAATTTACCGTATACGCATCTTTTTACAGACTTATCAGAGAGAAGAAAATTGAACTTGAGGCTGCTTTAATGTAAATCAAGAAGTTCCTCGTCTTTTCGGATTTTATTTTCTAAATTTTTTGTATTTATATCTGGGGTATATATTATTTAAGAAAAATTGTAGCATAGGTAAAATTTCGAGAAAAATTGCTTTTGTGGTCCTTCGAATGGGTTACTTTAAAGAGCTGTAGTTATCTGGGAAAAAATCGCAGCTGCATTTATTTTCTTTTAAATTAAAGGAAAAGGGTTGAGTTTTATTTTGATGGAAGCGGCGTGTCCGAGAAAAATTTTACTATGTCAATACATTTTGTCAAATTTTAAGATCTCGAAGAGGGCAACGCAGTCACGAGGGATCCAATTAGGACCCCTTAAGTACAGAGGCTATGCGCTCGGAAAGATCCGAAACGGTTTAATCCGAGAGTGAATCCGTGCAGGTCGGTATCAGAACGATATTTCGTGTTTGCCGTGGCTGGCCGATAAAGAGAGGGGTAATTCCAGTCTAGTTACGAGATCGTTATCGGTCGTGGGAACGTCTCGTGCGAGGGTGCCCCCCCTCTTATCAGCGTAGGACGCCACGCAGCCGGCACCCTATCGGGAATCTCTCAAATGTCGCAGCGGACCTTCGCGTGGGCGTAACGCGCGACTTGGACGCTGATCAGGGTTCGATCTCTCGGAAGTATCGTCGTAAAACGTACCCTCGTTTCATCCCCCATCGGCGATTCGAACTTCCGACACGGGGACCCCCCTCCGGCGACTCGGCATTGGTCGAGAACGGTGTTTCCTCGGGGGTCACTCGAATCGTCGCATCGAACTTTTCGCGTTAGTACCTCGGGAGGAGACCGACGGGATCATGCCTCGAATACGCGACGCGTCGCGACGCGGGGAAATAGATAACCCGACGCCGAGGGCCTCTCGATTGCTGCGATTGCCTTTTTTAGGGTGACCGTGACAGATGTAGTGGTTCGGGCTCGACGAGAAAAATGGGAGAATATTGATAAAATAGAGCCGCCTCCGTTGCCCGTTGTTCCGCGGAGGGATGCAGAAAATTGGACGCGGCTGAATGGGGGGAAGACCATTTCTGGTATGATCGATCGTTCATAAATCAGAGAGGAACAGCGTTTCTTCGGCAACTGTTGTCTTTACGAAGAGCCGTTCAACTCTGTTCAACCATTTACCTGCGGCGCTCCCTTTTCTGAGTACGAGCCTATATTGTTTCGAGAATCAGGCGATGACGAGTATATTTGTTAAACACAAAGAGAGCGTTGCTGTTAAGATATTGGATTGAAAGGACGGTTTCATTTTATAAAATTAGCAATTAACGTTACTAATATTCACTTACTGGCCACATATACTATGTAGAGAATAAATGAAAAATGCAGGAATGAGGGAGGAGGAATTAATACGTAACGAGGAGGAGCCAATTTCAAAAGGATGAACTCAAACCAAAAGTGGGAGGAGATAGACCAAAAGAGGCGGGATTAACTCAAAAGGGGGAGGGGCTAACCACCAAGGTAGCAGGATAAACCCAAATAAAGGCAGGGCCAACCTCAAAGAAAAAGTGCCATCCACAGAAAGGTAGGGGCCAATCTCAAAGAGACGTGGTCTCTCAAATAGGGAGGGGCCAACCCAAAAGGGGGAGTGGTTAATAAAAAAAGGGGCGGAGTTAACTTAGCAACTGATTTGAAAAGTCCTCAAATCACCGAGCCGCTTCCACCGAAAATTGTTCAGTATTTTTCTCTGTCCGGCAACAGACTATTATAAAAATTTTTAAAAATTAAAATAAACACAATTTAATATATATAAGTCAATTTTAGACTTTAGTATGTTTAGTGGGGGAGCATTAGGCGAGTATTGCAACGCGAATGCAGAATTTTTATCTTTAAAAAAGGATTCATAACTAGAACACCTCAAATCCGCTATATCTCAAGAAATTGCACCCGAGATGATCTCCAGATGTCTCCAATTAATTACCCTAATCTTCATCACCTCCTTTTCCGTTCAACGTACTATCAAGAAGACCGATGAGAAAGAAATGGTACCGTGTCAAGATTCGAGCTCGCGACTCGACGTAAATTGAAAGATTGAATTGACTCACTTATTCCGAGAGCGAGACCGAGCTCCGCTCCTCAGCCGAGCTTTACAAATCTTGTCCGGCGTATCGAGGACGCTATCGGCGTGTCAACGTAACGTCAAAAATCCAATTAAGCCGGTGAAATGAGGGAGGGTGACAAAGGTCAATCCGACGACGGCGGAGTGCTTGTTAAACTATTCAAATGGAAGCGGCAAGAACTGAAAATATTCAAACGAGGAGTTCCACGACGCCGTTTACCACGGGTATGTACCTCGAGTGCAGTGTATTGTGCTGAAGAGTCGCGACACTCGAGGCGCAAAAACACTCGGGATCGAGAGAGGAGAGAAACGAGTAACAGCGGAGGAGCGGTGCCGGAAGGAAGAAAGAAAACCGCGGAGGTGAGGGGGGATGAACGATTAATCTATTAATATCTCGACGGAGACGTTGCCACCGCGGCGGAGCTCGGCCGGCCATGAATTATTTAAACGATGAGCGAAACAAACGGGCCGCTAATTAAATTTTCCATTAACGTCGAACACCGTGAACGCGCCTCCTTACACCGAATTCGCGAATATTAATTGGACGGCTAGGGCGACCCGGCCGCGGCCGCAAGCACTCCACTCTTAACTGGCCGCTAATTAGCATATTAATGCGTCGCGCCGGTAGCACGGGGGTTGGGCGCCCGCCGTACAAACGATACGTCGCGGATCGGTTTAAAACCGGTTAATGAAGAATCGAATCGAGCCTGAGCGTGCATTACCGGCCGCGATAATTGTCTAATCGCGCTCGTTACGCCGCCGCCGGGCTCTTTTCAGGCCATTAGGGGCTCGAAAGCGGCGCGGACCTCGTTAGGACGCGCACAATGCGATTTCGACGACGACGGCCGGCAACGGCAGCGATATTTTATCGGGCCGCGCGAAACAACGGTTTTAAACAAATCGGTCGAGCTTTGTGCAACGGACAGCGGTCCGACTGCTAACTTTATCGCCTTTTCGTTGTTAACCGTCGAACTTTTTTTTACCAAAACGTACGTACGTTTAACAAATTATTATTTCATGGCTGGTTTTTGGACACCGCGGAGAATGTACCAAATCTTTTTTATGCGAATATAGCGATTTTCTAAAAAATTATTTTATATAAAACACGTGGCGTTTTTCTGTCATTGTTCAAATCGCCTACATTTTTTCTACAAATTTGGAATATTTATTAATCGAAATAGATGAACATACATAGTTGTAATTTTATAACTAGCTTTACAAAGCTTCCTAGAATATCTGATATTTTTGTCACGTGAAAATAACGATTTTAAGGAAAGTTACATTGCATAATGAACGTCGCATATTTTCCCTATCATTTAACACGTCCAAATCATCTATACGCCCCTGTGAATTTTTTTAAACATGCTAGCGCAATAATTTTAAATTATATGAGTATCCTCACCAATCATCACTGAATTTGGAGATATCTTCACCCAGCAAGAACAATGATGTAGCATAAAGTTATAATATACAATCTCTAGTTCGCAAACGAAATTCGAGAAATCGCCTGAAGAATTAGAGAAAGTTTTCCGGTTTAATTAAGATGGAAATCGAGGCTGGGGAGCAGCCAGATCTGCCTCGCGTCATTGAATCTGCCTTGCAAAGACGCGGGATAGGGCAGTATCGTGTCCAGACCCTTCAGCCCTTCGACCGTCTTCCATTGAACGCGTGGGATTCGGACGAGCCCCATTTATCGGGCAGCCCGACTGCCTTATTTATCTTGGAGCTGCCCCTCGCCTATTTGCTGGGCCTCGGCAAATATTTCCAGAGGACTCTGGGATATCGGTATCAGTGCGGAAGGTCATTCTCTTGGCTCATCTGGTGGGTAAACACTCGCGGACGGGCCAGGTAGCAATCTTGATCTATTCATTTGGAAGCGTCGATCCAGTGAAATCATTACGACCGCTTGCCGATTTTAATTTATCTTAAAATCTGAACTTACTAGAAAATCACAATTGATATAGTTATGAACTATAGAGTAGAAAATAATCCCTACGATATAAAAATTGTTGCGCGAATTTCTACAGGAGTCGGCAACAACGAGAGAGGTTTCTCGTGCAGATTGCGTTTTCGCGGTGGAACGGAAGCCCTGTTAAATTTTTATCGAGTATTTTATGGCGGGCGGATCGAAGAAGCATCGAATCAATGAGAACTTTATTAGACCAGACAATATTCTTGGCAGAATCGCGGGCGCGTGTAGGAGCAATAAAATAGTCGTCCGGCAACGCGGAAACTGGATCGCTTGACTCTCACGTGGTCGTTGGGGTACACAGGTACCTTGGCGAAGTATTGTCTGTCGGCGCCGAACAAAGGCGTGCACGACCGAGTAGACGAAGGAGACGAAGTTTTACTGCGGTTCCGGTATCTCGCGGTCGACTATTAATTCGGCAACGAACGTCCTTCCGTTTACGAGCCGCGGCGCATCCTGCCACGGGGACCTAACGCTTCGCCGTAAGTCATCGTTCCCATTTTACACCGGCGAAATGCCAATTTCTCGGCGGCCAGTTACTGCGACTGCCATTGTTCGGATTACAACCGCGCGCACTTTTGTAATTCCCCGTAAAATCTAGTTTACGGCGTGCGTGACATTCCTCAATTACACGAAAGAAAAATATGCTTCATGTAATAGTACTTTTAATCGCATATTATAACATTACGGATCAATTATTTTTACTATATTATAGTATTACAGTTCTATTATTTTTATTACATTATAACATTACAGTTCTATTATTATTATTACATTATAACATTACTACTTCGTTTACTATTTCTGTGTATATATAAAATATACAATTTAATTATCACGTTACTGATCATTCAAATCTATGAAGTACTCTTGAGCCACTTCCGTTTTTCAGTAGAACAGGTCCGTACATTATCAGACAACCCATATAGAATAGAATATGACTGCGAGAAGTAGAACAGGATGGTATCTGGTCAGATAAAATGCAATGGGGCAGTGTTCAGGTAGACAGTAGTGGCGCGGAGCATTCTATGGGCAGATAAAGTAGCGCTGCATAGTCGGAGGTCAGATAAAGTAGAATATTCCAGCCGGTTGCCAGCGAAACTAAAATATTCCAGCCTGTTGCTACTGCAACTACAGCGGAACAGCATGTAGACCAAAAGTAGTAGAACAGAGAAGTATACGAGACCAGTGGAAAGGGAGAGTTTATTGTCAAATAAAGGAGAGTAGGTTGAGCTATGATCAGACAGCAGTAGTGCAGTCTATGAACATACAGTAGTAGTATTAGCCAATATAGTAGAACAGCCCAGTGTGTGATCAGACGACAGTAGTGCAGGCTAGTATGCGGGCAACAGTAGCAGAATAGAACAATACCTGTAGAGTCAATAGTAGCATTAAACGGCCTATGATCAGACCGTAGTAGAATAGGTCAGTGTATGAACGGACAGGATCGTATTATGTCAGTGTGCGAACGATCTGTTCCGAATTAGGTGAATGTGTAAACGGACCGCACCAAATGAAGTCAGTGTCTGACCAAATAGTAGTAGAATAGGACAGGCCGTGGTCAGACAACCAGTGGAATGTGATCGCCATGGTCTGTCACGTTCCAGAGAATTAAAATAAGCTTTTTTACCTACTTTATCGTCGATATAAGCATTTGCAGGTGTATTAGTAGCCATAAGTTTTCCGGAAAACATTTCTCAGTCTTCTGACATTCTATTAATTATATTATAGTTATTTATTAATAATATTACAAACAATTTTTCCAAAAAGTATTTCTCAGCCTTCCGGCATTCTATTAATTATATTACATTATGATTATTTATTAATATCATTACAATCGCAAGTGAATAGATTTTTATGCAGAATAAAAATTGCCTCCAATGATTTTAGGAAGCAAAAGCATCGCAGATATTTATTTCAATTTCTCTCTCGCGCTAAAGCGCAACTAGCTACATCTGTTATAAATGCATAGAATCAGGTGGCAGTAATTAGCATTCAGGATACGATCAGCCGATGGAAGGGTAACGTCGCAGACACTAACTGATCGCCTCTTCAGGCGCGTTAGTCGTTGGCGAGAGGAGCGTCAGGATTGCAACAAAGGCAACGAGAAGTCGTTTCGAAATACGGCCTGTAATCCGCGCGGTCATTAAGCGGGTAATATCGTCTGCAGCGCGACAAGCGCGAAATCCTCCTTCGTTCTCGCCCGTCTATCTCCGTCTCTCTCCCTCTCTCTCTCTCTCTCTTTCTCTCCGAGCTCCCGCGCTTTCTCTCTTTCTCCTCTATCCCCCGTTCTATCGACCCCGCATCGCTCGATCGGCCATTTTATTAACCGGACGCCTGCTGAGTTCGCGCGATGAAACCCGCTACAAGCCGCACTTTTTTCCGCGTGGTTACTAGCGAACCTATTTACCCGTAGCCGGCTACAGCTGCAATTTAATTATTCCACGGCATAAATAAATTGAAAGTCCCGCGGACAATGCACTTCTGCTATTTTCGAAGGTAACGCTCTAACACGGGCTGCGAATTTTCGCGCGGTTGCAAACTATCGAAATAAAATCGTTATTTATTATCTGCTATTTTTATTATTTTACAGAGTTTTTCTTATAAAGTTTCTATTATTTGCAACAATTTTAATCCTGGTTGCTTCTATGTTAAGAATTACATTGCTTAAAATAATTAAATGAATAATTGAAAGTAATTGTGCATCTATACGTTGTGTTTGTTAGATACAGCGTAATGTTAATTATTAATTAATAACAATAGACGATTTAAAGAGCGTTTAAATTCAATTTTATAAAGAATCTCAAATAGTACGAATACGTAAGAGGTTTAATCCTAAAATTATTATAAAAGGGACGTCTTTGAGACGTCCGGTGCA
This sequence comes from Augochlora pura, assembly GCF_028453695.1. Lineage (NCBI taxonomy): Eukaryota > Metazoa > Arthropoda > Insecta > Hymenoptera > Halictidae > Augochlora > Augochlora pura. The sequence continues at coordinate 4,287,884 of NC_135780.1, forward strand.
CAGAATATAAATAACACAACTCGAATCAGTATCCAGCGCATGCAGCATCGAAGAACGAACGTAAAATATTCTGGAAACATGACGCTCTAATGAAACGCGTAGAAAAGTCGACTATTTCTCGAGGAAGTCGCGTAACGTAGTCCAAGAGCAGAGAGCCAAGGAAAATTTCCTCGGGGTGTAATTCGTGGGTTCGTTCGAATGAAGTTCACGTGGCTGGCGACGAAGTTGGATATTCAAACGGGGTGGTGACCCTTCGGGGGGAATCCGTCGAAGTCGGATTGCCGGGACGGTTCGCGCAGCTCGGGATCGGAGTAACCGGGAGGAACGCGCGTAAATCATTCGCAAATCACCAGCCCGGTCCGTGTAAATCAGCGTCGGCTGCGTAAAAGTGGATCGCGGGCGGGCGCGGAACAAGGGCCGACGGGAAGCCCGAATGGAGCGAGCGAGAGCGCTCGCGAAAATTAGCGTTAATGTCGTGCCGTTAACAACAAGGGGAATCGGCGGCGGCCGGGGAATGGTAATGGCGGAAGATGAATTGGCTGAAGTTGCGAGTGAAAGGCGAGAGGGAATGCGAAATGAGAAAGCTTGCACCTGAATGCGGAATGTATGGAAATCAAGAGGCGCGGGATGAGAAAAATTCGCGAGCAGAAACGCGAAGTTCCCCGCGCAGTCCGCGTTATGAATCTCAACCGGGCCCTTTCCGACGAAAAAAAAAAAAGAAAGAAGACCGGCCTCCCTACGGGAGACCCCCTGCTCTCAATTCCGACAACGGCCCTTCGAAAAACCAGCCGACTTCCGTCGTTTGCATACTTTTAGCCGCCACGGCCGGGAAAAGGGCTCGTGACTCGCAAGCTTCACCGACTTCGTTCACGATGCAGATCGTGCGTTTTCCCGGGCAATCTTTTACTTTGATCCTGTCCGCCGGAACCCTTCGTGCATCGTTCGTACTAGAATAGAGTAAATTATAGGGTGATTTAATAAGAGAGCATTTGTGCTATTTATTTTGAAAGCAGCCTAGAACCATTTATAAAATTGAAGATTAAATATTTAAGGGTTTATATTTCGATTAATATTACAAAACCAGAGAACAGTTCCCTCTTTTCGATGCAATATTTTCAATCGCAGCGCAACTGGCCCGCTTCGCCGGCAACGTCCAGCGAATATTTATATTCGCAGTAGATCGTGAACCGTCTCCGTACAGGAGAAAGTTTCTTAAATAGAATATCCTCGGCTACGGCACGGAGTTGCACCGTGCATTTTCGCGGAGCCAACTGCATTAGCAAAATTACTCTTGGATCGGACGCGCAAATATTTACATCGGAGTCATCAAAGCATAAAATCGCGGAGACTTGCGCGGAACTTGTTCGGCCACTCTATCTCGCATGCTGCCGCATTTCCATGGAAAGTTCCCGCGTACCCTGCGGACACTGGTTATTAACGAACCGCCACGCAATATCCATAAATTAGCATGGGGAACCCGTACCCAGTTCTCATCCACGATGGAACCCGTCCAGAACCCGGCTCGATTCCTTGTTTTCCCAAGACTTGCCGAAACGGAAGTAGAAGGATCGCCGAGGGGACGGGGGTGAGAACGACGGAGGGGGAGACGATGGAGAGCACTCGGCATTTGGAACGAAGCGCGAAGAACCGCGGAAGAAAGAGTGGCTTTTAGTCCGGTCCGACGAGAGAGTTGAACAGAGGGTCGAAAGGAGGGAGGGAGGAAGGCTCGGGCTTCGGCCAGGAGAACCCGACCAATTGAATATTCCACAGCAGTGGATGGATGCCGGAAACCGAGTCTGAACTCCGATTGGACAGAGCTCTCGCCCGCTATATTCGACCCTTCTAATCTGCATATCGAGATTTCCGCCTCGGTGCCTGGGATGACGACTTTTCACCCTCGTACGCGCCTAACACCCCTGCGGCGGTCTTCTCCAGTCGGTCGTATACTGGGTCAGCCATCTGCCCTTTGTTTTTTATTCTTCCATTGTCTCGCTTGGAAACCGCCAACTAACTTTATATTAATTGAGTTGGTTAACTCACATTTCATTGTATGCGATTTGTATAGAAATTTCACTCCATTTTCACTCCATTTCACTCTGTTTATTCTTCCAATTGTTATTAGATTTATTGAAAACGTTGTTATGGGTTTTAAGTCACTGTGAACAAATATTTATATTATTTAATATTACCAAGAAGTCGGCAATATGTTATCTTCTATGGAATTCGTACGAAAATGATTACATATGTTAGGATCATTCAGTATTATTATTTTACGGTGAAAATTCAATTTTGTATGTTTTTAATATTTTATATACTCCGAATGAAATATCTAGCATGAGATTTACAGATCAATGATCAAATTTACCGGTCAAAGACCTTACAAACTAATAAACAGAAAAGCGGATAGTTTAGACATTTTCTTTAATTAACAACAAGCCAGACGATGGTTGGTACCGGAATCCCATCCCGAAAAGGCGAGTGCATCTTGCAACCCTCTCTGAAACTGTTTCAAGTTCGGGCAACGACTGGCGCCGATAAGAAGCGGAATACGGTAGAGTCCGCGGGGAATTTTAACAGACTTCACGCGGCGCTGTTTGGAAATTTGAAATATTATTAACACATCCCCGATAACGGCCTATTAAGACGGCGCGCGCGATGACGGTCCCAAGAGTGGCGCCGTTAACACGGCGCAACTTCTCGGCGACGATTATCAGAGTTAAGAGGCCGGGCCACGATTCACGGGCGCGACAAAATCCGAGGCGGTAATATCTCTGATGATCGTAATAACATCGCGCCGTGAAAGCGGTTTCTCCGTGAGCCGGTCGGTCATTTTCGAGACTCGACACGATATTGGCAATATAGTTCTTGGAAACAGTCGCTAGGGGGGAAAGTTATTGTGTCCCCGTTGACAACGTGCGCGCGGCTGGACGACAAGCACGGGAGAGCCTGCTTCTGGCCGAGGCCTCGGAGAGAACGTGGAAGTTTTTACGAGTGACCCGGAACGATCAAATGATTTCTCTGATGGCCGTTAGCTTTGCCATGATCGTAAACGCGGCAGAAAAGCCCCGGAGAAATATGATGGACTGCACACTACTCAAAGGGAACTCGAACGAGAGGAGAGAGTGTTTTCCCGTGGAAACGCGCGCTCTCGGATCCGTGAAAGCACGCAGCAACACGGGGAAAATGCATTCCACCACCACCCACCCACCATCACCACCCCCTTTCCCATGATACTCGCCATCCCACATTGCTCGAAAAATCACGAACACCTGTCACGTCGCGGAATACGATTCCCGCGGTTTCGGCGTGTGTCCCCGGCCTATCGGGAAACTCGTCCGTTTCCTCGAATCTTGAATTTAGCAGCGATCGTCCGTCACGTATGCACACCGCGCCATCGTCCTGCACATGCGCCGACTGTTATGTGGTTTCTCTCCTGTGACCTGCGTGATTTCAAACATTCAGGAATCCAGCAATGCAGGCACTGGAAAAACCAACAACTGCTATCGCTATCCTTTTCTCAGCGTCCCTTGGAAAACGGATATATACCCCCCCTTCTCCTTTCTCTCCTCTCCTTCTGACTCTGGTCCGAATGAATTTTCCATTGTTGCTACGTGGTCAGAATAGAGTTTTCCTCTCGACAGGTTCTCTGGAGTGCTTTTTCCATTCTAGTTTTCCGCTATTTAGGGATCCAGAAGAGTTTCAGAGGAAGAAAATCGTTCGGAGACGGTGGGGAGACACGAACCCCGGCCTGTTTGCTGGGAGTCCAGCGCGCCGCGTCCCACGCCACGCAGCGCTTCGCCGTTGGGAACGTGTTACGGCCATTATATCGAACTCGACGGCTCGTAATTTCCACGTTACGGCACGTCCACGTATCCGTCCACGAGATTTCTCCGTTTTTAAACGCACGGAAGCCGCGCGCGCGCCCTGAAAACAGTCCAATCTCTGGCGAGACGCCGAATTTTTTGTAACGAAAACCTTCTCGTCGCGTTTTGCATATCTCGGTGCCAGCCAGCACGGAATCGCGCGTCTTCCCTCTGCTCGTTTCTACGGGCGGCTTGTTTCCGCGCCGAGCGCGACGGGGAACACAGTCTCCGGTGCTTTTTCTCAAATTCATTTCCTCCGCATCAAAATTTCAGGGGATTTATTCGCGGCGCGGGTTCTGTACGGAAAACTCGACGCTCCCGGAGGGATTTCCTCCGGCCTTCGGTCTCTACGTGCCGAGCCCGTCAGCTTCTCGTCAATTTGTCCATGACTTTCCCGCCGCTGGCACGCCCTTCAGCATTCCCCGAGCTTCCTCGGGCTCGATCTGGGAAACTGAGATAGGGAAACGGCTTTCACGTGTTACGAGCTGCTCGGCCATTACGAGGGGCGCGTCGCGGCCAACACGGTTCCCTCCCCCCCACTCGTTTCTTCCCGGATGAACGATAAACGCTCGATCGGATGTTGGGTTATATGGACCGGGGTTCTGCTCGAAAAATGCCTAAATCTGTTATAATCATTTTTGTGATATTTTATCGACATACAGTCAGTCCCATAAGTATTCGTACCCTCATTGTTTATAAGAGAAATCTATAACATTGCTATAAGAGAAATATATAACATTGGAATGGATGTTAATTGTTATCTCACAAAAGAATTCATTCGCATTGACATTCTGCGCAGGAATGGAAATCCGGATGCAGCACAGCGAAGTAGAATAAGCTGCATACAGGCAGACGAGTAGAACATATCAGTTTCTGGCCAGACAAGTGGAACAGGTCAACCCTTGACTGCACAAGTGAAGCCATGTTTCTGGTCGGACAAGTGGAATAAGTCAGGCTTTGACCAGGTCATGGTGGAGGTCAGTCTTCCAGCAAACAGATGAAACAGGCTACACACGGCTGGATAAAGTAGGGTAAGCCGGCTTCTGATCAGATCAAGTAGAATAGGCCTGAGCTTGGCGAGATAAAGTAGAAATTATCTCTCTCTAGTTTTATAAATTTATCTATTACCATAGATAATAAATTTTATGTTATCCTTGTAAATTTGATGTTATCTGTCTGGACATGATATAATTAATATAATATAACGGGGATCTAAAAATAGTACAATTTGTTCGCGGGAAAAAGGAAAATTAGGCTTATCTAGTGGGCTTAAAATTCGACTACCATGCCAAGAACTTAAAAATCTTCATGGAATCAGAATATCTTATTTACAATTTAAATTAATCTATTAACAAACTATAATATAATTATTCCGTCTATAATCACACACGTGAAAGGCTGGTACGATATCGTGACACAACGAAACTCCGCAGCAAATCGTAGCTGATCGAAGCACGAACAGTGCAGTAGATTCGGTCGGCGCGTGATCAGACGACGCCTGTAATCAAGTCGGACGTAATATCGAATCGGGGGGTAGCACGGAATGTAAACGATCGGCTCAGTAGATTCGGACGGCACGGTATCGGACGCTCGGAACATTTCCGCGGAAGAATATCGGAGCGAACGATGGGAAAGTGGCATTATCGCGTCGCAAGATGAAAAGGCCGTGGGGCACTGAAATTGGCCCCGCGTCCTCTTCCGGTTTCAAGCGTGCCTCGTAATTACGAGCAACGCTTTCCCTTTGGCGCCGCCGTTTCCTGGCCATTCATCCCGGCTGCTTTTCAATTCCCGTCACGAGTCCACTCATTTTTCCCCGAACCCGGTGCGCCGTCGGATCGATCACTCTCCATCCGCCGGGTTATTTCAGACAGAATTTGATCGAAGGTGGAACGAGGAACGACGACGGTCCCCTCTCGTCAATCCGATAATTTTCTGTCCGGTTTCTTGTCCACTCATCCGCGCCGCGCGCGCGCTCCGTCGGCGACCGCCCGCACGGAGATTACTTCGATGCGCGCGGCGACTCGGTCTCCGCAGGTCGAATTTACAGCGGCCCGTTCGCGCGTCCCCATAAAACCTGGGAATGTGTCTCGGCGTTGGCACGTGTCGTCGACGACGGCGAACGCCCGTTTGGAAAAGGAGGATTTCTCTCGGCTCGCAAAGAATGCCACCGGACTCCCCGTTATTCTCGCGTGCAAAGAGAAACGTTACTATCGCCCGCACACCTGCATCCACCTCGGAGACGCGGCCAGCGAGTCGGAAACGGAACAAAGTGCTCCGCACCCTTCGCGAACGTCGTCGGCAACAAGATGCGCCTTTAACGGTACATGCTGCGCTAACAAAGCAGATTTTCACTGTGTGAGATAAGAGCGGCGCGGCCGGAGTCTGGTACTCAAAGGAGTTTGTGGACAGAGAGTGCGCGGCCGGGTTAGGGGATTCGGGTAGTCCCTGGTCAGACGTAAGTGTGATGAAACTGGCGAATAGTTTGCACAGGGAATCGTCGAACCGGCGAAAAGATAGGAAGTAAGTAGATTGTACGTGTTTGTAGTCGGACGCTGATGTGGAAGCCTGTGAGGCAGGAAGAAGTAGAATAGCAGTGTTTGTTGTCAGACGCAGTGTTTAAGGATTTTCTGTAAGTCAGAGGATACTGTAAGGATGGAGTTTATTGTCATAGAAGTAGTATAGGTACGTATGTACTCGGCCGTAAATGCATTTATTTCTAGATTAGAAAAGTAACAAAGTTCCTCAGTGGCCAAGTACAATAAGCCAATCACCGAGCCCAAGTAGAATGTGCCAATCTGTTAGACGTAATAGAATAATCCTGTCCATTTACCCATAGAATGTACCATAAGCTCTTTGTTATCAGGCGAAGACCGATCTCCATTCAGACGAGATACCGTATCTTAGTCTATTAAATCAACAACGCTAGTCTAGGTCTGTCGAGTGAAACAGAAGCAATTATAACGAATAGCCATAATTAACCCAAGTAATATAAATCTGCCAATTACCGGGCAGACTGATATGCATCGCCCCATCGCCAGCTACAGTAAAATACAGACATCTCTGAGCAGACATCGCTGGATAAAAAATGTCTGTGTACAGTCTGTCGATTGCCGTGCCCGTGATGTTTGGCTCGACGTCCGCCTAACACAAGATTATCACGGCCCTGAGAGCGGCGGGTTATTATGAATCTGTATGGCCGTAAGCATCTTTGCCATTAAAATCGATCAGTTTGTTAACGAGGTGCAAACGGTCTCGCAGCGATGGTCGGCAAATCATATGGACGCAACGGCGTATCCAATATTACCCAACATATTTAGAGAGCGGATGTGGCAGACTCTGAGGCTCGCGCGAGCGTTCGGCAAACAAGCCTCGATCGATTCGCCGACAGCCCTCATTTCCGGACCCGGCGTCCGCGTTAAATCCACAGCGGATTCGGTGCCGTGATCGTTTGAATTAACCGGTGTGCGCCCCCGCGTCGAGCAATGAAAAGTATCAACGCGGTCGAACGCGGCGTACTCAATGGGAACTGCGAGCGTCGAATGGAACACACTCGAGTCAAGAAGTCTAATAACAACAAGGCTCTCCTATAAACACGATTAACTCGTAAAATACCCGGGCTGAACAACAACGGAGTCGCGGTGGAAAACGGAACGATCGAGCCCCGGTGCAAGTAGTGGAACCGTAAAACGTACACTTTTCCCTAGCGCGTTTCCTGTACCGGGCACGCTGTAACGCTGTTACATTGTTCCAGGCTTCACTGCTAACCCGGCTGGTTTTGTACAGCTTCGAATAATCGGAATACATTTTCTTGAGAACACGGTGAATGTTAATGAACAACGCTGTGGGAAATAAGCTCGGTTTTAGACCAGCGTGATACGTACGTTGGGTTGTTTATATCTAAACGAGTAGAGTAGATTCATCATGGTCAGCCAAGTAGACTAAATTCATCATAGTCAGACAAGTAGTCTAGATTGTTCATAGTCAGATCAGTAGAAGCGGTTGTTCATAACTAGACAAACGGTAGAGCCTTCATAGTCAGACCAGTACACTAGATTGTTCCTAGTCAGACAAGTACACCGATTTTCACAGTGAGACAAGTAGACTAGATTGTCCATAGTCAGACAAGTAGCATTGGTTGTTCATAATTAAACAGACAGTAGATTGTTCATAGCCAGACAAATAGTCTGCCTTGTCCATGGTCAGACAAGTAGACTAGATTCCTCATAAATCAGACAAGTAGATTAGATTCCTCATAATCAGACAAATAGACTAGGTTACTCATAACTCAGACAAATAGAATACTCCATCTATGATCAGACCAATCGAGTAAAATCAGCAGTGCAACAATAATTAATTCCACCCAGACATATCGCAAATTCAATTGCCCCGAAGTCTGACAAGTAGATTACATCGTTCAAGGTAAAACAAGCGAATTAATGGGAAAGTGGAACGAAAATTTCACCGAATAAATTGTCGGTAGCACAGTCGAGCGAGGAAATTTCACACGATGTTCGTGAAGTAGAAAAAGTATGTGCACGGTCGGCCACGAAAATTTGTAAAATTCGTCCGCGCGTGGCACGATGGTCGAGCGTGGGTTGATCCAGGCGGGATTGAATTGAGGCGACAGCGCAGCTGTGTTTCACGTCGTTCCGCGGGTGTTCTCTTTGACACTTAGCTAAGCCATTAGAAACACACGGGGCGGAATTTCTTGGCGGCGACAGACCAGCGAAAGAATCACGACGTCTGTGCTCGCGGCAGCTCGCGAAGTCAGCAGGTCTGGCACGTGTGTGTTAATGCAGAAATGCTGGCGCATTTGCAGCGACGACCTCGCGTTGCTCTCCGCGCCCGCCCTCTCCCCACCCCCGCGGCTAATGCGGCAACGAGCACAGCAGCCAAGACGAGACGTGTCAACCCTGGGGAATTTAGTATACCAATCCCGCGGCCCTGTGTCTACCGTGTTGGCCCGCGTCGCGAGCACCGTGCATTACGTCCGCGACCATTCCCCTAAATCCCTCGCTGACGTATTCTCAAGAAAATATTCACCGGTCTCCGTGCCCGGGACGCCGCCGGCAAAAAAAAAAAACGATACCGGGATCGACGACGATAAATCCTCCTGACAATTTGTCGCGCACCGAGAGAGATCCCGCCGTCGATCACGAATACCACGGATCTATCCATCATGATTCTCTATCTGATAACGCCGACGGTATTTTCACTTGGGATGGTGATCGATGCTGGGAGTCGCGGCGACCCGAGTTGTTGGTCAATTTATTCGCGATTCGTCGTTTATGGAAATACGGATTTCCCCGGGAAAAAAATAAACTCTGATCTCGTGCCGGTTCCAGTGTTGATAACGTTCGAAGGGACAGTCGTTCCGGATATTGATAACATTAAAAATAAAGATCCTTTTAGGATGTGAATAAAATTCGACTCGCCTGTAAATATATAATTGAACTAACTGTTACGGTCAGATCGTCCATTTTCTAATCTATATTCCATCAAGTTTAACCAGAAACAATTTACGAGTCAATTTTACATACGATTTATCCGACGTATGATACTACAATAAATTTAGTAGTTTTCAATATTTTGGTTGCGGCGTTATAGAAATAACAATGGCACAATATCGAACAATGTTGTACGCAATGTTACGTCATTCGATCCGTTCGACTAGTCGCGATGCAGCCTGGCTAATCGCACAAGGCACGAGTCGTTCTGCATGACTGACAAGGGACTGTTCCATTCTACTTGTCGAGCCGTCTGTGCTGACCTGTTCTCCTTGGCTGACTGCATACCATCGTAGTCCACTTGTCTGACCAAGAACTGTTGCATTCTCCTTGACTCTCTGTAGAGGCTCTCCCGGGCTACTTCGCCAAGAAAATTCAATTGGCAGATCAAAGCAGGAAATAACTTCTTCGGAAGAATCCCATTGACGTTAAACAACTCTGCATAAATGAATCCTTCGTTTCGCATGGAAGAAATTTTCACCGCATTCATTCCATTCTCTTAACAATGTCTATAAATTGTTTAACTATTTCTCAGGTTTACTATTATAATATGTGACTGGACGACGCTTTCTCGGTTAACGCGGTGAAACCTTAACTTGTCAAAGCAGATAATATTTATTATTCGTGTGTAAATATTTATTAATATAATATTGTATTACTTCATATAATGGGTACAATGTAAAATTATAAAATATAATAGGTATAATATTATGTTATATAATGTAATAGATATAATATGATATTATATAATGTAATAGATTAGATATAATATTATATAATGTAATGTGCACAACATAATACGTATAATACAATATTCTATAATAAATGCATATAATAAATACACTGAAATAATATTTACGAAATATAATGCAGACTTGTCATTTTAGGGGTTGAATTGTTTGCGCGGCGAAATAATGGAACAGCTCGGGTACGATAAATCATGCATAACGCAGAAGTTGCGCGGCTTTAACGTTATCTTAGAGGAAGCTGTTCGATGCTCCACTTTCCGCAATTAAATATCAATCCAACTCCCGCGCCGTTACATGCGAAACTCTGAAGGAGCTCGCCTATTTACGCAGGGCGCAATTTAACCGAAGTAATCCTACGTAAACGGCGCCCAAGCACATTATTCTGTCTGAGTTAGTTATCGACTGGTTCATCCCGCGAGTCGACTTTCGACGTCCTCGAGAGAGTTCCACGCGCGAAAACGCGGCCATCTTCTTCGCGTGCACGAAACACCGTTTACACGCGCGCAACTGCCACCGAAAACATTGACAGATATCGGTGCTCGACACACCGTCGAATATTCAATTTGCTATCACCGTCGAATGGATATTCCGAGTTCCCATTAATTTGCCACGTTCGACAGCCTAACACGGATCCTCGTCGAACGTCGCCCCTGAGTCATCAGTTCCAATCATCGAATCCTATTTTCGTCAACCGCCAGCAGAGAATTCGCCAAGAGATTTCTAAAGGTATTACCGTCAATTTCTGTTAACATTATACTGGCAAGCAGAAATATTTAAAAATGTGGGCAGCTTTTACAAGTATTTGATTTTTCCTGTTTCGTTTATTCCTTATATATAGTACATGTTAATACCAAACGAATAAGTAAATATTAGTAATAAAACTGCGAATATTATAAAATAAAGCCATCTTCTTCGTCCAATATTTGAATAGTGAAACCTACTCCGTGTTGACGAGTATACTCGTGATTTATTTCTCGCGTCACATATCGGCGTACAAAAAAAAAGCAAGCGCCACAGTTAATTGCTCAAAAAATAAATGACTCGTCATTTCGACGATTAATCCGAGCTTGTCACTCCAGTATGTTCAAGAGATCGAATCTTGTGCAGCGAGTCTAGAGCGTAATTCCACTCTTCATCGCTGTTATCTTTCCTCCATCCGTTCCCGAGTTCTCGCGAGAAACAGTTCGACACTAGAATTGCCGACTTCTCGAGCGCGGCAATTATCGATACCGGCGCTTCATAAGCGTATCGATGCTCGCGCGAGTGCGAAGCAGATTAAGTATCACTGCTCGCATAATCAGACCTTCGACTCGCAACGCGTTCCAGCGAGGCGCGTTAACGCGGCGCGTTATTCGCCGCGGCGAGCAAACCGAGGTTCGTCGTCGCGGCTCGAGGATTCGTCAAAGGGGAATTTCGTGCCGCGAGTTCTGCGTTTTACAAGGCGAAGTGGCAGAATTACGCGGCGGACCGTAGTAATACGGATTATTTCGCCGAAATAGCCGCGAGTCAGCCAACCGGTTCTCGCGCACGGCGCGATCATTGAATTGAGACACGCCCGGGGGAACTCGCAGCTCCAAATTAGCCGTCGACGTCGCTGTGTTAGCTTTAATTCGTCGCGCGGACGGTTTTTGTTTCCCGGCGAGATTCGTCGAGACAGCGGGAACAATCTGGTCGGTACCGTGCGAGGAACGGTTTGGCAGTGGAAGCAGTCCGTGCGTGGTCAGACCCGCCTGCGAATCAGTAGAACAAAGATCGTGGCACCGTGTAACGAGACTTCGCCGAGGGAATCTTATTTAGTCTGCGTTTGATTGCTCGGCCGGATCGTGCTCGCCATTGACGAGACGTTGAGAAGAGGATAAAATCACCAAAGGAAAATACCAACAAACTTGTAAAAAATAAGGAAAAGAAATCTACTGCAAGCGCACTAGCTATAGTAAATTCGGCTTGTTCTTCGTCGGACAGGTGAAACAACGCGGTTAGTTTCGAGACTGGAATTCATTTCGCCGAAGAAATTCTCTGGAGTACGATCAAACAGCGAAATTCGCTTTCTGAGAAATTAATCAAGGAGTTTAAGTCCGCCCGTGGTCAGACAAGAAAGATAATACCGCGCGCCGCGAGGCGAGAATTTGTTTTACTTAAGAAACCGGCGGGATTCCTGCGGTACATGTAAATTCATTTCGCGCGAAATCGGCCGAATGAACTACGCCTGGCTGATCTCGGGAAGGTGGAACGAACCTGTAAAGAAACGCCGAGACTGACCAACTTGCTCTTAAAAGATGCAGCTGCGAAGAAGATTGGACGGGAACGCGCTACGTCAGAGGTAGACTTAATTTGTACGCGATTGTCTAAGTAGATCGAGTCAGCCTGCGGTCGGACCAGAAGAACGCCACGGTATTCTGTGACGAGAATAATCCGATTCGTCGCAGGAAAATTACAGCCGGCTCAAGTAAACAATTAAATCGCGTAACAATATTAGCCGATTGTGCCAGGTCGTGGTCGGACGTATAAAGAACGAGAGCGCGTCACGGAAGCGGTGCTTCGGGCATTGGGAATTAAAGTAACGTCATTAATTACGTCGCCGGATAATCAGGCGAGTAGAACGATCGCACCTATAGCCGGACAAGCCGGCGGGGTGTCTATTTGACAAATGGAACCGTTCGGTCTCTGTACGCCCGGAGCGGTGTCACATTCAGCTCCTCTCTCTGGTCACCCGCAGCATCGACATTGTCACTGACAAATCGGTACACGAGGCGATACTAATCCTGCAGGGCGTTCAACGCGTTGAAATATCCCGGCGGACGCGGAGAAGTCACGATCGGCAGCTGCGCAAAATTCACGCGAAACGCTGGAGAACGCGCGACTGACCTACCGAGAAGAACTTCTCGGCTTCGAGGGGGGAGGGGCATGATACTCGTGCGTCACCGGACGAGACAGGTTAATGGCTGTCGGATGCGAGGCGACGCCCGTAATCGTCTCTTCCTGTTGGCGTGGACGGGGGATGGGGTGTCGCCCGAGGCGTGTTTTCCCGGTGGCCAAGTTCCCAGGGTGGCCGAACACCGTTTCTATCGCGTTGCGGTCCACGCGTTAGTGTCCGCCGAGTGTTGACTCGCGAAGAAGACCGGCGACTGTCACGGCCCGGGTGAGGAACGGGGGCAAACTTTCCCGTCCGCGGAGTACCGGGACGGTCTTTAATCGAGCTGCGCCCGTTAAAGTAAGCTTCCCTCTCTAATTAAAGCCCGAGCCGTTCGGGATATTTGATGCGCTCGCTTGAACACTGCGGATAACACCGGCCGGAACATTATGGTTGCCGCCGGTAATAGGAATTTTGCCGGGCTGCTCCCCCGATTTTTTTTCCGTCTGGGAACCTCGCCTTGTTTGCCCCGAGGGGTTATAATGTTCGGTTTCTGTTTAGACATTGAGAGCTACGAGATTATTGCCGCGGTTGTCATGCAGGAGCTCGTCCCGTTAAACACGGACATGTTCTACTTGAGGTTGCGTCTCACCGACTGCGTTCGAATTTTGTTGGGGATACAGAGTCATTTGTGATGTATAAGGAGAATGTGTAGGTTTGGATGTAGAGTTTTATTGTATGTGAGAGTAGTAGATGACATTAAATCAGACGAGTGGATCGACCTTTTTTTTGTCTGAGCTTCTTCATGATCAGACAAGTAATTATAGCTTGGTTCGATCAGACAAGTGGATGAAGTTTGTCTATTGTCAGACAAGTAGATATAACTTTCTTATAATCAGACAAGTAGTTAGTGTACCCTTGATCAGACAAGGAGATGAAGTTTACTAATGTCTGACAACTAGATACAGCTTTCTCACAATGACATAAGTAGACAAAGTTTGTTTATTGTCAGACAAGTGGATAAAACTTTCTTATGATCAGACAAGTAACTAATCCTGTCTCAGTCAGACAAGTAGACAAAGTTTGTCGATTGCCAGACAAGTAGATACAGCTATCTGAAAATCAGGAAAGTAGATGAAGTTTGCTTATCGTCAAACAAGTAACTACAATTATCTCGTAATCAAATAAGTGTACAGACCCTGCTCATTACTGAACGAGTAGCTTAACCTTCTGACACTCAGACATCAGTCATATCAGCCAACAATTGCTTTACAAACCCTGACGAACAGATTCAATTTGCGAACAAGCTGCTGATGTACATGCACAAATACGAGCTCCACAATTCCAGCCACCTCCCTTTCGGGCTGGAAAAAAAGGAATCCACCGACTGGAACAAAGCCAAAAAGGTGTTCCACGAAGAATTATCATTATATGAAGAAACTCTCGGGCCCATAGTTCTCGGATGTCGTTACAGAACTTGGCCGGGAGCTACAAGAAAATCTGGCGACGGGTCGCGCCGGCAACTGTCGTTGTTAGCGAACCGGTTCGGCAAGAGAACTGCTGCAGTAAACTTTCCTCCCCTTCCTAATTAACCTTTTCACTTGGCGCGATCCTCGTGTTCGAGACGCGGGCGCTCTCCTACTCGAAGCCGTACGAAAAAAATTCAAGAGGCAAAAGGGAAAAATTGCCGGCCTCTCTCTCTCTCATTGAAATCGGCGAGATGCTGCGTTGAGGGTGGAGGGGAGGTAGGGGCGGCCGAAGGCTCAACCGCTCCCTGTAATTAACTCTATCCGGCTGACGAGCTCGGAAAAAAGAAACCGAAGAAAGGGGGGCGCGGGATCGATACGCGAGCGCGCTACGAGAACGTCGTCGCCGTCGTCGTCGCGCGCCTCATTCAATCTTTAAGGAGCGCAACCAACCCCCTCGAGGCGGTGAAAAGGAAAAAGAATGCGCAAAAGAATTTCGCCGCGAGTACGTGGAATTAACGCGTCTCTGAGAGGGTCCGGCTATTTCAACAGCCCTCGCTTCCTTCTTCCCGCGGCGTTGGGAACGCGAGACTTTGCCTGCTGGTAAAAAGAGCAAGGCGCTTTCAAGATCCTTCTCGACGCGAACAGCACCTGGCATCGACTCGAAACTTCACGGAATTCGTACGTGAATTGCTCGGTGTTTCTTTATTTCCGAAAGACAAGTCTCAATCGAGAAGCGAGGACTGTTTCCAAATAAAAGGAAACACGAATGTTAGTTATTATTTTTAATGGGTATGTTTCAGTCGAGTTGTTCGACCAGCATTCCGTGAAATCGCGACGGGAAGTCTGACGATATTGCCGCGGTCATAAGTGCCACGATATTGCCGGATTAAATTTATAAATTACGCGACCGAAACAAGGCGCAAAGAAAGCGGACATGCATCAAGCAGTTAAGAGCCGGAATTTTATCTTGGCGCAGGTGGCGCCGCGCTGAGAATTACTTTTATTTCTTAGACAAAAATATAGGAGCCGGTCGTGCGGCGGTTCGTCGCTGCCGTCACTTTTACGTTTCTTCTACGAGTGGACTTGCTTTATTGCAGACATTTCTTTTCCCCGGCCGGCTGAACCGTTCGTTACCGTAACCCGGGCGAACATCCGCGTGCCCGTATTTTTACACCACTCGTTAGGAGCTCCTTAATTAAAGCACGTAGTCGAAAAATTTGTTTCGCAGCAGGAAGAATAGCCTCGTTAATTTTCGCATAGCCCGCGGGACACGCAATACGGATCTACAATTTAAACAGCGATGCACAAAGGGAACGTGCCGCGGAACCACGCCGTAGAACTATCGGGAATCCAATTAATATTCATCGGATGCGGAAGGTCGAACCCACCAGCACGGTCGAAGGTTTTGTCCGAGCCGGGTAGAATAGGTCAACGGGCGCGATCAGGCAAGAAACGAGACACCCAATTACGCGACTCATTGAACGGTCTACCTTGCCGCAGATTTCATTGAACGATTCCCGCGCCGCGCGATTTCTCCTTGTATTTGTCTGGCCAAGAACGACCACGAGCCACTCGTCCGACCCGCGCGAAGCTTCGCCGGAACAGCGGGAAAATATTTTCCCGTCTCGGGTGTCCGCGAAGACCGATATCGAATCACGGAAACGGATGCACGAGTGTTGCCTCGAATTACTGGCAACACACACAACCGTGCCGCATACTCTTTCTATTTGCGGTAGATTTTTCCTCGAATCCACCCGCGGGAACGCGACCGTCTCGTCTCCGCGAGAAAATTTCGTGTCCAAAGTAAACAGCGGATATTACTGGAAACACTTCCGCGCGACAACCGGCTTTGGCTGCCGAGAGCGTTGCTGCGCGCCCCGTGAAACTTCGGCCTGCAAAACTCGCCGCGTCTTCGCGAGGACTCAAACTAAATATCCAGAACGGCGTGGCGCCGCGCGAGCGCCAGCAGCGAACTTCCCCGTCAGATTCAATTATTCGTGTCATGCCATTATATTCTACGGCGCGATTGTGTACCGTGCAATGCAAATACACGGCCCCGGGGAGGTTCCTTGGTAAACCGAATGACGTTTTCGGCCCGGATTAGTGCAACCGCGGTCCCTCACGAGAATTGCATCGCCTCGCGTGGTCCTCCACATCGGATGAGAGCGATTTTTCCGGGGCGGGCCGAGAGACGCTCGCAGATCACGTATCGCCGACTTGATAAGTGGGATTTTGGGATATCAATCTTAACTGAAGGACTACGATGTTAGTATTTTGTTGCATACAATTTTTACAATGCTATTTGTTATGTTGCAACTACCGTGCTGTATTCATCTTAATTATATTATAAGATCAGTCGTGTGCAAGTTTACTTATATGAGACACTGTGTGCAATAGTATCTTAATATTTCGGATGCCTTGAACTTGAATTTATTTTACAAGTAATTGTAATTTCAGTAATATAGTTTTTGATTTTATTTGAATTGAAAGAGCGTGGAGAGCATGATTACTACAATTTTATTAAAATTTAGGCAGCTGAGATTAATGACCAAGTAGTATCAGTCAATGCTTTGAGGCAAGCAGAATGAATAATCCATAATTAAATCAACAGTGAAGCAGTTAGGAAATCTGAAGGCAAATTCAAAGTATCCTGAATAAGTGGTACGAGTCGATCTAAAATGGAAACAGTAGGACAGGGCATGTATAATCTGGCAAGTGATACAAGTCAATCTAAAGTTCGCCGAGCAGTTCAAGATAATCTAGAGCGAAGCAGGTAGTACAAGTCAATCTAAAATCTGAGAAGTAGTACAAGTCAATCTGCAGTTCGCCAAGTAGTAGAAGACAGTCTAAGGTAAAGCATGTAGTACAGGATAGTCCAAGGTGAAGTAAGTAGTATAAGATAATTAAGGGTGGAGCAAGTAGTATAGGAAAATCGAAGGTGAAGCAAGTAGTACAGAACAGTACAAGATAAATTCAATGGTATAAATCAATGAAAGCTAAGGCAAGTAGTACAAGTCAGTCTAAAAGAGAGCAAGTAGTACAACGTAATCCAAGATAAAGCAAGTAGTACAAGTCAATCTAAAACGAAACAATCCATCCAAATCGACAACGAACAAAGGCAAACAAAAATATCAAAGTTACAAGAATATTGAAGCGAGTCCCGTAACTGGCCAAACACGAACTCAGTGAAACAAGTCAAGAAAAAGGTCAGGCAACCAGAAGTCAATCCCCACACGACCGAAAGGCATACCGACAGAATTACAGAATTCAATTTCTCGAACAACCGAGACACCGTCACGAAGTCGGTGCGCGCCAGAAGCACAAAGTTTCTTTCCATTATTTTCGCGGTGTCGGCAAGGGGACGGCGGATTCCGCGCGAATGCGTAAACTAATCCCCGACAACAGGATCTCTCTCGGCGAGTTCTGCCGGACACGTCCACCACGCCGCCGTACGTGTATCCTTCGCGCGCGTCCCCCAACGATGTGTGGGAAAAGTTTCGGTCGGCGACGCCGAGGCCGGAGCGTGTATTTCCAGCGGCGCGTTCCGAGCGTTTAATGCGGTTCGCCAAGGCGGCGTCAACTTTACGATCGAAGGATACACTGAATCACCGGTGAATGCGCAACTTTTGCTGTCGAAAGAACAATATTCCGGGCGAGCGGAGAGCCCGGGCCGGCGAACGAACGAGATTCCATCGAGTCGAAGTAAATGGACTACGTTGAGATCGGTGAACAATCGGGGAAGCCTCGGGAGTCCGAACGGATTCAGTAGCGCGGGTCAATGATTGAGTCGCCAGCTGCGATTCAGCGGGCCGCGAGAAAGCGGAGAAGAGTGATTTTATGAAACGATGAATTAATTAAATGCGGGAGCGTACGCGAGGCTCGACGGAGAAGAGTAACGTCGGATCCACTGTGTAAATGGAATCGAAGTAACGTCAATTACGCGGTCGCCGTCGCTGGTTATTGTTAGGGGCACCGGAGAGCCCGTGTTAGTCGGTGGAATACGCGCATTTGCCAGCGTTAATTGCTGTATTCATATGCGAGCACGAGTCGCCGGGATTCATGGTGAACGGTTCTAATTCGCGCGCGTTGTCTCGGTTCCACCGACTAAACCGTGAGCATCGGATTGGCTAATTCCGGACGCAATGGATAGTCGATCGGTCGATTCGAACGACACCGCTAACGTTTGCCCGCCCGCTTCGAGTATTGTTCGAACTTCTGAGGTGGGTGTGAATTCGGTAACCTGAAACAATAGGCCGGCCGGGATCGATCGTTACACCGGACAATAGAATTCGAATGCCTGGGGAACGTAACTTGTGTTATCATTACGGCCGCGGAGAGTGCTCGTATAAAGCCTCTGCCAAGTGGAATGGTCCTGTCTATGGTCCGACAAGTCCATTACAATGATTACGAAAATATAGTTGACCGGAAATTGAAATTTCCAATTCGACGAACAGAGAGCACTGCGGTTACTTGTCAGATACAGATACAGCGTATGAAAAGTGGAATAGGTTAGTGCTTAGTCAGACATGTAAGAAAGAGGAACGAGTTCGAGATGAAACTGATACGTTAAAAATACATATTAATTCAATTTTTAAATAGGTACATAAAAATAAGTGCTGCAAAATTTTATGAAAACTACTGTTAATCCTTTTCTATTTTCACACAAAATTTAAACCTTTTGCTACGTATATATAAACTCTAATATCCATATTATGTATTACCATATTATGTTTTAAATAAGTGTTAATCAATTGTTAAAATAAAGCAAATAAATTCAATACCAGAGCGTGTTTGTCGTGCCAACAACAAATCAAGTTATATTGGTCCTTCGAGCCGGATCACGCACGCTCTAACCATTCTGTTATCGTCGATCGGTACGTACGAGATTAGAGGACTCTCCCCGATATTTTCGAGTGTTCCACCAAAGGTGGAAGCATACGTTCGGGCTAAACTGTGTCACGAACCAAGACGGAGATAGAAATTCCAAGGGAAATTCGAAGCGTTCCTGGGACTGGCGCGGGTGTAAGTAAATTACCGGGTCACAATTAGTGTTCGGTAGAATTGGAGGTGTACATGGGGTGTACAAACGGGCGACGACGGCTGGGCGTCTACGCGATGTCGACACCCCGAGGCACGTGTTGCCCCCGAAATTAATGACTACGTGCCTTATCTTTGGCCCATCCGCCCTCCCCGTCCCTCCGTCAAGAGGTCACGGAGACAAGCTTGAACTTGGCACCGTGGAATTCTAATGGAGCCGCGAGACGTGTCGAAAGTATTCCTCGAACTGTCGCCATCGATTTCGCTTCGTTCTGCCGTCGAATTCCTTGAAAAAACTCGTCACTGAAATCCTGGCACGGAGTTTTGTATCTTTTCAGTGGTACGAACGAGATTTCGTCAGACTGGCATGCATAACTAAAATTATTTATTAAAGTCGTGGGGATAAATTTTTGTAGACGATCCGTTTGAAAGAGCGACGCCTGAAATAAATGATTTATTGCCGCAGGAGAATAAGACCGCCACTGATAAGACAGTGAACGCAGGAAATCGGAACGAGATGATCGATGTTCGCAGTGGGAATGGGGCATTGTGTCACCATAAAAATATCAAACGATACAGAAATATTCTTCCGGGATTTAAGCAGTGCGTCGTCAGTAGAAAAGGAGGACCATTGGTCAGACGGAAATGAAATGTATTTGTTAAATTCGTGAGAAAATTTCACGCAGCTTTAATTTTGAATTGCCATCGACGTTGCAATATTCCTTATTTAAACCAGGAATAAATGAGTGGAATAAGACAGTCATTGGTCAGACACGGATCGAAAGAATGAAACGCAGATTAGCAAATTAATCACAATGTATGTTAGCAATATTATTAATGTTTAAAGAAGATAAATATTCAGAACACCTTTCAAAGAAAAGCAAGTAATTCAGTGGAACAAGAATGCCATTGATCAGACACGAATCGTTCGACGAGGGCATCGAACGAAATTTTCGATTTTACCAACGATTTGTCTCTATCAGGGTAAGAAGTTCGGGCAGTTGACGTAATATAAGGGCACGGAGAAAGTATCTCGAAATTTCGCGGAAGCGACCAAGTGTACCGGCCGCGGAAGGAAATTCGAAAGTTTGACAGGGAATGTATCACGGCGGAAGATATTCGGCGCATAATCGGGAACGATATTCGCGGCGAGATTTCCCGGGGAAACGGGGACGAGTGAACTCCCGGTGCTCGAGAGAACTCGATACGTTTTCGAGCGCGAGTTGTTAAAACGTGATCGTCTTCGGCTCGGACTCCGCGGCTTGGGAGAACTAACGAGACAGCTGCGAGGGAAATTAATTTAAAGCCCTCAAGGTCCTTCCGCCGTGCTAACCCTCCATGGTTCCGACATGACCGACCGTCGACCCCCTAATTTCATCGCTCAGCTTCCGTGCGCCGGGCCCGGCGACGAGCGAAATTGCCAGACGTCTTAAGGAACGCCGCGCCAGATTAAAACCAGAATTCGAATACTTTGTGTCGCCGGTTCGACTAGATGGGGGCCATAATTCCTCGCTGACTAAATCGTCGGCCCTTCCACGGTGCTTAATGTCGCTCGGAAATTCGGTATCGACGACCGCACATGTCATTTTATTTTTAATTATAAAATTATCATTATATTATTAATTATTTATTGTATTAGAAATTATTGTATTAGAAATTATTATATATTGAATTAATATATATATACATTATTATACGCACCTAGTATAAATATCAGGTGCATACAAAATTTGTTGTCTTCTTTCTTTTTAAGAAGAGATAGAATTTTCTGGTAAACTCAATATATTTTTATTAGTATTTTTAACTTAAATTTTGTAAATTGTCATATAGTACGCGATTGAATAAATTTCTCGGTCGAAGATGTTCTATGATAATAAAAATGACGGAGGTTTTATAAATTCATTATAAATTCATTCGCATAAATTTATAGCGACGGTGTCCAATAATTTTTAGGGATCGGTAAATGGAATGTTAATTAACGTCAACAGACAAAGGTGCATTGGAAAGGGGATTTAGATTTCCGGAGTGAAATGAAGCAGAGATTTCTTGTTGCACTGTTTGCGAGAGGGTATCATGTCGGCAGGGCAAAGAGAATTTAGGCAGGAGATTAGGCACTATGAATCGGGAATAACGTGGACTAAGACGAAAATGCCGGCGCAGCCAAGGAGAACATAGACGTGTAATGGGATTTGTGGTTCCATTGGTCAGCTCGTGGCCACACATCGACCGACACACAGGGACATGGGGGGAACCAGTCTCAACCGCAACAACGTACGTTCCTTCATTTCGGCCGACCATAGATGCGTGCAATTACTTCGAGACTCGTAATTCTCTCTGTGCACGCTGCTACAGTAGAAGCGGACCGCCTATAGCCAGACGCTGCGAGAACGCAAACAATTAAACCGGCATTTGGCTATCAAAACGATTCCAAAGTCGAGAATTAAAATTCAAGAATTTCCCGATTGTTAACACTTTATCGACTGATAGCATGGAAATCAATTTTTATGAATCAACCAATAATTTCTTATCTATTACTATGATATTATTGTATAATTTTTAAAATATCAGATACCCTTCATGACGAATAAAATAAATAAAATAGATCGAATAAATATTGTATACTGTTATGGGAACATAAAAATGTTAGTAGATTTAACCCTTTGCGGTCGAGTCTGAATAAATATTTTGAGTTTCCAGCTGAAATGATTCCAACTGCAAAGGGTTAATTATCCTGCAATGGCATTCACGTCAGCCGGTATTAAATAATACCGCTCAATAAAATATTAACGATATCCTTGTCACAAGCTGGAGTTGGATTTGCCGTCGACCAATGATTTCGCAGAAGCGCATATATCATGCAAGGAGCCCCGCTCCCATTCCCAAGTTTCGTGTGCACCTGTATCGGGCATGTCCGAGTCGGCAACGGTATATTTCACCCGAGGCTGAACTCCCGCCACTTAAGGGGAACTTCGAGAAAACTGACCAACTGCTTCGGCCGCGTTAGCTGTTGACTAAGCTACAAACAACCGTCTTGACAGCGGGCCGAAGCGCGCCGCTGCTATAGAATCAACACAGAATCGATATAGACAGTCGATTGGCTCGCAGATTGCCGGCATTTCTCCCGGGAAATTGTTTCCGACGCCCTTGGCGTACGACGGTTTACGTGAACCGTGTAAACCTCCGACACGTTTTCATCAATCTTCCGCGCGATTTTTGCAACCCGAACAATTTTCGGAGAACGTTTATCGCCGTTCACTGAAAACCGATCCGCGGAATAGGGTCGGTCTTTAGCGGGACAAGTGGAGCAGGTCGATCCCGGCCGGATAAGTAGAACGGTTCGATTTTTGGACAGCCGAATGGAACGGGTCCATTTTTATAGCGACAGATAGGAGAGGTCGATTTTTAAACAGCCAAACGAGACTGCTCGTGTTTTAGCCAGGTAGAACCTGGTCAATTCTTAGACCGATGAGTGGGAGAATCTATGTTTCAAAAAAGAAATTTGTTAATGTTATTTTGTTATTCAAGTAGTATATTATATTGCATCATAATATTATAGTATAATATCATAGTATAGAATATGGTACTATACAATATTATAATATGTTGGAATATAGTGTCAAAATATATTATACAATATTATACTATAGAATGTGGTATTATAGTACATAATAGTATGAAATATAGAATTATAATATATTATAGAATAGTATATAGTATTATATCATATTTTATAATACTATAGCATTTTACAGTATTGTATCACAGCATTGTATAGTATTATTGTACAATATATTATATAATATTATGATATGTTATAATACAGTATCATAGTATTATAATATTATATAGTATATAGTATTATAGTATATTAATCTTGAAATTTATAACGTATACTTAAACATATACTACGTTTTCGCTGATAATCTACGTAGGGTTCCAGCGACGTAACAAATAAAAAAGCAATTAGAATGCATCAGTGTTTTTAATCAAATTGAAATTGAGAACAATTTTTGATGAGCTCAGTAGAATAAGGCAGTATTTAGTCAGACATATAGAACATCCTTTGATGTGGCAAGTGGAATAGTCTAAGCTTTGACCCAGTAAATTGAACAGATACATGGAAAGGTTTTTCAAGTGAAATAGGACTGCCTTTGATCAGGCAAGTAGATTAAGGCACTATATAAAAAGACAATTGAAAGCAATTACCACGGTTTCTACAAATGTACGTAATTTTATAACAACATTCGACTTTCACTTATAATTTCTATATTAAAATCATCATTGCTATATTTACAGTTCAATATCTATACATCTATAGTACACACGATAAAAGTAACATAAAAAATTGTGCCTCCATGACAGAATTTATCTCTCTATTGCCTGTACAAGTTCACAAACAGAGAGTCCAAATTACACGATTCAGAAACAGACAAACAACTAAAGCGATTCGATCTCTGCATGGTACTTATTTATCATCGTCGTTCGCTCTAAATCATGCAGCAAGGGGATCCCTTTGATCTCTTTTCCTTCTCGCAACAATCCATTACAGATCCCATTCAGCGCGTGAATTCGATCACCAATCGACGCGTTGTTTCGTCAACTACTGTTAATAAATGCGCGGAACTGTTCAATGACGTTCGATCATCCGCCAAAACGAATTCATTAGATGACGCCTTTGAACACTGTAGAACCACGACAAACAGATTATATATGACAAAGCGAAAGAGGTCTACGCTCAAAAAGCTTTCGAATTTCAACGTGATCGCCGCGGATTAAACCGTGTATAGAGGGTGACGGAGCCTTTCGCGTCGGGCGCCGCAAATAGACGGAATCGATCCGATTTTCATAAAATATAATTTGTTCCCGGATCGAAGACGGGAAACGTCCATCAATATTTAGGAGCTCCGGGCGCCTGCATGATTCATCCTTTTCATCCTCTGCTCGTATAATTAGACGTCTCGGGCTGATTGATATCGACGCCTTCGGCCGAAACCGGCTACGCTCGAACGATCCGCAACCGAGTCGTTTCTCGGCTGCCAACCGCTTCTCAACCCCGTCGACGGCCTCGTCGACGGAAGAACAACGTAGAACGAAGAAGGTATCGCCGAAGGATCATCGTGCCGCGTTCCTTCTGCCCACCATTCGATCCAGGCTCGATCGGCATCCATCGGCGAGGCGCGTAGTTCGCAGAGTCTCGAAACTTTCGAAAACAGATTCCTTGAACAATTATTAAAAATGTTCGACGGTCGGGAAACTTCTTCCCGACGAAATCGTCCGAGTTATGTAGATTCTACCGGCCGGATCGATTAAAAGAAAAATTCCCTTCGAGGGCAGGACTTGCGTTTCGGATCCTGCGCGATAAGAGCGTCCCTCAGGATAATGGAAAATTATTCTGCGAGCCGGCTTCGAAGAAACGACCGTGCAATCGACCGGAAATAGTTTCGCGTTGATAGCGACCACGAATCGGCGAAACATGTGTATTATCGAGATACTGTATGACCGGCTTGTGTTTCTCTACGAGTTCGGCGAAGCGATTTTCATGGGAGAAAGATGGCGACGGCGCTCGCTGCCGATGGTGATACGAGCGTTCCTTTCGTCGTTCAATCTATTGATCTGAGAGACATTGTTTCACCGGAAGTCCTCAGCGGGCTTTCATAGTGGACCTGGAGCTCCTCGAGATTGTAGAGCAATAACTGCGCTGTTGATTCTTTCGAAATTTATTAGCGAGAATTTATTTTTATCTGTTATCCTGCAAGAGTCAATGTTTGGTTTGATTTTCAGCGATGTGGATGGAAATACTCGCGTGTTCTATATAAATACTATACTTGTTCAGAACAATTTATATACTGCAAAGTTACATCGGTTGAGTTAAAATGGAGATTAGGTTTGTTTCGTGATATTGTTCGTGGTGAAATGGAGCTAAAGTTTAACCAGCAGCGAGCAAGTAGTAAAAGTCAAGCATTTGTGATTCAGTATACATAGAATTCTGTATAGAGTTGGATCACTAGTACAGGTCAATCCCTAGTCCAATTAATGAAACAAGTAGTTCAAATAAGGAAAAGATATCAATCTTTACACCGACAAGTAGTATACACCAATGTTCAGTCAGGCTATGAATTATTTTTATCAGACCAAGAGACGCTTGCCAATTAATCTAGCAACCAATTGACCTCGCAAATAAAACAAACCCCTTTCCACTAAAATATATAGCACAGATCATTTAAAAGATTACAAAAGCGTAATAAATTCTTCGTTCGTTCGGACACGTCGCGTAGGTCGGTCAGCTCCCCTGTTACACAGGAAATAAACTCGCGTCCCTTTCCGTGCGCAAGTAATATAAGCTTTGTCGTGCAATTAGTATGCATAGCATTGTCTGTAGTCAGATCAGCAGTACAGCACGGCGTCTAGTCGGACAAATGGGACAGGTCGGTCGGTAGTCAGACAAGTGGAATAGGTCAATATATATTCAGGCAAGTAGCGCAAGTTGGCCGGTAGTCAGACGCGCGTCGTACGCGAGGCATCGGTCAGGAAATTGGTGGGCAACGTATAACAATAGTCGAGCACCTCTGTGTCGCCGATATTTATTCGTGCGTATTCAAACAAAATGTAGCCCGGTGGCTTCGAGTGCATCGAGAGGAGCGACGCCCGTCAGCAATATCATCGTCAAAAGTAAATCGGGGAGAGCGCGGCACGCGAAGCCAGCCGGTTTGATAATCGAATTCCAATTTAATCTTCGTGTTCGGCGGACTAGTCGTCGCACGAGCTACCCAATAAAATCGGCGATCCCGCTTTGACCACGGTCGCCGATTCCCATCGGTGCCGGAGGAATATACGCCGAGGAACACCTCAAACGATCCGCGGTTATTAACACATTCGATGCCATGGGGGATCATCGGTGACCGGCATTTTCCTAGCAGCGACATCGGCTGAGCCGAGATTACTAGAAACGTCTAATTCGAGACAATTTAGACTTTTTAATATTGTTTCGACAAGACGTTTTACCTTTTTTTATAATATTTAAATTAATTTCACTTGGATCAACTGTGACTCGGCACCGCTTTCACTCTCCGCGTTCCAGCTGTTAAATGGGCACATATTAAATCGCCGGTTGTGAATAACGTTTCACCATAATATGTAACATATTACAAGAAATGAGTGCATAATTGAAAGCGTTGCATTCGAGGTGCCAACTCAAATCCGTTTTAATCCGAAATAATTTTCTCCAACTTCTGGGTTTTCTATTTCATCCGTCATTGCTCGACTGCGAAGGGTTGAAAACAGTTAGCGACGCGTCGGCACCCTTTGGGCCCTTAGATCGACGCGGCATTAGCCGGCCAGTCACTTTATCGAGCCTGAAAATTGGACGGGTCCGGCCCGCCGCAGGAAACAAAACGTCGCTCGTCGGCTCGTTTTATTTGCCGCGCAAACGAACCTCGTTACGCTCCAGGAACCGACAAAGTCTCCCTCGGCATAATTGACAGCGGACCCGGGGGGGTTGTTTTCGAACGGAAACCAGCCCGTACCCGTCCCGCCGTTGATCGTCCTTTTGTTAATCCTTTCGAATCGAGACGGGCGCGACTATCCATCGGATAAAAGGATCTCCGGTAACGAACGGTGGGCGGAGATGCACTTTGCGTGCCCTCTGCCCGCTAGACACGATACAGTTTCTTTGAATAATCACCGCTGACGATGGAAAATTTACCGCGAGCCGATGCACGGGCCATTTCCGTTCGATTATCGAGCCGTTTCCATACACCGTGGCTCGCGAAAGTGTTCGAACGTCTTTACAAAAGAAACTAGATTTTTCATATTGGAGGAATATAATTCTTTGCGAGGTGTTTGACGGGTTAGTTTATTAGATCGCGGCTATCAGATGTTTCTACGAGGTTGAATTGGTTATTAGAGAAAGTAAGACTGTTGTCAGACACGTAGAAAAAGTAAGACAGTTGTCAGACAAGTAGAGAAAGTGAGACAGTTGTCAGACAAGTAGAAAAAGTAAGACTGATGTCAGACAAGTAGAGAAAGTAAGACTGATGTCAGACAAGTAGAGAAAGTAAGACTGATGTCAGACAAGTAGAGGAAGTGAGACTGTTGCCAGACAAGTAGTGTAATCCAGACTGGCGTCAGACAAGTAGTACAAGCAAGACTGTTACCAGACAAGTAGAGAAAGTCAGACAGTTGTCAGACAAGCAGAGAAAGACAAATTGTTGCCAGACAATGATCTGACAACGCTGTCTTCGTAGGACGAAGTATTCGAACACGACGAAATTATTAATCGTGAAAAGCAACGCGAACATTCCGTGTCCCGATGCTGGTATTAGCACTCGACGGTTCCTAGTTAATTATTTCTCTGTCGCTGGGCCCGGAGCACGGGGATTTTGTAGCAGCAAACCGGGGAGGACACGCGGTCGGTGCCGAGCGCCTCGAAAATTCGCACGAAGCGCATAACCCTATATCTTTCCGCGCAATTTGTAGCCGGGTCCGCGCAGTACAATGAAATACTGCGATACGTCCACCCGTTTGTCGAAGGATTAAATTGTATCCCGGCTTACAAACGGCCACCAGTTGCCGGGCCAGCTGCTTTTCAATGGAAATTTTCATTGCAACGTGTTCGCGCGGCCGGCCGTTAATGAAAATCGGTTCGAAATAAGCGCTACGATAGTTTTCCGAAATCTCTGAAATCGGAACTTCGCACTCCGCCGAATACGAATAAACTGCTTCGTTGCTATCAACGGTAACGAGATCGTACCGGCTTTTAACCCTTTTGCGATCGCGTTACGATCGTACATAGGTGTTGCACTGATTGGAATTGATTTTTGTTGAACGAAGATATAATGTGTAAGAATAAGCAAGAGGGAGAAGTAAAATTTATTAATTCTTTCTTGACACAATTTTTTTGAAACATATAAATAAATAGCTTTGGTGGCAGAGTGCAGACACACGATCACAAAGGGTTAATTCCTTGCACTCGAAGACATTTTAACTATAAATTTGAAATAATATTCTTGGTTCATGGTATTTCCATTCTGTATAGCAAAGTGCTATACTTGGAACGTGACAGAACGATTCCAGCGGTGCCTCAAAGTGCAAAGGGTTAATATGGTTAAAACGACTCAACGGTACCACCGGCTCTTTAGGATTTCCGTAACGCGGAGTCGGAGGGAACTCCGGTAATCCGCGATGACTAAAAATTCCCCTGCGAGACATAATTCGGTCAGGGTAACGTTCCTCGCGCGGAGCAACCGCGCTTCCGTCGGCCGCATCATTAATTCATAACGCCGGGCGTCGTAACGTAGCCGAAAGGCAGCTGACGCAAACAGAACTCGTTCAGTCGCGACAAGAATGCGACATTTCCGGCTGAATTTCGACGCTGCGTGCGCCTGACACGTTCTCCTCATCCGCGAAGACTACCGCCGCGCGTCAGCCTGCGCGCTCGCCGAACGGCACACTTAATTAACGGGTGGGCCCACCTTCAAACGAGCCGAATTAAATATTTTGTCGGGGGAACGACACCGTGCTCTCACGACGAAAAGACTGGAAACGTTGCAGCAGGAATGTCCGGGCATCTCTCACGACGATAGCAGTCTCTCAGACGGTTCCCTCATTTATTCAGCGACTCTCGTGCTATATTAATCCCAGGGAGGTTCGCGCGAACCGCTTCGACTGCAATTCTTCTCCCGAGGATTCTTTGCTTCCCTCGCTCGGCTGTTTGTCGCGATTCCGTTGACGATTTATGCACTTTTTAAATATTCCACGGGAAGCGCATTAACTCTGCCGACTGGGAGTGGAGTGGGTAGTGTATAAGGATAGTGTATAAGGGTAATATACAAGGGTGGAATGCAAAGGGTAGTATAAAAAGGTGGTATATAAAAATAGCATAAAATGCCTCCGTATTTTATTTCACTTTTATTTTCCTTTGGCAGCTATTTTTCAAGGAAACTATAACACTTTCTGCTGTCGCATTTACTAGATTTCTTTACGCATGTTCTATTGATATTTAGACATTTTTTTGGTTAAAAAATACTTGATACTGACGGTATTTGTTGCTGTTATTTCGACGGTGTAAGTCGGCAAATGGAGCGCAGGTACGCGGGATTGTCGCAAAAATCCCGGCGTTCCGCATTGTCGTCGCAAATGTATGACGTTGCAGTGTCAATTTGCAGTAAATCATCGCTAATTAAACGGTATCGCGCCGCTGGTAATTAACAGAGCCGAACGTGGAACGCCTCCGCGCTGACTTTAGCATGGCTTCCCGTCTAACTGCGCGCGCGGAACCGGCTCCGCCGTTTCGACGGGAAAAATCGAAAACTCTGATTATGGTTACAACTCGAGCCGTATGGAAATTAATTGGCTGGCTTAGATGTTAATTTCAGGCCGCGTTACAGCACCGTTACGTCGCTGTGACGACAAATGTCTTCAGAACCCGTTGCAGCTCTACTGATACAAACGTCGATGTTTAACCGGCTGTAAATCTGTTTAAACAAAAGCGAAACTATGACGCGCATCACTTTATTTTAAATAGAACAGTCTCTACTTTGATCCAACCATAGTGCGATTTGCCAAGGAAATTTTCAGACGAAATTTTCGAATTTTCTTCGATATCGATCAGCTAGCGATTCTAATTTATTTTCGTTAAAATTATATGGCGTGTTTTGGACTCGCGCACGGGGCTTAAAAAATTTTGTTTCCTACACAAACCACCATTAGATCGAAGAATGGTGCTTCCCCTTTAGAACGGGACCAAAAAAACCGCTGCATGATTTTCTGTCGCTTTTCTGCGTGCAGTTACATTTAACGAAGTTTTTCGAATAGAAAACTGATGAAGCGAATGTGATTTATTTCCGCGAACATTTTCATTGCGTTCCGTCGTCTGTGTACGAGCCCCGTGAATTTTTGCACGGTACTTAAACTACCATTATATTGAAAAATGGTGGCTCCCCTTTAGAACGGGGGGCCAGAAAATTCGACGTGCGATCTTTTTTTTCGCTGTTTTACAGCAGTTATATCGGACGGACTTTTTTACCGGTAGAAAATTGACGTGGAAGCGAGTCAGATTTATCTTCGTGAACATTTGTATCCCGTGTTTCGAGCTGGGGCACCAGCTCCAGAAATTTTGTTCTACGCTTGAACTACAGCGAGGTTGAAGAACGAAGAACTCCGCTTTGAAACGAAATGAAAAATTTGGAAGTACGATTTTTTTCTCGCTGTTCGACAGCTGTTCTTTTTTATTATATTTATAGCTGTTATTTTTATATTATATTAGTTTATTTTAATATTATATTATTTAATATAATATTAGTAATATAATACTTATTATATTACTTTATCCACTTGTGAAAGTGATTTCTGTTATTATAAAGTAATTGAAGCTACTAACATTTTTACATTTCAATACTTTGTATTAATATTAAACAATATTTACTTAATCTATCTACTTTATTCCTACTTTATTTATTTTATTCATCACGGAAGCTATCTGATATTTAAAAAGTATTTAATAACATAGAATCTTGCAGTGGTACAATCCAACGCTCTCATCTCAGTAATAACTAACAAATTATTAATAAAAAGCCGTCTGCGTTAATATCCGTGTTCTACTGACTTTATCTCTCCACGAGAAGCTTCATCAAGTCCCCCGGAGCCAGCGAAGAAATAACAGAAACCGGCAACATCGATCAGCCGGCTAATCAGTGAAACAATGCTGTCCCCGATCAGACTGTTCGCATCATAAGTAAGTTAGCGTCCGGGCGAGAGAAACAGGCGGAGGGCTTCGGACAAAGGGACAAGCGGAAGATTGATAGTTCGGCAGAGTGGAATAGGGCCGCCCGTAGCCAGACAAGTGGAATAGTGAGTGTATACAGCGCGCCTGGAAGATCACGAACCGTGTCTATTCAGACAAGTAGAATGGGGCACGTGGTGTCTTGTCAGACAATGAGACCGCGGGTCGTATACATCCAGTCAGTTAGACCGAGGATCTACGGAACGAAACTGGAGGCAGCCATCGCCGAGTGTAGAACAGGATCAAATCGGACGAGCGAAACGAAGACGGTCTGGAAGAGCACGGCCGCGTAAAATTCGCGAGACGCGCCGCGCGGATCGTTCGCCGAAACGTCACAGAGAACGCTATGTTTTATAGTGAATACGGAGGGAGAAAAAATTTGAGATAGAGTGAGAGATAGTCGGAGGAACCTAGCATAATTCGAAAACGTTTTCGCGAGCGTCCTTCCATCTTAACCATCCGCTTTCTTCTCCGTAAGAACGTCGCGCGGCCTCCGTGGACATCGCCGCGTTAATGGAACCGAATTAAGATGAACGATTCGCCACGGGATTGGTCGGCATCGGCGATCACCCGGCGCGACTCTGCGCGTCCCTCGGGGCCTGTCCGAGCAGATCCCCCCCCAAATTGACTAATCTCGTGCGGAGAGTGTGGAATTGCTTTTGGAATTGTGCCTCTGCCGCGAATTCAACGGCGCAAATTGCTAGAAAAAAATATTCGACGCGCTCTTCCTCCTCGTGTTTGTCAGTTGTCGCGTGGACCGAGCGGAAACGGATGGCGGAATAGAGGGGGAAGAGGATGTCAGGGGGGTTTGGGGTGTGAGGAGGGTTTCAGATCTAAAACTGCACCAAAAGTCAACTATTAATACAATACGATAAATTCTCCCCTATTTCAACTACACTACCACCTCGCTACTAGTACTCAATATTTCACATACAATAAGACCCCTCATTCTATTTCCATCTAAATCAAAATCTACCAAGAGAACGAATGGTTGATGCAACAAATTGAATCCTTCCTCACCTTGATCACACTACCACTCCACCGCATAAAACCTTCGATACAAGTCTCATCCGCTAAAATTCTTCATCCGCTTTCTTTTTTAGGACAAAGCCTGCGCGTAAAGTCAACGATTGATACGACGGGATCGATTCCCGCGTTCATCTCGACGACGATGGCGCGCCGATAGGAAGCCTGCAGCGAATCTCGACATCGGAGTCGCTGTAAACAACCGGGCGACTTTGCCGAAGCACTCGTCGACAGACGAGACGACGACTGCGGAGGGATTACCGTACTTTTCCCGAGGAGCATCCCTCGAAACCAGCGATACAGGGGGGAGCGCGCGCTGCGCTGGATCGTCGAGGAGTTGCCAGGTCATAATTAAACCGAAACTCAATCAAAGTTCCGAATAAGAGGCTCGTGCTAGCGAGAAGAAGGGAATCGATTATCGAAATAACGTAATTTGCGAGGTGAACGAGCGGCCCTCCGACGCGTAACGCTTCCCATTCTCGCGGAGCGTGTTTCACGCACGGGATCGGGGCCAAAAGAGTGAGTGAGAGAGAGAGAGAGGGGGGGGGGAGAGATAGAGAGAGATAGGGAGAGGGAGAGAGGGAGGGAGGGAGGGCGGCAGAGGAACGGGGAGGAATTTGGGATATACGATGCGGGAACGGTGGGCGGTAGCGCAGAGGAAAAGTTCGAGTTGGACCAGTAGTAGGATCGATAGTTCTGTCATAAGCCGGCACGAGCAACAAAACCGCACGCGTCAGCCTTAGAGCCGGTTGCGGTTCATGATAACGATTCAATTTTTCCGCGCTGGAAATCTCCTCCCCACCTATTATATTATTCGGCCGGGAAATGTGCTCCTCGGTCTCCGCCTGTGCACGCGCCGCTTTCCCGAACGGCGAACAAATCCCATCTGCTCCGTTCGATCACGCTGGGTGTGGTCCTTATGGTTTCCGCGGACGCGAACGAAAAATTAGGCGACCGTAAGTTCTCTCCCCGTAGCGCATCGTTCCCGTTCTGTTTCGGCAGCTGACTTTTCACACCGCAATCGCCGACGATTGACGTATAACTATTTTTATTGGACGGATCTCTCAAATTGATTAGTCTTGTATGAAAACATAGATCGTTTCATCGGTTTTTGAATACTTTCACGTTCTATGGGTGAAAATAGATTACGAACTATAGATTATAATGATTAGAGAAAGCTTGGACTTTTTTTGTACTTTTAGGCAATCGACGAAATTTTTCTTCTTCGTTATCATTGTCGGGTGATGTCACAGTTGGTATAGGAACAATATTTATATATATAATTTCTCTAAATTATTGACTCATTGAAGAAATTCGTGAAAATGTTCATATTGTTACTAAGCAATTTTATGGAATTATTTCTTGAAGTAACTGAGCTGTACGAAAATAATATCAGGTATAATATTAAAATTGTAAATTCACCTATGTTCTATGGTGGTCAGAATAACTCATCGCAATGTGCAACGTAAAATATAACAAGAGAAAGAAAGAGAATAAACAGACTGCTATAGAAAATTATTTACGTATTTCAGAAAAAGGCACGTACAATTTAGAAAACGAAATATATTCGAAATCAGCGACGATTGCAAGAAACTCCGAATGGGTCGTTTCGACCTCCCTCGGTAGCTCCGGTGTTAACAGCGTTTCCACGGCATGGCGGACATTAAAATGGTCGTTAACACCGAACGTAGCGCCCGTTTTCCATCCATCATTGCGCGATTACTGGAATTATAGGAATGCTACCACCGGGAATTATAAAATGAAATTCTGAAATTGTCAAGCGAATGTCAAGAGAATTTATCGTGCAATGGTATAATGTTATGGCAGAATGAATGGACACTTCGATTTTCTTCCTCTTCGGGCATTCTTCGCAGCCCTACAATGCCATTTAAAATTTAAATCCAACCGAGTCTCTGCAGGAATGCAGAATGAAGCATGACAGAAAATTTCTCACTATTATATACTCACGCGATGAAAGGAACCTAGATTTTTGCAGTAATGTTCCAACTTTAGCGATTTAGTTCCTTCGATTCGGCGAATTATAAATTCTTTTTATCCATTGGTATTGTCTCTGATAATGCATCTTTCCTCGGGTAATTTTGGGGCGATTTAACAAGCTTCCCAAATTCTAAGTTTTTAAAACTCAATTTGGCTCAATTTAGTTCAACTTAATTTAATTTAATTCAATTTAAGTCGACTGAATTTAATTCAATTTAAATCCCATTAATTTAAGTCAATTTAAGTTAGTTTAATTTAATACAGTTTAAGTCAATTCAATTTAATTCTAATCTTCTTCCAAATGTACAAATAGCATGTAAAATATACAAATGATACTTTAAGTGCACAAATAGTACTTTAAATGCATAAATAGTACTTTGAATGCATAAATAGTGCTTTAAATCCATCAATTGTACTTTAAATACCCAAATTATACCTGAAATATAATAATCGTATTTCAGATATAAAATCTGTACTTTGTACATACAAATCGTACTTTCTCTTATCTCGAACTAAAAATTTATAAAATAAATTAGGTTCTCCCATGACTCGTACAATTTCGATAAAGAAACAAAGTCGCATCATTCTCTTGGACGCGGTTGTCCAACCATGAACCCGTTAATGCGCCGGTTGATACACCCCCAGCAATAAACTGTTAAAATTCACTGTTGCGCGAACGACAAAATTGCTAAACGCTCGATTCGGTTCATGAATACTTCTCGTCACGGGATGCAGATGGGGTAAAAAAAAAATGGGCCGTTGCCGAACAACGGTCGTCGTGTAATTGATTCTCGAAATTACTTTCAGCGGGACAACGCTATTTATTCGCTCGCAAGAGAAATCCCCGGCAACTCCCGGCACCCGGCGACTGTATATTATCGAGGAGGGAGGGGAGGGCGCGATTAAAATTAACACGCACGCGCAATATTGACGCCGCCGGTCCCAGCAACAATGCGCGGACGCTCGATAAAATCGAGCCCGATCCCCCCGTTTTACATTAATTCCCGTTAAAGATAAAGCGCCCTCGGTTTTCCAGAGACTTTTCCTCCCGATTATTCTAATGAACGGATGCCAGCGGACCGGCCCGCTTACCGTTTCCCCGCCTCGTGTCCGAAACTTTATCATCCCGCCATTGTTGTGTTAGTAAACCGTGGATTTTCCACGGTCGACGAATTATTAAATACTTTAATGGTGGTTAATTGCGAACCGGGCCGGAGCGTAAACCGGAATCGGAGCGTTTCACCTAAAATTCGGATCGAGTTACGGGAGTACGGCCCGGTAAAAACATTGGAAAAAGTATCGGAAATTGTTAACGAAACGCTCTCGTTTCCGTGAAATAATAACTCAAGATTTATCTAACTCCATGGAGAGAAACATTGGAAATAGTTAGCACTGTTGTGATGAAAAAGGATTATTTACTAAAACAGTATTTTCTTAAGATTTATCGGTAATAATTGTTTGCGATGTTTTTATTAATATTTACTAGAAGAGATAAATCTGTAGAATATAGAATATTTTTCTAAAAAGTATAAACTTTTAATCTGCTTTCAAGAATGTAATATCTGAAATGATGCTTCGTCGACAATATTTCGTGAAAATAATATTCAATCGTTTTATTCCACGTACGATTAATATTTATTTTTATTAATGGCATCAGGATCAGATTGTAAAATTAATATTTCAAGTGTTAAAATTTAAGAAGTATTTTACGTGATATAGAAATAAATTACTATCTTAAAGCAGATGAATGGTGCCTGCAAATATTTGCACTTCTCTTAGTTCGAATACTTTTTACTCAAATCTGGCGCATTCGCGGCAGGAATTTATTTACACGGTGATTCGAAACAGTTGCCAATAAATGGCACGCGTTCGATAGGCTCGGAGCAACGCGAGTCTCAGTCATGACCCTCTCGCGACTCCATTACGCTCGCCGACAGCTCCGTCTAATTCTGACAGCCGTGATTTCGCGCGAGGGAAGCTCCATTAACTCCCCTATCCCGCTGATTTTCAGTCCCTAAGTACTGCCGGATATTCCCCGAAGAATAAGTCGCTCCTGCACGCGACATTGTAATTGCAAAAATAATTTGCCCGTCGCGATCTCTGATGAGATTTGCAACCCGCGAATCCTAAAACGACGGAAGCTGCGAGGCTCGAATTAAACTTTATCCCGGGTTACCTTCCGGTAGAGAGAGAGAGAGAGAGAGAGAGAGAGAGAGAGACGGAACGGAAAAAGGACTGCGCCAGCCGCCGGTACTTCGAGAGCGTTTTTCGCGGAACTAGTTTTCTTTCCACGCCGGCCCTGAAAACTACGTTCGACTAATTAGCCCCTAATTTTGCATGCGGCCACCCGGTTGCATTCCACAAGTGTTAACGAAGGCTTCCGCCGGCACGATTCCCCCTCTCCCGACCGTGGACGAGGAAAATAGCGATTCTTTTTAAAAAAGGAACTCTCAATTTTCTACCTCTCTTTGCTTTCCTCAGATTTCGAAAATTGATTGAAATAATAAATATTTCTTTGTAATGTTAACATATAGGTTAGCAAATGCAAAGTTTTCTGAAAATTGTTTGGGGTAAAAATTAGAAATTAAATAAATCAAATTAAAATTTAAAAATGAAAATTTAAAAATTAAAAATCAAAAAATTAAAAATCAAAAGTTAATAAATGAAAAATCAAAAGTTAATAAATTAAAAATCAAAAATTAATAAACTACGTTAATTTTCGACAGTATTTCAATTCCTTCGTGGTCAAATTTTTAAATCAGAAACTCTCCACAAATTTGCAACGCGGTAAAAAGATTCCCGGAGCGTAGTTATTTTTCCTGACGCGGAGCGAGGTTCACGGTTAAAATTATTAGCAGAATTTAGACCGGAAGAGAGGGTTTCGTGTGTCGCGGGTTGATTGCAGCACTCCCATACCTCCGCACCCTAATTCCGAGTTAACCAGCTCGGCGATCCCGAGGTATGCGGATTGAATGCGAAGAGAAATCTCGGTCCGCGCCCGGGCCCCTCCATTCAGGGCTCTTCCTCCCTGCAAATTGTCCGGGGAAAAAAATGACAACGGAGGGAACAGTCTCCGCGGATAATACTCGTATGGGCTACGGCGAGGAGCGCGGCCGGGGGAGGGGAGGCCGATGAAAATAAAGGCAGCCACGCGACACCGAACCGTGAGCACGGCCGATTTGCGAAACAGCCGAATGAAACAAGCGTTCCATTTCATTCCGTCGCGCCTCGCCGCGAGGCAAACGGACTTTTCGCTCATGAAAATGGGTCCCTTTTTTCTGTCGGCGATCTCTCTCGACAAAAGGGAGACAACCGGCGCGGCCGACTTCTGGAACAATGACGCTGATAATAAGATAACAGCGGCCCGGCCGCGAAAGATTCGACGAAACTGGCCGCGGAAAAACGACACCCTGGAATTCCATACTGTGATATAAAGTTGTATATAACGCTGGAAAAAGCGTCAGTAGCTTTTTAATGCTATTGCAAGAATTTATTGAATTTTATTGAATTTACTTGTCGACACTATCAGACCATCGATCTCAATAATATCATCGTATTAATATATTTTGTACTATAAAAGTAAAATATTAAATTACGTCTTTTATCAAATATCCTCGTGCGAAGTATATTCGAAGAAATTGGATATGGCTAGAGGCTGCAGAATACAAAAGTGTTAAATAACCAGTCGCCTCAGTTTCAATTCCGCTAATTTTTCAGTACACAATTAGAGGATGCAATCGTGAAGGAATTTGGAGTTATTTATCGAGCTGCCGGTAGTCCTAAAGTGGAATAACTCAGCGTATGGTCAGACGAATAGTATAGAGACACACGTGGTCTGACAAGGGGAATAGAACAGCATATGGCTTGACATGTAGAATAGAACGGACGGTAGCCAGACCGTGTAAAATGGCACCGTGTATGGACAGACAATAGTTACACATTTTGCGGATGGACACGGGGGAGAATAGAACAGTTTGCAGTCCAGATATGCATTAGAATGAAACGTGTTGCGACTAGATAAGATAAAGTACAACAGTTTCCTAGACCAACGAAGTGAAATAGGACGGTCAGGTGTCAGACGCTGTTAAACATTCGGATATGTTAACAGTTGCAGAGAAAAGAAGACAATATGTGGCCAGTCAAGTGGAGTGACCTATAATGTTGTCGAAGAAGTAAGAATATAATAATTTATAGACAGGCAATAAATACAGCAATTAATGGTGAAAATAGTAGGGGAATAAATTATTCAGTGATTAGACTAGTAGTGGAAAAGAGGGTTCAATGATCAGGCAGGAGGTAGAATAGAGCATTTAATAATCAGACATTTAAATGAACTATATAAATGATAAAGCATGCAGTAGAAAAGGCATTCACTGGTCAGACAGTACATAAAATAGACGAGTAGAGTGTTTACGAATCAGACAAGTAGTAGAATAGAACATTCAATAGACAGGCAATTAATTGAATAGATCTTTCAGAGGTCAGACGTGTAGTACAGTGTTCACTGATCAGAAAAGTAGTAGAATAGAACATTCAATGGTCAGACAATCAATAGAGCAATCCTTTCACTAATCAGACAAGTAGTAGAATGGAGAGTTCACTAATCAGACAACAACTCGAACAGAGAATTCAATACTCACACAAATACCACTATAGCATATTCAATGGTCAGAAAATAAGTAGAATAGGTCACTGATGTATCAAACAAGTACCAAAATAAATCTTCCAACACCCAAACATAGTATGCAACGCTATAAAAAGTCTGCAAACAAATCCAGACACAATCGGACCATCTGCTGGCAATAAAATTAAAATAAACTTTTCAATTATCAAATCCCCAACCTATCTTCATCACCCCTCGAAAGCTAAAGCTCCAGAACATTATATCGAACGATAAAGCCATCCTTAAAACCCCTGATTCTCTAATGGCCGATAAGTAGCGCCATTCGAAACGCGGAGATTCGCGGGTGAATTTCGACGCATCGCCGCGGTCATTGAAAATAAAGGAACGCGTCCGGTAATTAAACTGTCCCGCGAAAAACTCATTTGCGCCCTCCCTTCCGTCGCGAGAATGAATTCCTCTCTCTCTCCGACCCCGGACGGAGCGGGGGCCGAAAAATTCAGCGGAATCGCGGGTGCAGAAATTTCATTAGCCCCGGCCAGTAAAGGCCGGCCCCGCAATTTACGCGAAAGTTTCGCCATCGGATGGAGTCGTCGCTAATTTCGCTGCAATCCGGGGAGAGGGGAGGGGCATCCGCTCTTTACCTGGCCGCCGGAACTTTCAAGCGTTTGTCGTTTCCGCCGCGCCGAATTAAGAGTTCGACGAACGCCGCAGCCGCGGATCGAGAGACGAACGCTAATCCGCCGGTTTCGGTTTCCAATTCGGAGCCGGGGGGGGGGGGGGGGGGGGGGCGCCTCCCTTGTTCCCCCGGAGGTGTTGAAACCACCCCCCCCCGGGCCTCGATAATAACGCGACGAACGAAAACGATCGCGGAACAACCTGTACGACGCTAACGACCGGCAGTGTCCCGCAAAAACTGCCGATGATCACCGGAATCGCTTTTGTATTCGCACCGGACCCCGCTTCGTCGGTGCTTCGGATTTTACACCCCCTCGGACAATCGTTTTTATCGAACTACCCACGAACGATTCGCGCGCCGACCCTTTCACTTTAACAAAGGAGACGCTTTTCCACGGCTCCCTTCGCTCGTTGTTTACACTTTTTACACGTGAAATATTGTTCCGACGTATTCTGTATCGGCAATGTTCAGTTCACTCCTAAATCTCGCTGACAATGGAGCTATTAGCGATTTATTAGTTACATTGAGTCGCGGAATTCTATATGCACGTATATAATTTATTTTACATCATATTGTAATGATAGTGCGATATGTTATTACGTTACAATTTGTTTAGGAAATGTAGGCTTGTTTTAAAATTATTCCTGATCTAAAAGTTCGTATTAATTAGTTATTTCTGACGAATACTTCTTCATGACGATTATACTAGACAAATTAATCGATTAAGAAGGTTATATATTTTAAATTATATATTTTAGAAAAGTATTATATTTAAACTATAATATGTAGAAAGTCGAACGCATTGATTTTCAGTCTAATATTCCAGTCAAAAGAATTCAGCGGCGTCTTATATACACGTCTACCTTCTAATAAACATACAATTATCTATTAAACGTATCGCAATTTTTCTTGCCCCTTATTGGCTCATATTCCCTCCGCATTAACGCGATCAAATCTCGCGTCCGCGAACCGTCTCTAATTTCCAGCGGTAATAGTCCGCGCGGCGAGCGTTGTTTGCGCCCGACAAACAATGAGTCACGGTTCACGAAAGATCGAAGCACGGAGGACAGAACACGGCCAGAACTCGAAAACAAGTCGCAAATCACGGGGGGGCCGGCAGAGCCGGGAACATTTGTAACACGCGGATATTTCGTTGCGCCGCTTTGAAGTGCGTCGACCGGTTTCGCGAAAAGTCACGCCGCGCCGTTTTGATCGATTCCTCAGCTTCGCTTTCAATTAGGGATAACATGTTTCACGCGTGTCGACGCCTCGTTACAAAGCCGTCCACCGCGCAACAAATTCTCGCCCGGCTGTCGATAATATTTAACAAAATTCAACGGTCGCCCGACGATCGCTGCGAGCGACAACGGTCCGCCCGTCGAACTGTTTCGAAATTTCGGACGTTCGTATTTTATTCGGCGCCGTCGCCGGCGTTTAGGAAATTTACGACGCCGGAAATTCGGTTCTCGCGGGTTTAACCCTCTCGCTCCGTGCACCGCGTATACGCGGCATCCAAATGATGCTGTAAATAAAATACAAAAATAATTTTGTAGGTCCTTTCATATTAAAAATGTAAATACACAGTCAGTCCCATAAGTATGCATACCCTCGTTGCTTGTAAGGGAAATTTGTTGACAGTACATCGCGGACGATGCTGTCGTAGCGAAAGGGTTAACGGAGTCGCCGAATTCGCGATAGGCACCGCGTCGATTCATCGTGAAACGGTGGAAGTTGCCGTGTAACGAGGTTGATACGTCCCGGGGGCGGCTCGTTTGATCCGAACGAAGCCCTTATTCGATTATTTGCGCAGGTGTATCGATTACGTGAGCAGCGTAATAATTTTCTATCCTCTTACCCGGCCTCCCCCCGCACCCCCCACGGAAATAATGGGATCTCGATTAACGGGGCTACGTCGCCGATCGCCGAACGAGAAATAAAGCGTCGCCGGCCGCTCGATATTTTCAATTTCTTCTGCATTTCGCGACTGATAATTGCGTTACTGTTTCCGCCGCCGTTTCGCCGAGCGTTTCCGTATGCGGTTCGCGTGCCCGCGGTAGCACGGTCTCGACTTCAAACAGGAATTATCCGGCCGCCGATTAGGAACGACGGTTCTCCGGGCCGGTTTGTCCTAATTCGCGAGTGTTTCACCTCGTTTCGATAATACCGCTACGTACCTGCGCCGATAAATCGAGCCGGCGGAGTTCCGCGGCGTGAATCTCGTTGATCAAGTGCTTTCGATATATATGTATATATAATGCTCGTATTTCCTCATGTATCGAACGTTAACCGTTAATTGAATTGTCATCATTTCGGAGATTTAAATCGTCGAACGCGCCGGAATAGATTGCTCTTTTATTGGACAAATGGTATCAATACTCTAATTAGCTGACAAGCGGATTTTATGAATTCATTGCGCCCGGTTGTTAAATCTGACAGGAATAAAATACGTCCTCGAGACGAATGTGTATGTAACATGTTGAGCATGTTGCGTTGAATGTTTGTAAGGTGACGTGTTGGGTGGATGGTGCTGAAGATTTTGTAATCAGTGTGGTAATTAGGCAAATGGGATTAGAGAAATGAAACAGTGATCTGTCATTATGTAATGTAATTATATAATGTGGATATTGTAATTCGTTGAACAATTATATTGAATATATCATTATTTGACTAAGCAAATATTGTAAGTAAATATAGACTAGAATGAAACCAATGAAACGAGAGTAATTTGTAGTTATGGAAGTGAGGCAGAGAATTATATAGTCAGACAAAGTAGAATAGGTCAGTGTTTCCTCAGACAATTGACGTAGGTACAGTAATTAGTCAGGCAAGTAGAATATATCAGCCTTTTACCAGACAGATATTGTAAGTAAAACTGGTCTATAGTCAGGCAAATGAAATTAGAGTAATCTATGGTCATAGAAGTGAAGCAGAAAACTATATAGTCAGACGAAGTAGAATAGATCAATATTTCGTCAGACATTTGACGCAGATATGTACTGTAATTAATCAAACAAGCAGAATAATTATCAAACAAATATTATAAGTAAAAATATTCTGCACTCAAACAAATAAAATAACAATAATCTATAATCATACAGACGAAAGAAAGAGCAACATAAGCGTACAAAATAGACCAAGTAAATCTCCAATCACACAAACCATACAAGTCTTACAATAAATCAGAAAAATCAACCAGTCATTCTCTTCATCACTAACCGCTCAATTTCAATAACAAAGCTCCCTTCTCGAAAAATGATTCACCCCACGAAATACTAAATATACCAGTACCGAAAGGAAACTGTACAAGACGCATCAACCTAATTTTAAGAAACGGTACCATTTACAGTGAACAGAAATTATCTGGTGAAAGTTTCGTTGTTTCCGGTACAGCGGCTATTACTATGGGATATTCCTCCCGAGCATAATCTCCGTAACGGGTGGCAGCCAGTTTTGCGAACATCACGGGGTTAACCCTCGCTCGAAATGGATTTTAACCCCGTTCTTGGCTCGTAGGAAACAGGAACTCGCGGAAGCCGTTCCGGAGGAGTAGACGCAGCTGCTGGTACCTAGGAACTCCCCTATTCGCCGGTTTACGACAAGACCGATGCAGGATAGATCCCGGAGTAATCCGTAGCGGAGTAGACCGGCGATCGTAAAATGGTCGCGCGTCAACAAGGGATGACGCGATGACGTCCGATAACTGCGTTATCACCGCACGCGCACTCCTAATTAAATTAACCGGCCTAGGAAGGAGCCCCCGAGCGAATCGAATCATCCGTGGAACGCGGCGAAACGATTTTGAGCGTGTTAGAGGCTGTACGCTGGGAAGAGGTGGGCAGAGCGCTTCGAAAGACTATGGACCGAAATCTCTGGATCTCGGACCAAAGAAGTTGCAGCGTGTGCTGGAATGAAAACGCGAGAAACATAGTACGCGTATACTCTTCAAAATCAAGTATCTTTCATCAAATTAAAGCAAACGAGTTGAACATTTTTCAATCGTTGACAGAATCTATTTTCTAGAAAATATTTCTGGAAAATATTGTCGAGAATGTTATGCAAAAAGTTGCGATTAATAATTCTACTGGTAAGAGAAATATAATGCAATTTAGATCAAGAAGCTGGAAACATCAGTACTCTATTTTTCTTTTTAATAATTTCAAGTAAATGTAACGCTTTTGATTATTTGCTCTCTGTCTATCGAACTGGTGCTTTTAAAAAAGATCAAGTCGATGAGTTATGAAATCGCTTCTTTTATCGAGTGTAAATTGAATCAACAGGAGGGGAGCTGTTTCGCCAGCGATAAGAGATTTGTTTGTTTAATAGCCGCGATTTTATTTAAGGAATTGAATTTTCCGACCGAACGGTTTAATTCGGCCGGAGAGAAACGTCTTCGCCAGTCGCTCGAGTGTACAAGAAACTCGTGTAACTTGTCCCGCGGTTGTAACATTATTTCCAGCAGGGGACCGAGCCCAGAAAGCTCAACAAAGATAATTTCGCGGTGAATCGAAGCGGAATTGGATATCAGGCAAACGAATGGGCACTCAGAAAGGCAGAAGTTCCACCCCGGGATCCGCGACGTTTCGCGGCATAAATTTCCCGTTGCGGTGGAATTCTTCAAATTCCATCGCGTTCGGGGCTCGAATTGGAAATTTCCCGGCCCCCATATAAATCCCGGTATCTCCTATTTCTATGGGCGTGCTTATCCGTCGGTCAAATTTCCGTCCTTTCGACCATCGTGCTACGAGAGACCCCGGGGAAAATTCTGTTGACTATATTGAAAAATAGTTTCCCTGTTGCTGTAATAATATTGGAAATGGTTTGATTCCAGTGGAATAGGTCGGCCAGTGATCAGACTCGACGAGTGGGGCTGTTTGCGGA
Source organism: Augochlora pura (assembly GCF_028453695.1). Classification (NCBI taxonomy): domain Eukaryota; kingdom Metazoa; phylum Arthropoda; class Insecta; order Hymenoptera; family Halictidae; genus Augochlora; species Augochlora pura. The sequence continues at coordinate 4,332,341 of NC_135780.1, forward strand.
GTAAGATTTAAGTCAAATAAAAATGGTGTAGCGGTAGGAAACATGGGAAACATGTTTCGTAGATTTAGAAAGTGGAATGGGGCAGTCTATGATCAGACTGGTATAGTAGAGATTAGAATCGTACAATAAATCTGTTCGTGGAGCAAGATTTAGGTCAAATAAATATTGTCTAGTGTCAACAAACATAGAAAATATATTTCTTAAATTCAAGAAGTGGAATAGAACAATGTATGATCAGACTCGTAGAGTTAATTCATTAATTGAAGCAAAATTTAAATAAAATAAAAATTTTATAGTGTTAAGAAACACAGGAAACAAATTCCTTATATTCAAGAAGTGGAATAGAACAGTCTATAATCAGACTCGTACAATAATTCTGATTAAAACCTAGGAAATGAGAGTAGAATAGAACAGCCTATGATCAGACTCATACAATATATCCACTTAGAAAATAAATATAAATCTTATAAAAATAATCAATTACAAAGAATCATTAGAACTAGATTTCTTGATTTCAAAAATTAAAATAGGACACCCTATCGTCAGACTAATAAAATATATCTGCTTTAAAACACAATAAAGGACATTCAAAATTTATCTGCCATAAATAAAATACTACCAATTTTCTCAATTCACACAATTATAATAAAACGACCTATAACTATCCAATAATTCATTACATCCACTGATCAGACTCCAAAACAGCTGCATCTGTAACTAGCAATTGTTAACTCAACCGAGAGCTATTTAACAAATAAAACAACCCCACGTAAAAATAAACACGTTATTTCTACCTTACCTACGAAGAATTACGTCGACGAAGATGCGAACGTAGCGAGTTCGATCAGAAAGCTGATAGATAAGGAGTACATCGGAGTCCATTGAATCACCGTGGAAAGGAAACGTCTCCGAGCAGATCAGTGACAGAGATAAGTAAGCATTGTCTTCGGAGCAGATAAATAGAAGAGGTGTGTGCCTGGAAGGACAGACAAGTAGTCGCGGCTTGTACGCGATCGGACAAGCAAACTGGGGCAGGCTGGGACTTTCTCGCGTCCCGGGCGAGTGAAACGTCACCGGCTAGACAACTCACCGATTCGAAATTTCGCGATCCACGTTCCGCCAGCGGTCGCAAAAAACCGCTGCCGATGGATCGTCGCGGAGTCCGTCGGGCGAGTTTGGCGTACGAATCGGGGCAGCCTTCTCGGAGAACGGACCGGGTCGTTATCGTGCGCCGGAAGCGACGAGACAGGGGGTTCGGCGGTTTACGGGCCGCCGCGGCTGCCAAAATTTGCGTATCCCCGGGGAACGGGGCCGCTGTTCCCGTCGGCTAGACACCGCGCCGACGCTATTGCAAATTCGAGCGTGACTTATTGTCGTTCGCGCACGCGAACACGCTCGCCAAGAATGCCGGCTATCCCTCTGAGACGGGATCCTCGAAGAATTCCGGGCCGGTCGTTCTGTCGAACATAGAACAGCTCCCGGCTCCATCGGAATTTATTAGACCGCGACTTCTTAACGCTTCCCACGATTTTACGATGCTGCGCGCCCGCGAATTTTTCGCTCGAACTTCGCGAGACCGCGCCCTCCCCTCCCTCAACGTTCGCGAAATTTCGCCTCCTTTATTAAACAGACGCATCGACCGACGAGGAAACAACTTTGGCCGCGCGGCAGCTAGTATGATCCTTGTCTTTAGCCTCTGGCTTCTGCGATGCATTTGCCGCAGCGATTTTATTCGGATATTCTATGGCGCGTCTGGCTTTCGTCTGCTCGCGAAATTTGTTCCTTTGACAGGCGATGTTTGGATTAAGAATTGTTTTCGATTTAAAATTAGCTTTATGAAGCGCGTCGATTTTACGCATTTTCAATTTTGCACAGAAAAATTTGTAAATTAGTTAGATCTCTTGTTACCCATACAATTATCCCAATTTACTTAATTTACTTTCATTGCGAAATTCTGATGACAGGAGATTCAAATTTTCTTTCGATTTAATGGGCATAATTGACAGTCATATTTATAAAATTATGTAGGAATTGCATGTCAGGAGTCTGATTCGTTATTATAGTAAGAGGGGTTGAAACAATACTAATATGACCGAAGTTGTATTATTCTTATTGAGGTTTTATTTTTATTGTATCTGGGGTTGTATTATTTTTATCTTACTGTAATTATTAAAGAAAGTCTCCTATTTGTTGTATTAAGAAATACATCAGCTAACTTGATAGATATAATTATAAATCATACTAACCATACCCTATTACATTATCGTCTAAATAGTCCATTATTTGAGTAATTGCAAGTAATTTCTATACGGAATATACAATAAACGCAAACACTCTTACATTTCTGCTTAAATTTGTAAATTCAACGGAAAACGAAACAGATCAACAATCACCAACGATACCACCGGACCACCAAAAATAACAATAAATAATGAAGAAGCAGAATCCGTTCGGAATATACAGTCAGTCCCATAAGTATTCGTACCTTCGTTGCTTATAAGAGAAATTTCTTGAAATCAAGGGACGCACGTAAGATTTTGCAATAAACTTTTTATTACGAATGAATACGCGTATAAAGCTAATTTTTACCAGATTATAACAAAATTCATTAAACAATGACAACGATATATTGATTTTTCTCCTAGGAGAGCTCGGTGCAGAATTTTTCTCGAAAAAATATCGTAGTAGGCGGTCGTGTTCGTTGCTCGTTAGGTTCGGCCATTGTTTTCCGATTTGCCGTCGGCGGGCCGCATCTTGCCGGCTTTGCCGTGCGCGAAGTTGGAAGACCGGGGAATCCGCGTCGTCTCCAAGCAACAACAAACCGGCGGATTTCATTGTTCGGAGGGGGCGAGTTAATTCGCTGCGTGGCTGGATCAAAGCGCGCGACGCGAGCCCCGTTTCCCAGCGCCGACGTAAAAACTCATTTAAGGGAGCTCGAAGCCGGGGATAACGTTGCCGTTCGCTGCTGAACGGAGAGCTACCCGTCCCTCGGGCAACGGCGTTCGCTTAACAGAGGACGCGCGATCCAACGTAAAAACAAAAAGAACGACAACAACAAACAAAAATCCGCTTTGTACCGCGACCCTTTCCCCATTTTCCTCGCGCAGAAGCCAGGCGGCGGTTTCCCGGCCGCCTTATTCCGTACCGCTCTCTCTCTCTCTCTCTCTCTCTCTCTCTCTCTCTCTCTCCCGCGTTCCGAACGCCGGCTCGTTCCATTCCCTTTCCCCTAGCAGATTATGGTTCTACGAGTAGTTAAAACCCGGATAGACCGGCGAATAAACCGTCTGAGATACGACCTCCGTCGAACGCAATCTGCTCCGCCGCGTAACCGAGAACTCGAATTTCTGTAAAATATCTGGATTCGATGTCGCTGGGAATCGGCCTTTGATAACTCGGGAAAACGTCGGTTCTACGGTGTACTTTGCCTCGTTCCGAAGCGCGAAGCTTCGATTTTAACATCGCTATATTTTGTTCATCTATTTGTTATATCTTCTGTAAGATGTAACAAATTTTTGTTTACGACAGCCGGAATCGATTTTTCGTTTTAGGAGTTTGGCATATTTAAACGTCTCTATAGTACTTCAGAATTTTTTTTCTTGACAGCTGTCACCATAGGGTTCAAGTATGGGGTTGTCTCTTTACAATGATGTGTTAAAAGTTGATGTACGATTTTTTGTTACCGTTTTATTCAATTTTTAATGAAATATCTGTCTTGGGATAGTACATCGTAAACACGTGAAGGAGGTTACGTCGTGTCAGTGTTCATAAAAACTGCGACAAATTCGAGGAAAAAAATCGCACGTGAAATTTGAACATACCGTCTTAAAGAGGAGACTTTCGCCTTTAAAGTGACCGAGGTTTCAGTCGCCAGAAAAATTTTTCAAGGCCTACAGACACGATCGAATTTGAAAACTGTCGAAACGTAAAGGTACGTTCGCTTCTCCCACTTCTGCGTGAAATCAAAAAATCTTTCGAACAATTGAAACACGCGACATGAAAATAGGTACTTCTCCCTTTTAAACGATTTTCTAGACAAACCGCCGCGCGATCTGTGTTCACCGCGTTATAATAATTCGATTATCACTGTTCATCGTGAATATCCAAACTCTTCCGGCGACACAATCACGAACACCTTTTCCGAACATTTAAACACTTTACTTCGCTCGCGGACACACCTGGACGTCACTAATTAAACTTTCACGATATTTCGCGACCATCCTGACTGCACACATCGCGGCATAAAACGCGGAACGGTAAAATTAAACAGCGAATGAAACAAATAAAATGGAGGACGGACACGAGCTCGCAGCTTTAAGTTTGACTTTCCCTGAACCATATGAAACGGTTCACCAGCTTCCCGGTGAATCGCCCGGCAATTCCAGCGAGATAAAAGCCGGAGAACGGGTCATTCCGACCCAGCCAGCGAATCCGCGGTACCGGGAAGCGGTGGCGAGGAAATTTTCGAACGAACGTATCGAAGTCGGCGGCGTCGCGAGCGTCGGAACATCGCCGCGGAATATTTCCCGGCGACGTCTGCTTCAGGAATTTAATAGCGCGCCTCGGTGTTGCGCACTTCCGTTCGCCGACGCTCGATCGCGACAACGACGACGGACGAGAGCGTGTCTGACTTCTATAAATACGGCGCTGTTTGTGTTGGGTCTGGCGCGAGCCGATGCCACCCGAGGGCCTTTAAAAATAAATAAGGTCGGTCTGCCGAGTGTCGCGCGAGCCACCGATTTTCGTGGCATTGTTCTCCGGGACGGCTCCGGAGGGACACGATTCCTCGGGGCCTGCTCTTCGATTGCAAATCACGGAACCGGCGCGGGTCTTCCGACTAACCTCAATACGTCTCCAAAATTTCTGATCAATGATCACAGTGACCAATCATCGGCAGCTTGCTGGACCGATTATTAAACCTTAATCACTTTCATATTTTTACAACATTAGTATTCAACAATATCTATTTTATCTGTATTATTTATTTCATTCATTGCCTGATATTTTAAAAATTGTGCAATAATATCTAGATAATAGATAGAGAATTGATAGTTGCCATGACGACCGATTCACAGACACGAGATAGAAATCTAATTTATAGTGTTAATTTATGGCAAATAATTTCATTCCGATAAAATTGTACAGCTGAAAAATAGAATTATAAGGACGCCGAAATAATTTAATAATATTTCTACGATATTTTATACGATATTAAATATAATGAATTATTTCTTTTCAATAAAAATCCACAATGTTATTAAAGAGCGTTCGCTTGGGTTTTTCTCTTCTGGAAAATTGATACGATATTTTGAAACGTCATCGTAGTTTGTTATTTAATGCTTAAGCGTCGATTTAGTATTTGTTTAAACACTGCGAGCGTGTTTTGAAGCAGAGTTAAAGAAAACCGATAGCTTGTCTCGAAGAAAAATATCAGAAATTACGCCGACGACGTAATCTTTATTTGTTATCTCTATCCGCGAACGTCCGCCGTAGTTTAGAAATGTTAATTAACATTAACCGCTCCGCAGAGATTTCCAGGAACGTGTTACGGTGCTTGATAAGGGTTCTCCAAGGACCGCGGAAATGTTTTAAACCGGCGCGGTCGAGCGTGCAATTTGCCAACAATACAGGAATTAATGGAACGAACGTTGTCTGTATTTTTTTTCTGTTTTTTGCCGTCAATGGGCAGAACTCGGACGAGCGAGTACGATTTGTATAATTAACGTTCTCCCGCCCGAAAATGAAAAAGACCAAGGGGGGGTTCGGCATGGGAACATTCGCGTCGCTGTTTTATTCGTTTCCGGTGAATTCCGCGGAGCGTTCCGCGAATAACATCGAGAGCGTTCCCGCATTATGATGTATCTCACCGCCGCCGGTATGAAACTGTGAGCAGCCACTGTGTGCGCGCTGGTGAACGCCGCGGAGAGAAAAGTGCAGCGACGCGTCGGTGTTGCCGGCGAAGACACGACGAACCGATGGACCCGGCGACGATGCACAGCCGCGAAACGATGAATAAAAAGTTACTCGCGGAACGAACTTCTCAACTATTTCGCGAAAAGGGAAACCTGACCGGCCGCGACCGCGATAATTACTCGGCGACGTTGAACGCGCCGGTGCCCGCTAGAAACTGGCCTCGCGGTTAATTTCGGCCGTAAAGTGCCGCGAAAATTCTTCGTCACCCTGACATTTCGATCATTACTGCCAGATGAACGAAGGTCATCGACACCGCGCCCGCCGAATCCAATTTTATCGAAACATCTCGGTCCATATTGCCGGAGCCAAGCTTCGTGGCGCTTTCAATTTCTATATCAACTATTATTATATAGTTATATTATTATATAGTTTCTTTACATACATAGATTTTATATATAAAATACAAAATTTGTGTTCTAGGAATAATAGTTCTTCAATTTATATTTTATATGTATTTTAAATGCTGTGAATTATATTCTATGTGTACGTTTAATTATATTCTATGTGTAATTTAAATTATATAAATTGTAACTGTGTCGTCCAATTATATTTTACACGTGTTTTTAATTCCAAGAATCATAGTCGTATTGTTCTATTATATTATATAGATAATTTAGATTTTACGAATCATAGTTATATCGGTTGATCATATTTTATATGTAATTTTAATTCTATGAACCATAGTCATATCATTTAACTGTAATTTATATCTAACTTCAATTCCAAGGATCACAGTCGTTCCATTACATTCTACACAAAAATTGAATTCTAAAATTGAATAATCATATTTGCGTCGCCTCTGAACGAAATCTCAAATTATTCCTCTACAAAGAGTAACCAAACTTCCCTAAGGGCTGATTGCGTCAGAAGTACGAAAAGTTCTACAGAAAATTCTACGCTATCGCGTAACAAATTTTCCGAAGAAACCCACGCCGGCAAAAGGAACATTATTTACATTCCTAACGTCGTATCTGCTGCCAAAAACCAGCACGGTTCCGGAAAACATACATCGGCCGATATTGCAGCAAACATCGAATTCCCCTTAGCTTCGCAAGAACCACATCCACGGTAAATTCACAGGGCGGGCAAGCAAATGAATTCTCACGGTGAAATCTGCGATCGACTTACGCCGGGACAGAATCAACGAAAGCCGAAACTCCAAGGTATCGATCACCGGCGAAGCATTTCAGAACACCTTAATCGAGCACAGTGCCGAACCAGCCACAAATCCCATGAATCGTTCCAAACTGCGTCGGGAAAGAGCAGCAGCGTCCTGTTAAGATATCCCAGTTCGACGAAGTTCCAGGATTCGATCGCGCGAACGGTCCTCCACGAAATCGGAGCACAGATCCTCGCGAACATTCACTCGCGAAAAAACAATCCGCCGGAACCGTGCCGTGTATCCCCGGCGTGTTTACGGGCGTGATCGAACGAGCCGCGACAGAGTCGGTGCGTCTGGAACAGGTGCCCGTCGCCGCATCGACAGGCTGGCCAACCTAGCCGGAAGCCTCGCCGTCCGCTCGAATGTCAACAGAGGCTGCTCGATGACGCCGGGGCCGATCTTTGACCCTAGAACGTCGTTGCCCTCCGCGGCATCTTCGGCGACCTATCAACCTACACCTAATAACCCTTGCCAGACCGAGCAAGCGGTCTCTCGCCTAATCGTCGACCATCGATATCACGGTTCAGACGATCGACTTTGCAAGCTCGTGAATAGTTAAGTGACGTGATTGGATAGTGGGAAAGCTTGGATACTGGGAAGATTGGACACTGGAATGGTTCAGTAATTGGACAGCTTTGGATAATGGACAAGCTGAATTAATGGAAAGCTGAGGTACTGTGCAAGCTCGGATACCGGAGAAGCAGAGATACTGGGAAGCTCGGTTACACCCCGGCTCGGTCGGGATAAAGCGAGTCGCGAAGTCGAGATCCGAGCTTTGAGTTTTCTGGAGTCCAGAAACTGGACTGCTGGGTCAAAGAGGCGAGACTCGTAGCCCGCAGAGAGCTTCGAGTCGGAGTCCTCGAGGACACGGCGGTGACGCGCATGGTGACAGAGCTTTAAGAGTGTCGGCAGACAGAGAAAGAGCGAGAGAGAGAGAGAGAGTAGGAGAAAGGGAGAGAGAGAGAGAGAGAGAGAAGGCGTAAGAGAGATAGAGAGAGCGGAATACAGTAATGGCCTTACCTCAAAAGAGGCGATGCGAACGCAGTACACCGCAAGGACGGGGATGCCGGACGATCCTGGCTACCTCGAGGGAAGCTCGCCCGGGCGGCATGGCTCCCACCTCTTCGGCCTGTGATCCTCCCGGCCGCTGCTGCCCGGCAGGGTGTCCTTTCGTCCTGTTCACTCGGCGAGGGTAGCACTACGTAGCCGCGAGGCGTGTTCACGCGTCCGCGGAACCGAATGCACCGGGAAAAACTGGGCACGCCAGTCGCGAGCGGAGCGAGAGGCTGGAAGAGCGAGGCACCAGCGGGAGGTCCTTCGCGGCAGGACCTCTTCTACGCTTGCTATGTCACACTTCCTCGGGAACTATCCTGGAACGATGCGGCGCGGCGCGACCCGACGCGGCGCGGCGGGGAGGAAGGCCTCGGGAGCCAGGAAGCTGCTCGCGTCACCACGGTCCAAGGATCTTCTCTCTGGAGGATCGACGACGAGGCAGGATCGGAGAGAAAAGAGAGCACGGAAACCTGGGCACAGGACACGATGGCCCGGCCACTGCGCCGGCACTGAGGCTACGCCGCAGCCTCGGGTCTCCTGCTACTCCCTCTCCTCCCTCCGATCCTCTCGCCCCGTCTCTCTCCCGCACCCGACGCGAACCACATCCTCTCTCCCGCTCTCTCTCTCTCGCAACCCGACGCTCTCTCCTTCCTACTCCTCCCGGCTCGATCTCTCTCCCACTCCACAGCCTGCTCTCTTTCTCCCTTTTCGAATCTCCAACCCCACGAACCCCCTTTCTCCTTCTCTCTCTCTCTCTCTTTCTCTCGCTATCTCTCGCTCTCTCTCTCTCTCTCTCTCTCTCTCGCCGCTCGAAACGTTTCTGTTTCTCCGCGTCCCCTTTGCTTTCTCGATCTTTCTTGATCAGGATAGGTGTCCGTGTTTTCGAACACGCGTTCCCCCCGCTCCAACTCCGTTGCCGTTTCGGTTTCTTCTAGCTCCCAGCAACGATCCTGATCTCGCCCTCGTCCTACCCCTACCCTGCCGCCGCCTCCTCCTCCTCCTCCTCCTCGTCCTCCACAGCCAGACATTTGTTTTCATTTTCTTTGCCTTTGGAGATTCTTCATTCCCTCTTGCCGTGTACGCCGGCAAAACAGCGCTTTGATACAGGTGCCTCGTTCCGCCGCGAGGATTTCCCTTGTCCTTCTTGCTCGGCACCTGTCTTCTCTGCTCTCCTCTCTACCTATCTCCCACCCTCTCTCCCTCTCTTTCATCTATCTAACTATCTACCTATCTCTATCTCTTTCTTTCTATCTCTCTCTGTCTGCAGTCCCTTTCGCACTTACAGATCTTCCCTGGGTTTTTCTGTCGCAGCTTTCGCCGGCCGGATATCTCAGGCTGCATTCGCACCCGGGAAACTACCTTCCTGGCAGATTTTGTCAGCTTTTTCCGGTAAACTCGTTCGCTTCCTCAGGACTTTCTCTCTCTCTCTCTCTCTCTCTCTCTCTCTTTCTCTCTCGTCTTTCTATCTCTCTGTCTCCCTTTGTCTCTATCTTTTTAGGTCGAACCGTCGGCAGACCCTAACGATGCTGAACCGATCAAGTTTCTAAGCCCTTATTGCGCATGTAAACACTGGCAAGTTTCACCTAACTCTGGATCCCTTAACGATGTTATTAACCTCGGTCAATGACGACTCGCTTATGAGTTCGGCATAAACGCCTGTGTAGTCGCAAGCTAATTGCTAGTCGGGGTTCGAGACGAACGATCGGATCTGTTTGTCCTTGTGTCGAGCGGGTCTTCAGGATATCTGAGAACTTGTGAACGTTTCTAGTTGCGTGAACTGTCAGACCTGTGGAGACCAGTATCGAGATGAAAATATGCAACGGAGGGTGTCCAGGATCCTTGGGTTTTAAGGGTTTATCGAGGACGTCGAGTGAGGTCTAATCGATACATGCGTGTTAGGTATATTGAACCTATCAAAAGGCTAGCTGAATTATTGACTCTTTTAGAGGTCCTAGATAGTCAGGAGACTGTCCTATTGACAGCAAATTATTTAGTGTTCTTTTATAACTAGAACCTAGAATATCAGCTACACACTAACCCAACTTTAATTTTAAGGGTAAGGATTCTGGAACCTTGGGATATCCAAAGACCAATGCCAGATGACTTAGTAGACTATACCAATGACTTTTTCAGTTGAATTATTCACTCTGACTTTGTCCTTTGATCTCTAGAACTCAGGAAGCTCACAACTACACGCTATACTAATTATAGTTATAGTGGTAAGGATTCTGGAAGGTATATTGAACGATCAATAATCATGACTCAGAAAACACTATCATTATCAATTGAATTACTGCTTGACTTTGTTCTTCAATTCTTAAAACCTTAGAGTCTCACACTATACATTGAACTTCAGTTATAACAAAGAGAATTAGGAACCTAAGACATCAATTATTGATTTGCTTTCGTGGTCCTTTGATTCTTAGAACCTTAGGCCTCGCACTGAACCCCGACAACTTCAATTCCAACCGAGAAGGATTCTGGAAATCCTAATGACATCCAAAGATCAACGACGGATGTCTTACGACGAATTATTAATTGATCCTTCAATTCCTAGAACCCAGAGAAAAGCTCACTTCACGCACCGAACCGACCACGATGAAAATAACATACCCGAAAACATCCGGAGAGTCCAGTAACGAACGCGAATTAGAGCAAAATCCGTTTTCAACGTTGTCGATTTCCCGCAGCATTCCTCCAAATAAAATCTCAGAGAATCTTCCTCCGGTCCCGCGATGTTTATCGCGTGGAAAATCCCGGGTGGTTCTCGTCGGAGCATCCTCCGGCGATACATCCACCGAATCCGCCGCAGCAAATTGAAGGAGGAATAACCAGAAGAGAGAGAGAGGATACACACTGTTACGAGCGGTCACCTATCCCCCTTTCGCCGGCCTGGACGCAAAAGCCGCTTAACGTCAGCGATCGAGACACTCCAACAGTTCACGCAGCCCTGATTACGGGCGAACTTCTTGTTATTAAATTGTATATTATGAGATTCGTTCCCGGCTACCCCGGTCGTCCCGGTTCGCCGTCTGAACCGGCGGCGATCCGGCAGTTCGTTAAGACGTCGACAACGATCCTTTCTCCTTACTTCTGCCTCCGGACTACCAATTCCGTTTAATCATGCCCCCGGTCGCAGTCGGAGGAGAGGAGTATTAACTTATTGTTTACGACAGGCTCTCGTTAGTTCCGTCTCGAATTTTCTATCCGTCGCACCGGTGGCAACCGTCTCGCCTACGCTCCACCCGGAGTCAGCCTGAACATTTGTTATCCATCACTCCTCAACTATTCCGCTCGTCCATCACCCCGCAGTCCTCCGCATATTTTTTTTTCTTCTTCTCATCCGGCTAATTGTGTGTCCTCGTTATTTGTTCCGACCGATGCGTCTTCCCGGCAAATAAAAATACCCTGTCCAATTTCTCAGCCACCGACGTTCCATATTTTCAACTTGCTGAAATGTTCCTCTTTGACTTTTTATATTTTCCACTTCTGCCGGCTCGTTAAATCATCCCCTGAACAGCTACACCGGACAGTTTTTGTATTTGCTGTTCGCAAATGTTTAAAAACATGTGTCCTCGAGAACTGACGTTCTCAGTTTTGAGGTTAGGTATGATTACTTTGTAGCAAACGGCACGGTGATCAGTTATTGCGAACAACAATTATAAATTATTGAAGTTATGAGAGGAAAAGAAGAAATGTGAATTAAAAATCACTGCTTTGCTTCTCCGTTATATTAATACGTTTTATCAGTACAGTTAATATTGTGGCACGGTACCTATGATGATTAATATTACTAAATATTGATTTTAATATAAAATGTACAAAAAATGTTACCAAATCAATACAAAAATATTGTAACAGCTTCGAGAACTTCCGCTTCCTATGCTTAATTTTAAAAAATAGATAATCAACTCAATTTCACTAAGGAACTTCACACGTCTTACTCGATAAATAACAAATTAATAAATTTTGAAAAGAAACAAACGTCCCAATAATTAGCTACACATTTCCCAATGCTGTCACCTAGATTAAATTAATAATTTCACAGAATAAAATCCTCAAAGTTCACCCCACCACGTCACGGGGGCAGCGACCATGCCATACCTCTTCCACCCCCACCCCCATTGCACTTCTACAGCAGAAACAAGCGCCACGTTCCCCGACGGTGATCCAGGGCCGTCCGAATTTTTACCTCGCCCCCGACCGCCTTTCGTTTCCTCGTCAACGCGAGGAACAATCAAAGAAGATTCGTTTTACGCGGGGGCGCGCGCGCAGGTAATAAGAGGAGAACCGCGTTTTCCCCCCCGAATTCGATATTTCTGGCACGCGACCGGCCCCCGGAATGCGCGACGAATACGTAAAAACAGCGTCCAGCCGTCGAAACTACGACAGAGATCGAACCCCTCGGATCCTCGTTTTTTCCGTCAGTTCTCGTTTTATTTACCTTCGGCCGGTTTTGCCGCTATGAAATTTCATTTTGCCGTCGGTTTTATTTTTTTTTTCTGCGCCGCGAAACTGGTCGCCCGCGAACAAAAATGTACACGGAATTTTGTCACGGGTGTCGACGGATTAACGCCGACCACGGAGGAGGAGGGGGGGAAGGGGAACGGTGGAGGAGGAAACAAAGCAAACGATTCGGAACGTAAATGAGGGGCCGCCGCGTTGCCCGTTCGCATTCTTTATCGAGCGCGCGTTTTTCGGCCAACAAATTACAGCGTTTCCACGATACGAAAGCAGGGGAACCGTACGGTTGCTGCGAGAGGCCGCGCACGCACCCCCCTCGGTCGTGATAATTGGAAAGTAAAACGCGATGATCCCGGGAATATTCATAAATTTTTCATGAATTTTGGGATTATCGTCTCCCGGCGATTCGCGAACGCGTTTCAAGAGCTTCGTGTTTACCTTTCGTAATTGGATGAAAGTTTTCGTTGACTCGCGTGGAGGAAACGATTATTAGACGATACTTCTGACAACAGACTGAGAACGCGTCCGGTCGCCGCTTTCGAGATTATCGCGGTTAGCAATGGTAAGAGTGAAATTGCTGTCTGCTTTCTTGCAACTGACGCGGTCTGTAATAAGATCGAGATTAAAGCGGCTTAATTGCTGCGTTTAAGATTATTTGGGTTGTTCGAGGGGGAATGAAGTTACTGTTTATTTCTGCATTACAGAATACGTTGTTTTTTCATTTATAGTAGTCGTTTCAGTTAATTTGCGTTTAGAGATCATCGGTGTATCGTTAATTAGAAATGATTGTGGATTAAATTATTACATTCGACTCGATTCAATTACAGTAAATTTGGTAATAAATATGTGAATATTCGATTGCGAATAAGTGTGTTTCTTCTTTATTTATACGAGCTGTAGCAATTCATATTTTACATGCAAAGATCAACGGTGGAATGTTAATCATGAATTACTGATCGAAATTAATACATTCGACCCCATTCAATTACAGTGAATTCGGTAATAAATATCTTAGTTTATAGCATCGAATAAGTATGTTCCTCCTTTATTTGTTCAGGCTGTTGCAATTAATAATTCCCACGTAAAAGCTCAACAGTGCAATAGTAACCATAAATTATTCATCGCGGATTAAATTATTACATCCGATCCTATTAAATTACAGTAAATTCAGCAACAAATATGTTAGTTTATAACACCCAATGTATTCTTTCGATTTTTATACAAGTCGTTGTAATTAATAATTTCCACGTAAATATCAACATTAATCATAAATAATTCGTCATGGATTATCCGACCCTATTAAATTACAGTAAATTCGACAATAAATATCTTACTCTATAATACCACCTGAATTACATTCTTTTTTCGTTTACACAAGCCACAACAGTTAATAATTGACACCCGAAGATCAGCGGTGCAACATTAATCACAAATTACCGATCGCGGATTAAACGATTACATTTTCGACATTATTACATTACCGTAAACTCATCAACAAACGTCGTTCGACGACAATTTCCGTCGCTCGTCTCGGCCGTACGAAAAATCGCTACAATCCGTGCGCGTTTGAACGACGGTGTACAGTTTCGGTACACCGAAGCAGAATATTTGTTCGCGCGTCAAACCGGATAAGCCGCAGCCGAGAAACGCCGTGAATCAGTCGAAAGGAGTTTATAATTCGGGAGGAAAAAACGCTTCGGCAGATTTTTAATTCGGCGGCGAGCCGAATGACGCGGTTTCCATGAACGAGCTGCAAGCGATACGTCAAACCTCCTCTCCTCTTTCGATCAGGTTTGCTCGCGAAACCGGGTGAACGTATCCCTAGTCTCGTTGTTGCCAGTTTAGAGGCAACGAGCCCGTGAAACCGTTTTCGATTCGCGAATGGAATATAAAATTTTCAATTACTTGTCGCGTAAGTTACCCTTCTATAACCGTTTTTTAACCCTTTGCCCTCGGTACCATTTCAACTGTAAATCTGAAATAATTTTTCTGGTTCGTGGTATTTTCATTCTATTCAACAAAATCAATTTTTATGCATACAGAATTTATTCTCGTGACTCCTACCAACAATTTTACCATTTGACAATTTTTTAAATCTAAACCTTATTGTTACAAAAATTATTTTGCAAAGTAATAGAATAATTTTAGCGGTGCCTCAGAGTCACCCACTCGACTGCAAAGGGTTAAAAACACCCTGTCAGTCACCCATGACTAACGCGCCAATAAATCAACGTGTTGATATACATGTAAAACTTTATATACTGTCTATTTGTTTCTGAATGTTGCTCGGTAAAGTTTGTATCCCGACGATTGTCTCCGCGAGCGAAAAATTGTAGCGGGGTCCGAGAATCGCCGAGCGGATATCGCGGCCGCGTGAAATCATGATTCGCGCGCGGCCGCATTTTTATGTTAATAATATTCGGGCGGGCGGGCGGGACGCGGTCCGCGCCGATGCAATAAAGATTTCGGTGGGACGCGCGGAAGAGGACCGGTGGCACCGCGAAAATTCCTGACAATCGCATTACAGATGATAATAAAGATAGACGACAGTCGAAAAATAGGGAATCCCGGTTGCACGGGACAGGCGGAGGAGGGGGAGGAGGGGGGGAAGGGGCACCGTGCGCTGTTCGAGCGGTGTTCGATTCGATGTACCGCAGTCACGTAAATCGAACTTCAAACCCCCTCCCGTCCGCCTTCCAAACCGCCATACGATTTATGGAGATTCGAGTCGTCCCTGCTTATCGATTTCCATGAATTTTTAGCCGGAGATATTTTACGGCGGACCGTGCGCCTCTGCTCCCACGCGGGAGGCAGGTCGCTTCCTGCCGGGAAAAATTATTTTCCCCGCCGCGGGATAGAATCCGAAACGGGCGAGCTAATAATGCCGATGCGATCGGCGAAACACCGCGGAACGATGAAATTTTGAAAGGATACGGCGGCGGTTTGCGGGATCCGCGCGCGCGCCGGGAACGGGGTCCGCGGAATTTGTGAGACCGTTTGTTTGCGATTCGGTGGCACGTTCGTAGATTTTCACGATTTCATGCGGTAGTTGCATTCTTCTAGCGGAGGCGTATCGCTTCGATCGGAGAAATATTATTTGTTTTAGTTGGCGCGGGCTTGAACGCTGTATTAATAAAGAAGGAAATTATTTATTTATACTAAAATAAAAGCCTCTTCTAAAAATAAATTAAAAAATTATAAAACTATATATAAATAAAAAGTAAATAAAAAATTCTTCCCTCTTAATGAAATACTAACAATTCCAAATTCTATCAATCTCGTACAAAATTGCAATAATTTTGGCTTGAGTACATAACACGCGGAATAACAATCAGAATAATTTAAAAGCCTTAAATATACTAATGCGTCTGCGGCAAATAAATAACAACGCTAGAAATATCGGAACAAAATTGCCACAGTCCAAAACCACAGTAAAAAAGCAACTTTCCGTCGAGCGCAAAACAGAACAGGTTGCGCGGTTGAAACGAAGCCGGAGTTACACCTGTCCTAAAAATATCTGCGACCTCCGGCACGTCGTAAACGTGTGGAACAATTAGCATTCGCGCATTAAACGGCATAAAGAAACGTTCCCACACGCGATCCGGCTTAAAGATCCGCGGCGTCACAATGGCGGAGGGCCTTCCACCGCCCGGGCACCTCCCAAACGGCTAATCTCTCGCACCTGGCTGCGACGGCCTTGACCCCCGGATACGGAAAGGTTGCCACAGAGTCAAGGATGCACATGCAACCGAGTTTCGCCGGTGCTGCTAGTTGGAAATCGATGGCTGTGAAACAAGGTTAGACCGCGACTTTCCATTTTGCGTGACCGACAACCGGGGGTTGAAAACGGCCCGTCGTGGCGCGACTTAACGAGCACGGCCGACCGGATGTACCCGGGTAGGCAACGTGTACACGGCCGTGATTCGATCCGCGTGCCCCCGGGAACGTGTCCTCGGAATGATTGAAGTCCTGGCCAACAAGATTCACGGTCCTCGTTTTGCGGGCACCGCGGCGCGTGACGGGAAATGCGGCCGAGCAGCCCTAAATGTCAACAAAACGGTGACGGAGGAGATCGTTGCGACGGTGTGGCTTCCGGGGCATCATTTTCTAGGTGTCTTTCGAACGCGGTTAACCCCTTGCGATGCGATAACGAGCCGGGCTCGCGGTGAAGAGTTTATGCAAGCTCTGCTAAATATGAATGTTATTCATCTCTTTTACGTCGAAGTAAAAATAAATTCTTCTGTTATTAAATTATAGAAACGAAGGTAAATAAAGACAATATAGGAAAATAAAATTGTCTGATCGTATTAGAAAAATTATTAAATATAAGTGTTAAACGTCACAGCATGAAGGGAGCGATAGTGCAAGGGGTTATGAATCGAAATGGCATAATTTAAGATATATTCGTTCGACTATTTTGTTGCACTGTTACACAATAGCGATTAGATGAAATATAAGATTGTAGATAAAATTGTTTATTATTATTAATTTCAAATTATTGACTCAGCTTAATTATAATAAGGTACAAAGTATATATTGTAAAACATACTTTCTATTTTATCTTAGATGACAGAAATACTTTATAATAAAGAATAATAAAATAATAAAATAAATAATAAAATTATTATTACACAATACTGTTTCATTTATTATTCATTACTTTTAAAAACTATTACAGAATAGAAATACAATTCTAAGAAAGGCGAGAAGTATTCGATCATCGACGAGTTTTCAACTGCCAATTATCAATATTACTTAACTAAGGAATCTCGTAATGCGTGAAATATATTTTCCACGGGAATAAAATGTAATTACTGGAAGTTTATCCGCATAACTCGATACTTTAATCGCGAATGAGAGTAAAGTAGGGCTTGGGTGCTCGACTGGAGAGGCTGGCGCGAAGAGATCCGCGCTCACGTGCTTGATAAATAAAGAGGACGGAATGGCGAACGGCCAGCGAACGGTCTCGCATAAGCGTTCCCGGTTAATGCTTCTTCGTAGTCCGATGCCAGCTGGATCGCCGGAATATTCAATTACCTTTAATCTCTGTCCACAGCAGTGGCGTTTCGTTTCGCGGAAACCGGCGCGCCGCGGGCCCGTCGATGGCCGTTTTAGTACACCGCGCGGAGCACCACGGTTTTTCCGTCGACGGAAATCGAACGACGTGACGGACGAGGCGTCGTGTTTCCGTGATGACGATCGGCTGGCATCGACGGGATTTAGTTTCAATCAGGGGTTGAAAACAGTTCTAAAATCGGCCACGGTATTTGAAACGGTAATCAGACTCGAAAATATTCGAATCGACGCTATTCGAATTCATTTGAATTAATATTTATATGAGGTAATTATTAGTATTGCTTTCAGTCGAAATATTTTCGATATTTGGATAAATATTTTGGACGAATCAGTCGATGTTCGTTGTGAATTATTTTAGTCGTGTATTTAAGTCACTCTCTAGCATAATTTTTTAGTCGCATAATTTGTATTAGAATAATTCTTGACACATATAATTCTTTATTTCAATGATCCTTTATTCGAATGATTCTTCACTCAAATAGTTCTTGGCTCGCATAATTCTTGATTCACGTAATTCTTAATTCGAATGATTCTTTATTCGAATAATTTCTCATTCGTATAATTCGAAACGATATTTATTCAAATAATTCGAAAAATTCTCGAATCAAATAATTCTAAATAGCGATACGAAACAAATAAATCTGTAAACTATAAAAAAATACTTCCCATCATTTCATCTTTATTAAAATTAATAATTTTCCACATATATTTCTGCACGAATAAATTCTCACCCTTTCGAACCACTTCGACCCCCACTTTCAAAGAGAAACGTCGACGAAAGCATGTCGAAATCAAGAAATCTAGAATTTTATCTTCCATTCGATTTGTGAAAACTTTTATCCCATGTTAACACCATGCACGTCTTTAACAACAGAACCGCCGAGCTTTATTATTCGTTCCCATTTACGGTGAATTAGCGCGGACAAATCGGCGCGTGAATAATAATGGTGAAGAGATTTCAACGAGCAAATTTTTTATCATTGCCGCGCCGAATTCACTGTGAAAGTAAATGGAGAATTTATGGGTTGCACGGTGATCGATGATGAAATACAGTGACTGGCAAAAGCGTCTGACCAGAATGTAATTTTATTGTGGTAGTCAAAGGAGAAGTGGCTGACTGTGAAACTGCGCCCGGAAAATTGCCGCGTATTTTCCGGCTGATAAAAAATACAACACGCCGAACGGACAAATTCGCGATCAAAGAATCCGCAATTTCGATGAACCGAATATTCGAATTATTTTCTCGATTTTATAGAATCAGAAATTGGGTGGGAACGTGCAATTATTTATTAGACTCATTATTAAACAAATCCATGGAGATTTTTCTGGATAGATATCCAGAGCTCGTTCTCCAGTCTTATGTATAATGCATTTGCAAAATCAAATTTTGCTAAAGTTGCTATTAATTTCGTAACAAGCTTCGAAACTAATTTCAACAATTCGATGCCATATTTTATTAAACTATTTTAGAAATTTCTAAAGACTCTTAAAATAGATACTACGTTTATTATTAACCTCTATGCAATATATAACTCGTCCAAGGCAATCATATGAAACAAAAATTAAATAACAATCTATTTTCACTCTTAATAAATTAGCGAAGTCGAAAGTAACGTGACGAAATCATTGAACTCTTCTGTCTTTATGGTGTTATTTTCGACATCTACGATCTTATCGTAATCTCACAAAATCCACAATATATTTCTTACATCCCACTCGTTAAAATAATTAAAAAACCCGATCGCTTGTCCTGCATTATTTTCACACGCCGATGAAGAACGTTTTACGCGCAATCGAATGATCGCGCTGCGAGTTAAAGTTCTCGCCGATATAAGCTGATTAGAAGTTCGAGCCGGGTCTGCATCAGATCTGGATTACCATGGAATAATTCAGGGCGGTGTCCAGAGTTTCTCACGTGTTATAAAGCGCGTCGGAGGGCCCGAGATCCGCTGGACGGAGGCGACGCGAAACGTCCTCGCGAAGAAATATAAATTATTCTACGGAGCGTAGCACGCGCGGAGATGTTTGAATATTCGTCCTCCGGGGACGCTGGAAGATCGAAAATCTTTGGCGAGTCAATTTCGGCGACGGGAGAAAAAGGGGAAGCGACGTCGAGTTGAAGTCGCCGTCCGCCGAGGCTGGGATCAACGCGCGGACCCCGTAAAACGACTCGGTGAAGAGCAAAGCGAGGAATTTCGGAAGAAGGTGAACGGTCATTACTCTTCGCTCGGTAACAGGTATCGTTTCCTCCCATCGGATCATCCATCCCGGCCATTTTTCATACTTAAAAGCGCCGGCCAGCGACAAAACACTTACTCCACTGTCTTCACCATCGCGGTTGTTGATGAAGAATCGCGCCGCGAAAAAAGACGTCCTCGGAGCGGAAACTTGCCTACGAAGAAACCGGAGAACTTATCCTCGAGGAGGGGAAGGAGACCGCGAAACAAACTCGAAAATCCACCAGCAAAACTAACGCGAGACATTGCTGGAGCGACGACGCTCCTTGCTAATGCTTCCGCGAATTCGAGACGATGAAACGGGCACGCATTTCCACAGTAATCTTTCTTTAACCTTTCACCGATCGGTCATTCTGTCCTAAATACTTATGTCGTTTTAGAGTAGCTACGTTGATTTACTTCATGTTTATTTTATTTGTTATATCCATCGCGAAAAGTATATATAATAATATTTACAAAATAATATAATATTGTAAGAATTTACAGTAGTACAATCTAGCACTTTTAACTCAAGAATAGACAACAAATTATTGCTTATCACGATAAACGTTTCACAGGTGAAAAGTCCATTTATAGACCAACCGTTGCTAAAATATCAAGATTCAACCGCCTCGATCTTTTTCTTGGTTCCCCCGTGCTGTTCTACCTCGATGATGTAATTTCGTTACGCCGCAGCCATTCCCACGGACTCGCGAATTCGTAGAACACGGGGGAGTAACGGTCGCGAAACGTTAATGAGCTTCCCACTTTGTTTTCGTCGAATGGAAACTTTCAGCCGGCGAAATAAATTTGTCCTCGTTCCGGGTCCCGCGAAAGTAATCCGCGAAAATGGGCAATGTAGACGCGCTCGCGGTATCTCGCGCGAAAGAAAATTGAAGAGAGTCGAATTAAAGTTGCGTTCCGCTGTCCTCGCGCCACTCCGCGCGGAAAATGGAGGCTTTCAACGTGCACGCGTCTCGCTAAGCGGATCCACCGACCGCGACTCGCGGCAATTAAAGATCGCCGTTTACTATTACAATAAATGTCCGCGACTTGTTCGTCCGCTGTGAATTGATAAACCCTTCGCTGTCGAGTGGTGACTCCGAGGCACCGCTGAAAATGCTACAGGAAGTTTCAAAATCATTTCTATAATATGAAGAATTAGGCTTTGAAAACGATTGAAACTATAATCGTTGTTGCACGAGTTACAGGAATCAATTTCATACGAGTGGAATATATTTTGTCGTGTAAAATGAAAATGTTATATGTCAGAAAAATTATTTTAGAATTACAGTTTAAAAAGGGTTAAATCTTTTCTCACGAATCGTAAGCCATTACTGAAATTAATCTTTAATAATAACACTCGATATTTAATTCTGCACGTTCAAACCACTTCGCCCAGTAATTCGACGAGAAAATTGACAATAAATTTTGCAACTGCAGTCTCGCGTCGTGTCATTTACAAAATCGTAAAATCTGCAAGATCGCCGATAGGGAAAAAAAAGGAGCGCCGTTAAAAATGAACGAGAACTACCGGTCGCGAAATCGCCCTATCGACACGGCCCTGTTAAAAAATATATATATATTCCAGTCACCCGTGTATCGGTTTCCGCGATTTTTCAGTTAATCTATCGGCCGTTGTCGCACGCCGCCTTTTCCCGCCACGCCGTTAAACGTTACCCGTTAATTCCCGAGGAAAAACTTTGCCCCGGTAACTCACGCTTCCCCGCGAAAACTCGGCGGAGCTCTCCGCGCCGGAACGTTACCGAAGCGTTCCCGAATCAATCGGTTTGTCGCTCGTTCTCGCGAAACTCGGCTCGTCGCGATCGTGAAACGATAGAGCCGAATTTATCACGCGGCAATCTACCGCCCCCCCCCCCCCCCCTCCTCAGCATCCATTTTGTTTAAACGGGGCCTGTTTAGTCGCAGTCCACTTGGCGCGATATCCTCCCTCGGATTTCGTTCCGCGCGCTCTCGCAGAGCTTCAGCGACGTTTCTGTAAAAATCCGCTCTTTGATGTTATTATCGCGATCGATTCGTTTGAGAAATTGATTTTTATTGAAATTTTAGGTACCTTGAAATAATTTCCCGGTGATATGTCTTTTAATTTCTCCAAGTTTATGCAAGTATAAGAAAGAAATTAATTTTATTGCTATTGTGATAATTCTATGGAATTTATTTAATGTGAACAGATTGATGCAATTTTATTTAATTAAGCTTGTAATAACTGTACGCAATTCTCTGAATTTTTCCTATTTTATGCTACTCGATAAATTCATTTAATGGCTCTTGTAATAATTATATGCAGTTTTTTTCAACCTTATCGAGTCCACGTAATCCTGCAAGTGTGTAATTTAATTTGATCGATCCAGTAATGGTTACACGTCGTTCATGTAAAATGCGATCGATGCACCGTCCGATTTTGTGGACGCAAGCTTTCGTTTATCTAGATTCAACAAAGCTGCGCAAACAAGTCAGTAATTAACATTAGCATAATTGCATCGCATCAATCCAACGCGCTTCTAAAACAGCGTGAACGTTAAATGAATCATCGATCAATAAATTCCTCCGGTTCTATATTCATATTTTTTAGCTATTGCAGAATTAGTGACAGTCTTGATTAATATTGCACTTTAATATAATGTAACAGGTGCTAGGTTCATATAAACGCCCAGATTAATAATTGCTATGAACCTGGAATTCAAGATTAACATTATTATAATTGCGCCACGTCAAATCAACGCACTTCTAGAACGATATAAAATTAAATGAATGATCAATCAATAAATTCCTCGAGTACCACATTGATATTTTCAATAATTCCATTAATAATGTTATTCTTCATTGACATTGCTCTTCAATTTGTATTTCCACAATTTCTACATGTGCCATGTTCGCATAAACGCTCAGATTAATAATTGCTACGAACCTGAACTTCTCGATTAATATAATATTAATATAATATTAATATAATTGCGCCACACCAAATCAACGCACTTCTAAAACAATAAAATCACATTCATGTTTTCAGTAACTGCAGAAATAATGTCATTCTTAATATATTATATTATTATTATTATAATATTAATATGCATATAGCACTTCAATGTACATTCTGCCAATTTTTAGATGTCCTATGTTCCCACAAACGTTTAAATTAATAATTGCTACGAACCGATTAATGTTAGTATAACTGTGCCACACCAAATCAACGCACTTCTAAAACAATATATCCACACTCATATTCTCAATAATTCCAAAAATAGTGTCATTATTAATTAATATTAGACTTAAATGTACATTCCGTCAATTTCTACATATGTTCACAAAAACATCCAACTTAATAATTGCAACGAGCCGATTAACGTTAGTATTCAGATTAACTCGTATTCATCAACAATTAAAAAGAAATGTCATTCTTGATTAACACAGCACTTTAACACACACTCCGTCAATCTCTACCTGTTCGAACCCGCCGATCGCCATTTCACCGGGCAGCCTCAATCTCGCGGACCGCCTCATCTCGAACGATACTTTGCGAGTCTCCCGTCCCCCCTCTAGAGAGCTCCCTTACCTCCTACAAAAGCGTCCGATCCGTGACTACAGGCTCCAATAAAACTGCGCCAAGAATAAGATCGTCTTCTTCGCGGAGGGTATTCAAAAATCGAATAATCCTCTTGCGATGCAATCGAGAACGGTTTGATTCCATACGCCGCGCGCCGTGTGTTGCTCGGATCCCGATCGTCGATTCCCTAGCATTTTCCCGGTCTACGGGAAAAAAAGAAAAGAAGAAGAAATCCTTTCGTCCGTGATCGAGCGAACACGGGGGGAAACGGCTGAGAGAGAGAGAGAGAGAGAGAGAGAGAGAGAGAGAGAGGGAGTAAAAGAGAGAGAAATAGGGAGAGAAAGAGGGAGGGCGTCGTTCGATTCCTTTTCTTCCGCGATCGGGTCCGTCCAAGCGCATTTGCATCGGGAAACATACTGAGCGCGGCCTCTCGAGATAAAATGTTTCCATTTTACCGGGGAATTGTAGCGGCTCTTGGAAAAACTCTGGTCCTGCGGCCAGATCGATCCACGGCCAGACAAATTCGTCCGGGAAACGCGGAGGTCAACGTCGAGTGCCCACTTCGCCGAACTTATCCGCGGTGCTTCGTCTTCGAAGTTCGATCCCGAGCGCGGGAGAAAAGGTTCAAAATCGTGAAATATTTTATTGGGAACGAATGACTCGTCCGCGATAGAGGGGGGATTGAATTAAACGGGGAATTCCTCCGGGGCTGAAACACTGCCGGATCCTTCGCCCCGGAGAAACGTCGGGAATCGTCTCTACCGGTGTAACATTATTCTCGCGAACTCGCGCTCCTCGATTTAGGTGGCGGACCGGGGACTTTTATGCTGATACGGGGATGACTTTATTAAACAGACACCGAACAGTTCTATTATATTGCTCCGCGTGTTTATTTGCGCGCTCTATTCATGCGCTATTTGTATAACATATCTATTTTAAATTTATGTAATATATCTATTCTAAATTTATGTAATATATCCATTCTAAATTTATGTAATATATCCATTCTAAATTTATGTGATATATCCATTCTAAATTTATATAATATGTTTATTCTAAATGTATATAATATATCTATTCTAAATTTATATAATATATTTATTCTATATATGCGCTTTTTAAGTGGAAACTTTGATTGATAATCGAAATAACGTAATTGTAATTTTTCTAGTACAAATTCAGAAATTTTGATATTTTAAGTGCGATTCAATCAGTAGATTTTATCGTATAATTTGCGAAAATTATTGTAATAATCAAGAGCGATTTTCGGGAAATCTCGTCTGCTTTTTTAATACATCGAGAGTACTTTTACGTAAAATAAAAACTGACCGGATAAATCGCAAAGAATAGCAGCACAATGTTCCATTTCTTGAATAACTGCTCGAAGTTGAAGTGAATAAATCGATACCTCGAATTTCCTTTAATTTCTTGGCTATTTTCTGTTCCAGCTATCCATTTTGCCACGAACGCAGAAAATCCGCAGTGTAACGATCGCGCGCAGCCTGGGCAGTCGGTACGTTAATCATCGCTGGACTGCTGACCTTACGCGTTTATCGCGAGCAGATCAAACGCATCGAACGCGATAGAAAAATTTCACAATGCCCCGCGGTTTCCTTCGACCGACTAAAAATATTACAAACGAAAACAAATTTCGATTTCCTACCTCTCGCAATCGATACGGCGAACTTTTACTCTGTCCAATTATTAGTTTATTGAACTAATAATTATTATAGAACTCATTGGTTCACTTAGCCTAAGTATTACAAAACGCTACGTTTCGCGGAGCTCGTTGCGAGGCAACGAGAAATCGCAATAACGGAGCCGAACGGTGAACAGCGTCGAGTCGCGGGCGAATCAATTTGCTGGCTGATCTGATAAGTCATCAAGGAGGCCGTGTGCCGGTGGTCGAGGTATCGGTTACCCTCCCGCCGGATTATACTACCAAATCTCCAAATATCCATTTTATTTCCGTTCCGAGGGACGGGGGAGGGGGAATGAAAAATTCGTGGGACCCTCGAGAGCGGGCTCTTGAAACCGCCCCGGGACGCCGGCGCGAAAAAGACCGAGGAAAGGTATTCAAATGAGATCCATTAAAAAGCCAGCGGGTTAAACGAACCCGAGTTAGCAAACT
This sequence comes from Augochlora pura, assembly GCF_028453695.1. Classification (NCBI taxonomy): domain Eukaryota; kingdom Metazoa; phylum Arthropoda; class Insecta; order Hymenoptera; family Halictidae; genus Augochlora; species Augochlora pura. Next base: position 4,357,978 of record NC_135780.1, read on the forward strand.
GAATTATTCCTCGACCTAATCCGTCCATAGGAGCCCGCTTGAACCCTACCGGCTGGAGCGAGAGAGGGGGGAAGGGGGTGGTAGGGTCGCGGGAGACGAAGGGCGACATTTATTCAGAGACGGCGGATAGAGAGCGCATCGGCCGTGCAAACACCGGGCGCTGATCGTCCGTCAGGAAAAATCCCCGACGACGCGGACCGCGGATTCGAAGCCGGGCGAGAAAGTCGATCGCTCGACCGATAAATCATAAGAGCTCTTTCGCGGCGTCATTGAATGGCCACGGTCCACCGGAGAACGGTCGTTTCCAAGCGAAATATCGGCGAGCGCGACCGATCGGCGACGAACACGGTCCGATCCCACCGATATTGTCTGACCAAGGTCGCTCGACGGATTCTACCACCGTTTCACAGTCGTGCCGCGCTTCGCGGATGCCATTGCAATTCATTCTCTTCCTTTTATCGCGGCGATACGTATGAATCGTTGAACGAGAGAAATCAACCATTTATATTTTAATAAAAATATAAAGGGTTGTAAATTTAGCATCGTATTAAATTTTTATATGTAATGGAAGATTTATAAGAATATGTTGAGCGTTGAATTTTTATGGTACATAGTAATCGAAGCGCAGTGTTCAGGGCGGTAAATGAAGCAGAGTATTCGAGGAGAAGGGGGCTCAGTATATGGCACCAGGACTCTTCTTTTTCTCCCTGATATTCGGAAAAGATTTGACACGTCTATCATTTTTATTAACAAAGGGAAATTTATGTTTAGAGTCCTTAAAAGATGTCATTTTAATTGCTAAAATTATATTTCGTAAAAACTCTTAACGAGTTAAACTCTTAAGCTAAGAGGACACTCCTTTAGCTTATTCGTTGCGAAGCCTGACAATAGAATACCAGATTACATAAATATAATTTCCCGTTGATGCTCCGTCGTATCGAAGACTGGGCTCGCGGCATCGCGAGCATCGAGCGAAAGGATCGCCGGGGAAATCGAAAAGAAAGCGCGCCGCGTTTTCGGCCGGCCGCACGGAAGTCTCGGCACCGTGGTTTATAGTTCAAGGCTGGCTATCTCTATTTTCAGGACGGCGGAGAGACGTGGTAATTGATGGGCTCGCGTCACGCCAGCCGTGATAATGTGCGTCACGTGAACAAGTTGCATTCTCCTTGGCACCTGGCTTCCTTCTGCTGCCCGCCCGGCTGGAAGACGGATTTCCGGTTCGTCACGCGACCAAACCCCGGGCCTGTGCACGCGCGCGCGCGAACCCGGGCTCGGTTCAGATTTCGATCGGTGCTGATTGTCGGGACCGTATTCGCGGCGCAACGAGAGAACACGCTGGACGATCGCTTCATTTAATCCCGGCGTTATGCTCGTTTTAATAGCGCTGTCACGCGCTTCTCGAGAATTACGGGCGACATCGGAGGCGCACGGTCGTCGAACTCGGTATTTTCATGCGTTTCGTAGTTCGAAAAATAGCGGAATAAATTGGCGAAAATTGCGGAACGCGTTAGACAAATGGCAGGGAAGATAGAAAATTGAGAAAATAGAATTTTAATAACATATTGATTTTTGAGCGAGTATACTGCTTACTTTACTTTGCATTGTCTTGACAATAAATTTCTCGAGTGAACAATTTAGTATTAAACAACGCTGCTTGGTTCAAACGATAAGATAAATGCAACTTCAGAGTCCCTCGTTTATTTTGAATCGTCGAAGATGTCGATGCAATAATGGCAATCTTATTTGATCTAAATTCGATGATTTTTTTCAGTATGGAATTTTTTTGCAGTATGGAATTTGTCTACCGAAAAAATAATGGATTACTATTTCCCCATCCTAATATATACATATACAGCTCGCAAATATCGTGAACAGAGTAAAAGCACAGCTAAAATTCGTTGCGTTAAGACCTTCGGTGCGCTCCGTAAGTCTTTCGCAACTTCGATCGCGGAACGAGTATCCTAATCGTGGAACGGCGCAGCTTTATCCGTGACAATTCGACGCCGGAATAACATAGATCGACGACCGACGGGTTTCACGATCCAATAACGGTTAATAGAGATTCCCCGGGGATAACGTCTTTAATTCCGTCGATGGCATCTAAAAAAGAAAAATCGTTCGACGATCGACGTTATCGCGAGCCGGTCGATTTGATGGGATAACGGGGGGAAAACATTTTAGGGATCGGTCGGCGTTAAACGTCGCGGCTCGTCTTCGGAAACTAATAATCGACTGGCGTCTGTGCTCGCGGAGTGATGAAATAGCTTCGGAACCCGACTCGCCAAAGACCGACAAACTTCCGCGGATACGAAAGTTCCATAGGCAAACAGCGTGGTCGGAGTCACTCAGCAGATTAAAAAAAAATTGGATTTAGAAACGTTGCCGTGGCTAACGATTGTCTCTCGTCGTAATTAACTAAGTAAAAGATATTTTCTAAGCGACGTCAATGTTCCCCGAAAACTTAGATTTCAAACGATGCTTTCGTTGGAGTTTCAGTGTTAATTAATAAGACAAGTTATGATTTTATAACATTGCATTAATTTCGTTGCAAAATGAAAATCTTCTAAGTATAACCGTTGATAATAATAGCATTTTATCAATATCAAATAATAGGAAATGAATAATTGTAATATTAACTCGGAATACTTTGACGAATAGCAATCTTTTTCTTCGGGATTAAATTGAATGATTAAAATTTAAATAACTGAAATAATGATTACAATCAAAGTTTTCATACATTTACAAACTACTAAAAGCAGCTCTTTTGTACCACTTTATAAAAGTAACGATGAGACAACTGTACCGACATTTGACAAGCGTTATATCAAGGTTATACTGTTAAGGTTATGTACGATTTGCCATAACGCATGCACGAAATAAATAAATATATCATCACGGTCCGAGCAATGGTAAACCAAAAAATCATCGACCCGTCATTCTGACGTTAATTAATTCCGTGAAGCTGAAAATTCGACGCCGCCCCTGTCACGCGTTCGCGCAAAGTGGACGCGGAAAGCAGCGTCCGGGAAGTTCCGTCGCGCGATTACAATTAAAATTCGCAGCGATCGGTATTTGCACGGAAAATATTTTCGGTCCCGCTACTTTCTAGAATAAATTCGGCTAAAGGTGGAATAATATCGTGACCGGTTAAAATGTTGTTTCTGCTGGAGCGCGTCGAACTCGAACTCGCCGGTCGCCCAAAGATATTTTCGACCGCGTCCGTTTCGCGCGCAACAAAAACCGCTGAAAAAATATTGGCCTCCTCATTTCGGCGTGGAACAACAAGTGACCGGCCGCCTCTCTTTCTCTCTCTCTCTCTCTCTTTCTCCCTGTTGATCGTTACATTTCGCGTTCGAAACAGAAAGGAGCTTTTATTCCGGCCGAATCGCGCACTGTTTGCTGCTATTAATTCCGCCTGCGGAATACTCGAACCAATCGAACACCCACTGAAAGAGAAAGAGCAAGAGATAGAAAGACAAAGAGACAAAGAGAAAGAGAGAGAGAGAGAGAAATACGAGAGAGACTATAAAAGGCCGAGCATTCTCCTTTCAATTTTCGTACGCGGAAAGGCTCCGGGCCGTTTCCCAGTGTAACCGGATAGTCAGGAATTATGGCAGTTTCACGGTAATTATTTCCGGATGAAACGGCCGGCGACCCTGTTATTGCTAACGCGGCGACGGCCCAGCGGCCGCTGCGGCTTTAATTTATTTTCCCTTCGTCGATAATTAACGCTGTTCGCGAATCGACGGGTTCGCTGCGCTTTCCACACGCCCGAAACCCGCCCTCTTGCCAATCGTGCTTGCCGCCCCTGTAGCCAACAATTCCGCGAAAATTCGCGCACCGTTTTCGATTCTCATCCAACTCTTTCGACACTAATCACCGGTTGCCGGGCTTGTTCTTTTTTATTAAGCCGGAAGCTGTCCGGGAGTGGATTCGAAGGGGGTTGTGAATTGAATCGATGATCGAAGTGTTTCTTGTAGAAATTGCTATAGTGATGTAGCATATTGTATTGTAGTATGTTATACAGGATAGTATTGTATGCTATAGTATACTGTACAGTATAGAACAGTATATAGTATAGTATATTATAGTGTATTACACAGTATAGTGTAGTATTTTATAGTATATTATACAATATAATATTGTGTATTATAGAATATTACAGTACACTATAGTATATTACGGTATATTAGTATATTATAATAGTTTCTTATTATTCATTGTCTCATTACTACAAGTACAAATATTCTAAAATATTCTAGGATGTTTCTTAAACATAGATAAACTAAAATTATATATTTTTCATATTCATTCATCATTTATGGAACAATATATCTCATATCATGTAAATTATGTGAAGGAAATATAAATATATTATCTCATTTGTTAACAAATTGTTTTCTTAATGTACTAAAAGCGTGATAGTTTTATATGCTCTTATAAAACGTATCATTTTCATATTATATTCATAAAACACATCATTTAATTCACTTATAGGATTATATCATCTTTATATTTGCCGATTAAAATATCATTTTCTGTATTCAATTACAGAATATGTCAGTTTTATATTTCCTGATAAAATGTATCAATTTGATATTCGACAATTGCATGCCTCATTCTTATATTTACTTATAATTGACGATATTCGTGATATTCACTTATAAAATTTATTTTTCTACTCGCTTACAAAATATATTATTTTTATATTTACTTTATAAATTATATATCATTTTGTACTCCCATAAAACGTGAACATAAAAATGCTACATTTATAATACTGTCATCAATTTGGAATATTAATATTAATATTAACGCATACGAGAATCCATAATCGACCGAAACGTAAATGTTTCAAGATATTGCCTGCGAACAGGGCAGCTTCTTGCGAAATAATAAAGGCAGATATTCTATTATCTTTGACAAATCGAGGTTCTTTGTGGCGCAAAGAGACCCGCGTATGGATCGCGGACAATGAGCAGAGACAAGACGACGGTTCCATAGAAACCTTTTAATTATCGGAACAGATTTCGAAGCGGCATTCGATATTCATGTGGAACCAGATCTCGTCGGACTCCGTAACAGCGAGACAGATAAGATCGCAGAAGTTCCGGGGTTCTCTTCAGAAGCTTTCAGCTGTCATCAAATATTCATCGTGGTCCCTACTAATATTCTTCAATACCTATCAGTCTCTCTGCTCTGACTTGGTGAATATTTCATCGATGCATGTCCCGTTGTTACGGAGGAATTGCTGCCGTGCATACCGGGTGTGCCGAGAAAAGCTACCGTTTCGAATCAATTCATCGTACGTTTTCTGGAAAGGAAAAAGGTATTCTAAAGTACGTTACTATAAATATAATAATAACTATTACCAAATTATTAGGAAATCATTAGGAAATATTTATTAAAATATTCCTGATTATAAATAGTCCTAGCAACACGCATTCTTGATAATAATTATTCATAACAAAATTCCTAGTAACCTTGATAATAAAGTATTTCGAATTTTTAGATAAAGCTTAATTCCTGAATAATTTAATTTCCTAATTCCGTCGAGATCTCGTTAACAATGCCAGGATTAAAAAGTAAATAACAGTTCATCCAAAGAGTTCCTAAAAATGCTAATAAATATGCTCGATCAACATGACCAGAAATAATTGCACAGAAATCTCTACTTTTCAACAAATCAGTTCCCTCTACCTTCCTCAATTATTCCACCAACTCTAATACCAATCAAACCTGAAAAACAAATAATAAATGCTCTAATAAATATTCGAAACAAATAATAAATATTCCCGATCGACGCAGCTGCCATTAATTTCACAGAGATCCGCGCGACTCGATGATTCGACCGTCGAGTTTCTTGAATCGATCAAAACGCATCGGTTCCCGGGAAACCGCGAACAAAGGCGGCTCGCCACGTCCGAGTGTCAAGTTCGAATGAACGCGGCCGAGTGTTAGCAATCGATAACGAGGAAAGATGACGGCTAACAAGGCGGAACGTCGGAGCAGCGGCCTAGACAGCGCGGCGAACGGCCAGTCGATAAAAAGGAAGAGGAAGCATAAATTGCAGCGGACGTTAGTTAAGGGGCGCGGCGGAGGGCCGGCGGGGGTCGGCGTGGGCGGGACAGGACGAAATGAAAAGCTACGGAGCACGGGGAAGGCTGGCAGGACTAGACAAAAGCGACGGAGTCTATTTCCCGCGTTGAAAGTCTTCCTGTTGGGGGGCCGGGTAGCTACGTCGCCGCTCGGGGTGCATCTCCATTGTCAAACCCACGGCCGAGGGTTGCAACAATGGCTCCCTCTCTCTTTCTCCCGGCTTCTCCCGGTCTCGCTCTTCCCCTCTCTCTCTCTCTCTCTCTCGCTCTGTCGCCGACGCTTTTCATTACACGTAAACGCTATCGGTGACGCGGGACACCAATCTTCGTGTTCCGCGGGACGAGGCTGAGGGAAAACGGATACCGTCTCCGACTTCCTCGCGACAAGGGGCGCCGCGAAGCACGGGGATGACAAATCGATGGTTGTTTCGCTGATCGCCCAGATTTGCATACGACTGACACCCCGCCTAACGCGCCGAACAACGCCGTGAAAAGTGCAGTACACGACGGCCAACTTTTCTTGCAGACCGGTGGGAGGGCGGCGGCCGTAGGGAAAGTTCGCTCGCGCCCTCGCTGTATTTAGCTGTTTCGAGAATCTCAATTGGAGATTAGCACGTCTGGGAACTCTCTCCCTCTCTCTCTCTTTCTCTCTCGGCACCGGCTCGTTACAGTTTTAATAATGGCAGTGATAATTGACAGCTGCAAATTGCCTCTGCGAGCGGCAAATCCGCATTCTTAAACGGGGGTGCGTACTTTGGGGATTTTTTTGGGAAGAAACTAGAGGACGTAGCCTCATGCTATTTGAACTAGGTTATTTGTACGTGTTTCGATTATGTTGGTGATTTTTTGTGTGGCGCTGTCGGTGGAATTGCGATAGTTACGCGATTGATTCGAGAAGGGTACATTCGTGAACTTCTGGATGAATGATTATACAATAAGGGATTTATATCATCGTCGAATAACTTCCACGGTTTTGACGAGAACAATCTATAAAAATTTGAGAGCATGCTCTAGATATGTACAAATCGGCTGGCTAAGTTCCCGGCGATTATTTCATTCACATCAGTAAAAATAAATTCCCAAAGAACACCCTCGAGTCGAGTTAATGATTTAGCCACCCCTGCTGCGGAAATCTTCTTTGGAACAATGCGCCAGTCAGCGGTATCAAAGAATCCCCCTGTCGCCAATTACTTCGTAGCTTCTTTCGCCTGTTTTATCGCCGGGCACTCCGACTCACCGGACAAGGTCCACCGTCTCACGGAAAATTGAACCGATCCAACGACCGTCGCATAATTCCCTTTTACGTCCATCGCGGAACGGATACCTCGCGCAGTTAACCTCGACGTCCGGATTGGCGGTCTTTCGTGGTCCGGTAGCCGAAGAACCATCGACCCGGGCACGGATCGAAGGATCCGAGGAGATCGTTCGTACGTCTTCGATGCTCGGCAAACAATTTTTGAGGCGGCCTCGTAATTCAAAGGGAACCGGCGGGGGGAGGGAGAGTGGAGAGGCCTCGCGTGCCAACTCGTCCTTCGCGATGGCCCCTCGTTTGTTCGAGCGTTTAAGCCGCCGGGATATGCACACACAGGAGCTAACCGAGGCCTTAGCCCAGTTCACTGGGAGAGACGGACATCCTTGCGTGGCCGGCCGATGTTGTTTTCCGATAGAGTCGCGATATCAGGCGGAATCTCTCCCTTGTAACACGAGCAGCGAAACACGAGACCTTCCCGAGACGTATTACCATCACGGTGCCATCAATCTACGGGGTCTCGGACGATGGCAATTATTTCTACGTAATTATTTCGATGATCGCGTGGACAGCGGTGGGACTACCGTCAATTCTTGGCACTCGAAACGTCAGATCGGATAGAAATTTATGCTTGCTTATGTAGTATATTTATCCTTGTTTGTGTGATAGATTTATCCTTATTTTTGTGATAGATTTATCCTTATTTAGGTAATAAATTTATCCTTATTTAAAAAACTTATCTAATTTATATAATAAGAATTCATTCGTGTAAAGATTGATTAATACAGGGTTTCGTACCAAATGTAGCTGATTTGAATAAATATTGCAGGGGAAAATTTGTATTTCTGTCATCGTGATCAAATGTATTCGTATAAAATTATTGTCGTGTAACATATTCTTATAAAATTACGTAGAGGCAAAGGCAGTCAATAATTTACTCGAACAGAGAATTATTCATTAACAACAAATAACAAACCTATTACAAATGTTGAACAATCGTTATTCAAATAAACCACTCGACTAAGCAAACTTCATCCAGACAATCACCTCGCATAAAAATCTACCCCAAACGATTCAAATAACGCTCAACCATCTCTTCAACCCTACCTCTCCCCCATCAACATACTCCCCGAAGATCATCGAGCGGCACCATTCATCGCGATGATTTCAAGGGAGGGAGAAAATCGTCGCGGAGCTCTCAGCAGAACGGTGTATCGAAAATCTCTACTTACCGCAAGCCGCAAACGGCCGATATTCATTCGAACCGACCGGAAACCCTTGCGGTGGCTCGTCGACCCCTCTCCCTGTGACCCCCGTGACCCCCTCCGATGACCCCCCCCCCCCCTCTTCTCCCAGTGACCCGGTGAAATTCGAGGTAAACTTTTCGGTGGGGTAACACGCGTTTCTCGTTCGAATGCGCCTTCTCTGCGAGCTTCGGGATCGGGTATTCCGGGTCGTCTGCTACCCCGGTTGGCGGGGAGTGGGTCGTTCACCTGCGTCGCCCCCCCCCCCCCCCATCCCCCGCAGGTGGTCCCGCCGATGCGACTCCGGAGGAACGATACGTAGAAACTGATTAAATTTCACAAAAGCCCCCGTCGGCCGGCCGATCTCGACTGTCATGGCAACTGCCGAGGACAACAAACTTCGTTTCCGGGATTCTGCATCGGTTTCACGGTCGATCGGACGACAATAGCGCCGGACCGGCTGCTTTTGGCATACTTTTTAATTTGTTTCGCCCCCCGGAAACATTTTCCGTAACAGCACGGTTGAAGGATGGAGAACTCGGCCGCTGTTTCTTTTAGTCGCGCGATTTCGATCGCGTCGCTCCGATAATATTCGGTTGGGGAATAAGCTCGTGGCGTTTTTATATTTTCTTTTATTTGCTTGACAAAGTGTAGAATATTCGTTCGATAGAGCTGTTTCTGCTCTACGAAACTGTGTTAATCGTCTTTTTAAACCATTTAATTTGTTGTTACTTTTGAGACTGACGGTAATTTTTATCGATTTACCTTTACCAATAAAGATGTATATTGAGAAGAATACCCACCCCTTTGCCTCTGCACAAAAATTCCGCCATCTTTCCAGCAACAAACAATACCAGCACTTCCGTGTAACCCGCAATGTTTAATCTACAAATTTGTCTATAATAATGAAATGAAACCAATTAAAAATTCGAATAACTAACTCGCTATAATCCTGAATGGGAAACGTAAAAATTGGAATCGTGAGGCAGCCTAAATGACAGCGTAACCCCTTCGATTCGCGCGTGTCTCGCAAACGAGGCACGGGATTAGGCTGCAGTTACTTTTCCCTTTATTTTCGGCCGGCTAAACACCGAGTCGACAGGCCCCGATCTCCCCGGTGTAAATGGGACCGGTCGCCGTGCGCGGCCTATTTATTTTTTTTACGTCCAATCAGCCGGAGCACCGTGAAAGATAAAGTTCATGATTGGCCGCGCGCGATTTCCGAATAATCACACGGTCCGGCGAGCCGGCGAAATCGCGTGAAAAATCCGCGAGCAGACAGAATCACAAATGAAGGAACAACGGGTAACAGCCCTCATCGTGCGACAAAGAAAGAAAAACCGGCCGGCGGGGCGGGGAGGGAGACATACGGATATCGCGTTCCTTTTGTTATCGAATCGATTGCGCTTCATAGCCGTTCCCGGCGAATTAATCGTCGGTTCGCACGAGCGGCCACGCGAGATTTGTTGTTTCCACGTACGAATTTCAGGGACGATATGCTCCCTCTCTCTCTCTCTCTCTCTTTCTCTCTCTCTCTCTCTCTATCTTTCTCTCTCTCTCTCTCTCTCTCTCTCTCTCTCTCTCTCTCTCTATCCCTTTCTATCCTTCTACATCTCTCCCGTTCTCTCTTCGTCTCTCCTAAATCGCTGACCTAGAACACCACTCGCCATCTTTCTCTCTCGTTCGTCCTGTTCCTCCCCCATTGTTCCACCGTCTTATTTTTGCTCCTGTTTTCTTGGCTGGCTCCAACGGAGCTCGCGATTTCGTGTTTAGCATTTCGATTCTCTTTTTAGGTGTAGACACGAATTCGTCCCGGAGTGAAATCAAGATTTTGCTACGAAATCGTTACCGGAGCTTTGTTATGGAAATAGTTGATATTGCTATTAATTGCCTTGACTCGTCTGTGAAACAATCTTGTTATATCGTGACGTAAGCTTGACACAATGTTCTGATGGATGAAGTGAATATTGAATTGTAATAAAAGCTGCAGTGATAGAAACTTGACGATTTTGAACCAGTAAATTTGTTGAGAAATCTTGACGTAATCTTGACATAATGTCCAGATAAATCGACGACGAATTTTTCAGCTAAATTAACATGGATAAGATGTATTATAACTTGAATTATAATAAAGACAGCAGTGATAGAAACTTGACAATTCTAAACCGATGAATTTGTTGAGAAATCTTGACGTAATCTTGACAGAATGTCCAGATAAATCGACTACGAATTTTTCAGCTAAATACACAAACGATAAGATATACTATAAATTATAATAAAATCCGCAGTGATCAAAACTTGACGACTTTGAGCCTCATAATTTGTTGAAAAATCATGACACAACGTTGACATAATCTTAACATAACTTCCTGATAAATCGACTACGAATTTTTACGCTGAATAAACAAACGATAAAATAAACTACAACTTGAATTATAATTATATTGAATAATAATAAAATCCAATAAATACCTAACGATCTCGAACTTCTGAATTTCTTAAAAAATCTACGGACATACTCAATGAATTTCCAATGCTTATTTATTAAATAACGCCGTGACGACGTTATTCATTATTCATCAGAATTTCTGCAAATAAAATACATCGTGCAACAATCATCAATAATAAATAAAAATTTCCTCGATAATCGTAATAAAATGAAACTTGTACACGATGTCCACGGATTACGTATAATTTTGACATACAAATTATCTCTCCAATAATCATATCATACAAAATCAATCGGAGGTAATTCATTTTCACACCTTATATTTCCCGTTATCTCCCACGCCGGCCGCGCGACATTATTCCAATCTTGACCCTAATTAAATCGCTCCCTCATTTTCCAGTTCGCGCCCACTTGCGAAACTCTGCTCGTCCGTTCTACGCCTAAATCACCGTCCCGCGGTTCATTTTATTAATCCGCGCTCGATTCGTACAACTTTTCCTATGGAAGCAGCTCCGTTCACGAACGGTACCCGAGCACAATGGTTTTTTTTACGAGGACAGACATCAGTCCGTAGGAATGGAGGACTACCGCAGCAATTAGCCTGTCAACTTCCATGAAAGCATACGGATTCGTTTCACCGCGAACAAAATCCCGAAAGCGTATCCCCGAGAACGCGTTGTAAAATTACAAATCGTCGAGACGTCGGTGCTACCAGGGCCGAACAATTTATTTCAAATTCCAGATATGCAAATATGCCGAACATTCTCGCGCGGCGATACGTCCTTCCACGATTCACTGTTGTCGCACGTGTGGATGATCGCAGCCCCGGCGGATCCGTCAGGGTGCCGATCACCGATCAGTAACCGCGCGGTGGCAGCTTCTCATAGATTTACGAGCTCGGCGGCGTGGACATTGAACGCCGTGCAACAAAAATTGCCGGCGTCTCCGTAGAAGTCCGTTTCGAGGTTCGCCGAGCATCCTGCGGCAAGTCGCGCGTTGGTCTTCGTCGGGAATTAGCGATTGTCGTTTGGCACGGAGAGCGCGGCGGGTAGGGCAAGCTCGGGTGACAGCGTCGCGTGGCGTTTCGTGACAGTTTGTCGGCGAGCGAGGAACGAGTCTCTCGCGGGCGACGCGCGTCGGATTAGCCGGTCGGGGTGTGATCGAGCGACGCCCACGGAGTTAGGCGAACGGGCTTGCCGGTTGCTAATCCAGATAGGATTCGGGTCAGTGGGCGGCCGAGTATCCCAGGCAATTGCTCCAAAATCGGTCCATGGTGTGGTAAAGGTGCGGAGAGACCCCGGTCAGGCCGTGCGCCTCGTCCGTGTAGGTCTGCTGCCGGAACATGATGTCCCTCTTGACCAGAGCCTTGTTCAGGGCCAGGGCTTGCTGGTAGTGGACGTTGTCGTCTCCTGTCCCATGTATCAGCATGAACTTTTTGCCCCGTATACCTTCCACCTTTCTGGTCACGTCCGTGCCGTTGTAACCGCTCAGGTTGTCGTCCGCCGTCGGCAGACCCATGAACCTCTCCGTGTAGATCGAGTCTGCGGAGAGAATCGTTACCAAAAACTGCTCGCTCGGCACCGAACTTCGGTCTAACACGGTGTACTGTATAAAATCGTCCGACACTTCGGTCTAATTGTTCAATTGCGCTTGGCGTAGAATTTACAGGACGTCGCGGCTGGACTTTGGGAATTTTTTGCGAAGCCACTGGGCGACGCAGCTTTATGAACCTTGGACTATATTATTTGTAGTAGTTTCAAGTGTATTTATGATTTTTCCTGTGCTAATATTGTTCATACTGTGATAGTTATTAAAATTATTCGAAGGGATGTTTAGAGAACGTCGTATGTAGGATTTTATTCACTGTGGTTGTTCGATTAATAATTACTGCTTCCGCGACAATGATTTATAATTTAGTTGTGTACTGTTCCAATGATGTATAAATGATGTATAAATCTGTCATGTTGCAGAAATACGTCTTATTCGGTTCGAGAAAACAAATTCCCAAAGTGCACCCTCGAATCGCGAACTCTGTGCTGTCTCAATCTACATTGAAATAACGTTTGACGTCTGCAAACCAGCGGAACATGAATTACCATAGTAAATCCAGGAGGAGACGGGTGCCACCGATATGCCGCACTTGAAGACCGAAGCATGGTCAATAGCTAGCGCCATTGCCGTAGCGAAACCGCCGTAGCTCCAACCCCATATCGCGGTTCTGTTCGCGTCGATCCAGGGGTATTTCTCTTGCAGGTGTCTGAAAATTGTTAAACAAAATGGGAAGCTTTAGAAACGATTCAAGACAATACTTCAAAGTGATACTTTTCTATTCATTTTATAATATAATTGATTTTTTAATATATTTAATTTTTTTATTTTATTTGTTGAACTAAGGGTAAGATGAGAGCATTCTGATGATTGGAAATGCGAGGTAATTGTTTCAAGATATGTAAGATGGTTGTTGCAAGAAGTGCAAAATAATTGTTTCAAGAAGTGGAAGATAATTTGTTTAAGAAGTGCAAGGTAATTGTTTCGAGAAATGTATGGTAATTGTTTCAAAAAGTGCAAGATGATAGTTTCAAGAAATACAAGGTAATTATTTAAGCAAGTGCAAAGTAATTATTTAAGAAACATAAAATAATTGTTTCAAGTATGATAATTATTTCCAGAAATGCAAGACAATTATTTCAAGAAATACAAGATAATTACTGCAAGTAAAATAATTATTTCAAGAAATGCAACACAATTACTTCAATCAAACTTTGACACCCTCCATCAGTTCAGGATAATAAAAACCCCCAAACAGACATAACAAATGTACCTATTCAGCCATTCACCACTTCTACCATCACCTACTGGACCGATTGCAAAATGATAAACTGTTCACACGGATACACACGTGTCGCGACACGGTCGACTGTCCGAGACCATGAAACTCGATTCGCGCCCACCTGGGGCCCGTCGGCAAAAAGGGGAATGGTGTCCCCGGCTCGGCCAAAAACGGCGGAACCAGCATGACGGATCAACTTGACAAGAACCATCGGCTACCTACCGGGTGACAGCGATCTGGTCCTCGATCTCCACGGTGCCCATGCGTCGATAGATCTCGTACAGCATCTTGCTGCCTTTAAATGCGGACCCACGACCGTCGATGTGAGCGTAAATGACGCTCCTGTTGGTCACCATGTACGACTCGAACCCGAACGAGTTCGCCTCGGTCACTCTAACGGTGTTCGGACCTGCGTACCTGCGGGAAAATGTCCGGGAAACGTAAAGCGCCGCCCGTAAAAATCCGGGTCGTTCGGTTAAATCGCCGATATTCACGGTTTTATCGAACGTCTCGCTTCGTTTCGGGATCAATTGAAATCCTCGAATGTAACTCTTCGCCTGACTCGATCCCTTACGAGGCTCGAGCCAGACCTTCGCGACACGAGATAGCGAGGATAGGCGAAATCGACGATCAACAATCGAGATTTTAGAAAATTGTTGTTGGACTGGGATAATTTTATCTACTATTTTGTCATTTAGATACAGCGAAACAGTATTCGAAATTATTCTTTAAATTATTTAGAAGAAAATTATTTTAAAATTGATACAATTATATTTCGAAATCAATTAACAGAATAATCATTGCTTAACTAAGTTCATCGTCAATTTTATTCATTTTTAATAAACATATTTGTATGAATCCCTATGAATGCACGTTGTCATTTCTATTTATATTCTAGGTCTAAATAAACCCGACAAGTATTAATTAATAAGACTGTTCACAGCGCTGTTGAAACAAGGAAACTCCGGAACAATTTTCTATCCGCTCGAAGAGAGAATAAAGCGTTCTGGTAAACAAACTTTCGCGAATCTCCGACTCTCTAGTTAGACTCCGATTTAGCAAAATGAAACGAAAAGCTTATCGCGACCGAGTAATTACAATCGCGTTTTAATGCGATCCTCGAGAAGGTAGCTCGTTTGTCTGTTTTAATCTGAACCTGAAAGGGGAACGAACTGTCCGCGCGATCCAATTATTTGTTAATCCGGGGGCCGTCTTCGAGGCGATTTTAATGGTCCGCCGCGAGAGCGTCGGCCCGGGGCGACCGGGCACGATCGTTCGAACGGGCGCTAATTAAAGGTAACTCACACGTTGACGAGCAGCGGGTAGGACTTGCGCTCGTCGAAGTCGGGCGGCAGATACAGTCTGACCTTGCTGTCGTAGCCGTTCACCCTGACGTCGAGATTCTTGACGCGCGGCTGCCGGCGAGTGGTCAATTTTCGTCGGAGCGGCCGGTTCTCCTCCCACAGGTAGAGCGGCTTCTCGTCGGTGTCGAAGATCACGACGAACGTGGGATCCGGTCCGGCGCAGGTCACCGCGTAATAAGTATTGCCGACGGAGAAATAGGGGTAGACGTAGGAGCAGACGTTGCCTGCGGACAACGCCGAAACACAATAGTTAATTCTCTCGGTTATCGGGATCTCGTGCGGGGAGCTCTCGGAACGGGCAACCGGGGTGATCCAGGAGTCGCATTGTTGTTTCGGGGAGTCGCCTTCGCGACGAATCGTCGCATTGATGGGACTGGGTTCCTCGTAATTGTTTAATTATATAGAATATCTGATTGTCGGATTGTCTAATTATCTGATGTTTTGGGTATGTTTGGGTTAGTTCTGGGTTGTTGGAAATAGTTTTTTATGCTTTTCTGGTGGCTTTGAAATTTTATAATCGTAGAAGTTTTGTTGTTTGAGGAAAAATTAAAGGTTTAATATTTGTTTGGAAAACGATACTATTTTCTAGATCTCGGATATTTTTTCATCAAGACTTTCTAATATTTTCATCTGCAGGATTCTAAAATTTTCTATTTTCATGTAGACGATTTCTAAAACTATGTATTTTCAGCGTGGCGATTTTTAAAATCTTTTATTTTCAGTACGGCGATTTCTGAGATTTTTATTCTTATCTAGGCGGTTTCTAAAATTTTCTATTTTTATCTGAACGATCCATACAATTTTCTATTTTCATCTGAACGATTCATACAATTTTCGAGTTATTGCAATAAAAATTAATGCAATATATTTGAATTGCAATGAAAGCAAATCTTCAAAATTGGACAAAAAATTAATGTCACCCGCAAACATATCAGTCAAATGAGTAAGTCGGGGCTGAACGTGTTAAACAAGAATGTCATCTGAAAATAAATTGTTTAAACAAAGAACCGCTCACCCTCGGGTGTGATGATGTTGCAAGAGATGCATTTTGGCGCCTCGTTGCCGTCGAGAGGCACGGAGTACAGGTTCCTCTCGGACGGTCGACCGACCCCGGTGGCAACATAATAAAGAATCCCCCTATTGCGATCGACGGCGGCGATGCTGATCACCTCAGAATCGCTCGGAGTTAGATCCTTGGGCTGGACCAATCGGCCCTCCATGTACCTGTAGCGGATCGCGTGAAGGAACCGACCGACGGTCGGCGAGCTAGCCGTGTGCTGCAGCTCCAAAACGACCACGTATCGATCGTGGTAAACCGGGGGATGTACTCGCAGCCAGCCCTCGGTCTCCACTTTGTACAGGAGGTTCTGGCCGGGGCCATCAGTTCCGTAGCGCACTAAAATCGACCTGTTCTGGACCCGGTTCGTCCAGGTCGCCATCACGTGTTGGTTCCACCAGTTCACCGTGTACAGGATGTACTCCCTGTCGAAAATCGTGCAACAAGGTCTATAACCCCTAGCCGTGCTCTAACAAATCATACTGCGAGCAATAAGCTTCAACCATTATTAACACCTTGCGTACGGCGCATTTTTACGCTCTCGAAAAGTTGACGTTCATTTTTTTCTTTGCTAACCATTTGTTAAGGGGATACGCAAGACTTCGTTGCCCTGGTAACATAACAATAGAAATGACATAAAGATTATGTCAAGATTACATCAACAACGACAAAGAATTAAAAGAATAATTTTTATAAAATTCTTGTCCTCCATAATTAATTAAAAAAGTTGTTATTTCGTAAAAAGATCGACAATCAAGCCGTAACATTGCAACGCGTGCTATTAATGCCGAGTTATTTTCTACAGAATTGTCATAAGCTCGCAGATAACAGCGAAACTAATTAAGAAAAAAAAAAGGAATCATAGTATTACGAGACGATCGGTGCCAAACTCCGTCGTTGAGAATATCTCGTTAGCTTTGATGCCCGCGATAAGATATCGGTGAGCGAGGTTGACTAGTGTTACGCGCGGCTCACGAGAGGCCGGCCTGTTTGTTCGGAATCATGCTAATCTGACGCGACGGCGGCGATAATGACGACAGGGAAGGCTTCGAGGATACTTACTCGTCGACGACGGGCGGCTGGAGATTAACCAATTCCGAGAACGGATCATCCAAATCAACGACGGTTAGGCTTACGATCGGGTTCGGACTGCCCGCCTGAAAAATCAAACCGTCGCTTGAGTCAAACGTGCTTTTTGTTGCACGCGCGGAAATAGAGAAACGGACGAGGAGACAGGTGGGTAAGCTGAGGAAGAACGGCGGAGGGAGGGGGAGTCGCGGTGGAAATCTCGCCGATCGAGAGAAAGGAAGTTAATTTTCCTTAACGTTCGTCGGGCATCGGATACAGCGCGGCGGAGCCTGGGAAAAACCAGCGGGTTAAATGCCAGATAACCCTTTCATCCCCTTTTAAAGCCGGCAACGAGGCCAGTCGGCCGCGTTGAGCTTCCTAATCTGTTCCCGCCGCGACGAATGTCTTCGCCGGCCAACAAATCGACTGTGCCGAAGGAACGATTATCCGAGCCCGTCGATTTTTCTCGCCGCGAATACCGTACCGGCGAATGCAACAACGAGAACGCGGTATTTAGGCGAGGAGTTCGGTGGATCGCCCAGTTATCCTGTCCTTGAATTAAAAAACATATAAAAAAGAATATACGTTTATAAAACTGATGATCTGTATTTTGTTAACAAGGCACGATAATTGAGTTGGGAATGTTGTAAATACTACAGGGTATTTTAAAAAGTACTCGCAATCGAGAAGTGTGTAATTTTTTAAAGCAGCTTCTTCCTTTATAAAAATATTCTCCCGGGTATCGTCGACGAGTTATTAACGAAAAACAGTGTCATTATTAATTTCTGACAAGTCTTTGTCAATCTTTTATCAGCTTCTTTTTATCAAAACGGATATTTTTCTGTTATGAAATTCTAAAAAGCGGAGTTAAGCTCCTTTTATATTTATTCGATTCTTTTTGATGTGCTGCTTGTATAATATATTGTAATATTAATGCAATGATATGGACAGAGACTTTATCCCGCTTACAAAATAAATATTAATATTATTATTTAAATGCGTGGGACGGAATTGTGCCAACCACGATCGTTAACAATTTTCCCGAACCAAGTCATCGAAAACGAAATAGGAAATTTCTGATTAGAATTTTCGTAAAAATTTTTACGAGCGTGACCCGGCCCAGCGTGTTTGCTGAAATTTTAGAAGTTCCGGTGTTGCGCGACGTCGACGCATAAAACCGTGAATATCTCGCGGAGCAAGAAATATTGGACGTGCACCGTTCCCGCGCGAAACGGATCATATATTACATGCCTCTCGTCCAACGAAACGATTACAACCGACAGAATTATTGCATCTGTTCGGCGCGAGAGTCAAGTACGATCGACTTTTCCAGTGAATTCGACTCGGCGCGTTGAGTCCGGCTGGAATTTTAATGACAGATTTTACGGAAGATTCATCGCGCGCGTTGCTCGACGAGGGGATTCTGCAGCTGTCGATCCTCGGTGCTCGACGGACGCGACGAACGTTTCGGCTCGAGTAAAACAAAAGCTGCGACGGAACGGGGTGGCCGGCGATTCGCGCGGCGCTTCTCTCTCTCTCTCTCTCTCTCTCGGCGATTTATTAAGCTCACCTTCGGATACTTGATCTTCACTTCCTTGGGATATTGATCCGCCAGGACACCTGGTCTCCCATAATACAGCATCGCCATATCTCTCACCCCGGTGTCGTTGTAGGTCGCGAAAGCGAGGTGACTGCCGTCCGGGGAGAACCAGAGCGCCGTTGCCGAGGACAGTACTTCCTCTGCGGAACGGACACGCGGATATCGATCATTCCCGCGATCCGCATCGCCTCATCTATTTCTCATTTAACGCGTTAACTGCCGCGTGAGCCCGCCAATTTTTGTCCCGATTTTTAAATATGAATCCTCGCGCCGCTGTGTTATTCTTGCCGACTTTTTATCTCCTCCAACGAACCACTCCGATTGCGCGGAGTTTTTTCTCGAAATGTTAATCCCACGGCCGTTAACAATTGCTCGTCGTTTGGCTCTCTGCCGGCATTTATTATTAAAATTCGGACACGCAGCGCGGCACGAAATGATGTCATTAAAAATTCAATGGTTCCGGCTACGTGAAAAAGCGGCGCGCCGACTCGCGCGACGCGAACTCGCTGCGAGCTGTCCCGTAACGAACAGATTAATCTTTAATCGCTTCGCGGACGCCAATGGGACATATTGTCTTTGATCCTTCGAAAATCGACACGAAGTTCGAGGAGATTCTGCTGAGAAGTGCTCAGAATTGTACAAATCAACGCGTGAAGCCAATAAAATGGCCACATGATTAAAGCAATTTAATTGATTGAATTGAAACTAAATAGTTAATATTTATCATAAGGATTGCTATTAGAACTCTTTCGTAAACATTGTAGTCAAATTCAGTTTGATGGAATATATTGTAATGGAAATGAATTTTCAAAATTGGTATGAAATTAGTGTCGTTCATATTTGATTGACGCGGCGGTCAACGTGTTGATAATAGGATGTGTCAATGTTCATGGCGATAAACGCTGTTAATATTCTCACCTTCGTAGACCCAGTCAGGCACGCCATTGAAAATAACGTCCGGCACACCGGTGTACGTCAATCGTCGAACACGACTGCCAGCGTTATCGAACTGCTGATAGTAAATGTCATTGTCCAGGACATAAACAAGTGCGTTTTTCTTAGGCGACCATCTCGCTAGTGCCAAGCTCTTCCCATTGGCGACCCTCGTATACGATCTGTGGAGAAGAACCCGATTGAAGGGAGATCGAAGCCTCGTAGACGAGAAATCGATCTACGGCGGTGTAGAAGGTATTCTCGGACACCGTTCAAGAAGGTATAGGGTAGATGTCCCAATTTCCGTGGCTTTAAGCCAACGTTTGCTTTGTCGAAGATTTCGTTAAATGCTTCGATCTTTATTTTGCGCACTAAAACTGTATCTCGATTTCTCAGAATTCTTAGCTTCGGAGATATTGATGATTTATTTTTAAATATAAATTGAATTGTCTTTCGATTTCTCAGACATTTCTGTCTTTAGGAATGTTAGTAATTCATTTTTAGGTATAATTAAAATTATGTTTCGATTTTTCAAACTTTCCTGTCTTTGGGAATATTAATAATTCATTTTTACATGTGACTAGAATTATATTTTGATTTTTCAGACTTCTCTGTCTTTGGGAATATTAGTAATTCATTTTTAAATATAATTAAAATTATAGTTCGATTTTTAGATCTTTCTGTTTTTAAAAATATTAATAATTAATTTTTAAAACTGTAGAAAACTGTATTTCAGTATCTCAAACTTTTTTGTCATTAGAAATATTAATAATTAATTTTTAAGTAAAACTAAAATTATATTTCCATTTCCCAGACCTTTCTCTATTTTTGAGACTGTTAATAACTCATTTTTAAATATTAACCAATATTAATAATAGCCTTTTTTTCACAACGTACTACTTGAACACATCAAGAACTAATGTAAATTGAAAAATGTTTAGTACACTTTAACCCATTAACAATGTAACAATTTTCTATAAATTCTGCATGTATATAGGTAATAAAAAAGTATAAATCATCAACTTACACATAATACTTTTCTGAGGGTACAGAAAAGTATTAACACGCAGAATGTTTAACAAACATACACGAAAAGCAGCGTTAATTTGACCATCGTCACGACGATAACGTTAGATAGTTTCGTAATTTAGTTTATCAACGCGGCATTAATATTATCAACAACCTACAAACCCTAGAACACTCACTTGCTTTTTATACTGTACACGTCGAACTGTTGAAACGCCGAGTACCTGAAGCCCTGGAAAAAATAATAAACGTCATTTTCGTGGAGCAATTTTCTGATATAAAAAATGAATTTGTAACTTCTGTGTCGTTGACTATGTTCCATAAATTAACCAATGAAATGGTAACAATAAAAAGAACCGAGAATGATAACAATTTCATTTCACGATTTCTTAAATATCTTATAAAACTTCTGTTCAGCCATTGGAACAGTTATAATTAATTGATGTTTTCTCTGAGCTCGATGCATTTATTGTTAGATCGTGGAACGCCACGTTGGACACTTACTGGGCTGACGTTGTAACTGATGAGGATGTACGAGTTGTCGTACGAAAAGCTCATCTTAGGATTGTTGTAGGGGCTCTGGAAATTCAATTTGGAATTATTATCAGATGAATTACGTTTCAGTTAAATTAGGTTTTTGATACGTTAGATTTGAGCTAAATTAGGTTTCAGCTAAATTAGGTTTTTGATACGTTAGATTTAAACTGAATTAAATTTGAGCTAAATTACGTTTCAGCTAAATTAGGTTTTTGATACGTTAGATTTGAACTGAATTAAATTTGAGCTAAATTAGGTTTTTAGCTAAATTATGGCGTGAAAAGGCCGCGATCATCACGGTTTGCAAACATCCTCGTAACCAGATGCTATCCGAGCCGATGCTATGATACCGTAATATAACACGAACGATTCATATTGTTGATAAAACAGATCACGGGTCCGGTACTCACGGCGACGCTATAAATCATCCGGATCGACAGCGACGATCGATAACGTAATAACTCGTTGATAACCGCGTCCGCCGCTCTATTTTTCAGTTTCGAAGGTGGAAGCCACGGATATCCAACGAATCGATTCCGACAGAAAATCTTCTGCGTGCTTCGAGGGATATTGAATTTAAAAATTGACGACTCAATCTATGTATATCGAACAAATGAATTATTTCCCCTCTTTCGTGGCAACGAAATGTCCTTCACGGATATATTAATTACTAACTGACGATCTTCGTGTAGAATAAAAATATTCGTCGTCAATTCTCGGATAAAATCATCTTCTCTTTAATAACTTTACTGAATTTGTTAACAATAATTGGAAACTCTTAATATATTCGGTTTACCCGACATCGGTATATTATAAAAATATGACGTGATATAAATAAGGTACCAATCAATTCTCTTAACAAAATATTTAAAAAGGTATTCTAATAAGGCAATTATTAATTCAAGTAATACGTTTTTCAATAATGTAAAAAATTCATGGACATTCGTTATGCGTTATTATTATATATTAGAAACTCATAGGGCGTGCCATGGTTTATACTGATGCAAGGTTTAATTTATTCTGTTTTTCAATGATCCACGACGCTATGAATTAAATTCTATTATCAAGCGAAAGTTTCGAGAAGCAATAATTGCAGAAGAATCGCCAATGACAAGTGCAAATTATCTATACTTAATTAAATTAAATACTTATTAAAATTATCTATACTATATAAAAACAAATGGATCGTACGGCAATGTCGAAATTATCTCTAACTCGGAATGGTGTAATTGGTGTGATTCCAGACTCGCTTCGCGGGCGAATCGCGTGGCGAAATTAAGCGGCGAGCAGTAACGCGTCTCTTGAATCAATATCGTCTGTTGGTTCGCGCCTGAAACTGGTCCGTGAAATTCGCCGTCGAGGAGCCGGACAGAACAGAGGATCTCCATACGATTAATTAAACACGCCTTTGCTGTTTGTTTCGCGCCGGTTTGCGGCGGAAAAAGACAGACAGACAGACAAGGGGTGGGGGCCACCGACCGAGAGAACTCGCCCGAATTTCTCTTCTCGGCCGAAAACTGGATACAACGAATCCAATGAAAACTCGGCGCGAAATTCCCTTTGAAGGGCCGCGCATCGGTTCTCTACCACCTATCTTTTATTTCGGCATTTACACCGAATTCGTGCGCCGCTGAATGAGAATAATTTCACGGCCACGAGAATTCGCCTATTCAACGGCGAATCAACGCTGAAATCTTGCAATTTACGGCCCTTGCGGAACGAACCGTCGAAGGAATAAATTGCCCACGGCCCATCCCCGATATCGAACATTCCGCTCTCTCTCTCTCTCTCTCTCTCTCCTCTTTTACCTTAACATGCTAATAAAAATCAAACAACGCGAACTTCGAATAACCGGCAGCAAGCAGCGCTTCGATCGCGATGCGCAACGTCCCGAATTTAACCGCGATCGAAATTATTCGATGCCCGGTGGACTTTTGTAGAATTTTATGTAATTTTCAACGATTTTCTGTTTCGGTGGACGATTGTGAAATTGGCCAGTTTTATCTGGATGATTTTTAAAATTGACCAGTTTTATCTGGACGATTATTAAAATTGACCAGTTTTATCTGGACGATTTTTGATATCATCTATTTTCATCTTTATGACTTTGAAAATTGTCTATTTTCGTCTGCATGATTTTTAATATCGTCTGTTTCCATATGGACGATTTCTAAAATTTCCTAGTTTCTTCTAAACAAATTCTAAAATTATATACTCCCATCTAGACGATTTTTTAAATCTTCTATTATTATTTGGACGAGTTCTATAATTTTCTATTTTTAAATAGACGATTTGAAAAAATTTTCACTTGAGCGATTTTTAAAATTTTCTATTTATAAGTAGACGATTTTTAAAATATCCTAGGTCCTCCTAACAATTTCTAAAATTGTATATTGTCACCCAGATGATATCTAAAATTCTTCATCTTTATCTATACAATTTATGAAACTACTTACTTAGATCCAGACGATTTCTAAAATTTTCTATTTTTAAATAGACGACTTTTAAAATATCCTAACTCCTCCTAACGATTTTTAAAAATACAAAATCGTGCCTAAATAATTCTTAAAATCATCCATCCTCGTCTTAACGATTTCTAAAACTCCCCATCTTTATCCAGAGAACTTATACAACTTTTCCCTAGATCCAGACGATTTCCAAAATTTTCCATTCCGATCGCTTTCTAAGCAAGCATTGGCCCGACGTCAAATCGCCGCGAAGTTGAAAGCCGATCCACAAATTCGCCCCCCACCCCCACCTCGCCAGCCGATCCGTCTGTTCCTTTTTCCATTCGATTCGGCACGGATCGATAGCGCAGAGCCTTTTTTCGGGGCAGCGGAGAACTGGATTCGCGTTGCCTTACCAGGATCGACGAGTCCACGAAGACTCTGCTGACGCCCGACTTCACGTCGAACATACGTATGTCGCCGGTATAGTTATCGGTGTAAAGGATGCCGGTGTCCGATTGCCAGGTGCCGTTGAAGCCGTTCGCCCGGAAACTCATGTCGTAGGTCTCCTCCAGAGTGAATGGCACGGCCACGTTGCCATGGCTGTCGTCTTTGTGACGGACGCCGTATCGGGAATAGTCTTTGTCGATCACTTGCGGTACTACGAAAGAAAAAACCCGATTATGTAAAATCGGACGAACGAATCGTGGGGAAGGTATTGCGGGACAGTGTGTCTGTGTATGAGTTACAGGATTCAATTTCAATTGAACATAACCTCTGTACCTTATAAAATGGAAATGCTGTATGTTAGAAAAATTATTTTAGAGTCACAGTTGAAATGGCTTCGAGCGCAAAGGGTTGAGTGTCGTTCGAGCGCGCGGGCCGCGAAGAAATTCATAAATTTCATTGGAACGCCGATGGGAAACTTTACCGGCCCCGCAACTCTTATCCGTCTTGTTCGCGGTGCTTCGCGGCACTTGCGGTTCACCGTGCACCGGTTCCGATCATTTCCCCCGATGCGATTAGATTAACGTCCTTCCACCGCGGTCGAAGCTCCTTCGTTCCGCGCTTCGTCGTTAACGAAGAACGCCACGGAAATACAACGAAAGTACAATCGCTCGCGATATTATTTCCAGTCGCTCGACGAAGTTACAAATTCTTTTCTAATAATAGTTCAGATCAAATTCTTGCGCTATAATTTTTCTAACGCGACTAGATCGGTCTTCAATCGTTTATAAAATTAGTAATCACGCTAGCAGGGCATTGGGTAGATTTCTCATTGTTACAGAGTAGAAAGTCTTATGATAACTATAAATGCAATTGTTTTATAAACGTTAGACTGAATGTATATTAATACAGCAGTGCTTCGTTGTCAATTTTCTGAATTTTCTATGATAAGATTATGCTATTTTAGAAAGGTATAATTGTTCTAGAATTGACTTCAATAAGTGGCATTTTTCTGTAAATGTTAGAATTCCCAGATCATTGTACAATGACCGAAATACTTTTTATTAAAAATGTTACTATATCGCTTAGAAAAAATACTCTCGTTTTCCCACGCATTTGTCCAAATCGACGATAAACATTGAAAAAAATGGGTGCATCTCGTTAGCTTATAAACGGCGAGAGCGTCGTTCAGAAAACGAAGACTGAAATCGAAGCTAATTAATCCTCGCGCAATCGAACGCGTACGCCGATGCCGCCATTCGCGGCGAACGCGTTCTCCCTGGACCGCATTACCGAGACCCATTAGCCTCGCGAAGATCATCCGGCGTTCCCGCGTTTTTCGAGCGACGGGGAAGCGCGGGGCCCTCGACTGTCATCGATCTCGAGGATCGTAAGAAAGCCGGCGCTGGCGCAGGTCCCGAGACAAATAACGCGAATCGTCGAAGAGCATTAGCCTGCCTCCACGGATCCGAAGGCATCCGAGTGTACTAGACAATGTCCGGTCCCTAAGCAGCTTACGCGGAGCGCGATTATCCCGTGGGAATGTGTCGCAGAGACGGGAGACGGGCGGAGAAAGAGAGGAACGATTCGACGGATAGACGTTGCAGTTACGTGTACAGGGTGTCCCGAAACTGTTCGGACCGAATGAAATGGGAAATTCCTCGTGCGACTCGAAGTGATTTATTGCGTTCGAACCCTTTGCAACCGAGTGGCGACTCTGAGGCGCTATTAGGATTCCGAGGAGCTTTTGAAATTATTTGCGTTGATATCGTCGAAGCTTAGATTTAAAAAATTGTTCACATAAATACAATGAATTTTGATAGATGAAATGGAAATATTGTAAGCAGAGAAATTATTTTAATTTTTTAGAAATTATTTTTTATACCAACCAATTATTTTATTTATTATTTGACTGTAAGCAGAGAAATTATTTTATTATAAATTATTTGCAGTTGAAAGGGCTTCGAGTGCGAAGGGTTGATATTTACAGGGTGAGTCGTCCAAGCCTTCGCGGTCGAGTGGTGGTTTATTACAACTGAGAAGTGTTATTATCGAATACTATGATTAAATATTCGCAATAATATAATTAGTACATTATATATTTCTAGATATATTACAGATACATTTATATATTTTATATTTACAGATATTATAATACGGAACAGTATAGTCTTGCTTAAAGACATCCACAATCAAATAAGGAACATTTCTACAGTTGATTGTGTAAGAAATATTCTTGCGAATAAGTTCATAAAGATCGATGATTTAAAATACGAGTAGAATATAATATACCTGAAGAAAAAGAGAAAGAGGGAGAAGGAGGATCGACTTACTAGTTTTCCCGGCGACGAGGACCGCCAATGCTCCCTGCAGCACCAGCAGCTGCAGCACCTGGAAAAAGATTTCGTTTCACTGTGAGACGGCGCCGTTGAAAAAATCCACCCGTGCCTGGAATTCCACGCGAGCCCGATCCGTCCCGTTGTCCGCGTTGGGTTCGCGCGAAGGGGCGGCGAAGACGCGCCGGAGACGGCCCGGGACGCGCGTTCCACCGGGCGGAAGAACACGTGCCGGGCATAAAAGTTTCTCAAAGTGGTGGGGGCGGGGGGGAGAGAGGTGCGAGCGTAATTCCGCGAGACGCAAGCCGGGCGAAATCCGCGGAATTCCGCGAGGAGAATTGCCGGGCGACCCGCGCGAACCAGGCTCGTTAAGCCTGGCGCCGGGCTTGGGAAATCACCGCGTGCCTACTCAAACTTTCCGGTCTGCCTTAATGGCTGACAACCCGGGGGGGCCCGACAAGGGGCTCTTCGAGCAAGTCGTCACCGGCCGGGGGGAGAGGTGTGCCACCGAGTCACTTGTCGAAAGCTCTTTCGCCCTTAAGTTGCGAACTCTTCAGCCCCGCGATGCCCGCTAGACGCGCGCCGGCTTATGAATCTCGGGATCGTGGTACACCCGCGGGCTGAAACGCGGATGGAGGAGCCGCTGCTTGCCGGCAGTCGCGCGACGATTATGCGGAATCGTCTTAATTTCCTGCTCTAATGTTTTCATCACGGTTAGGTGATCGCAACTTTATCGGTTCTTGGTCGTATTTTGTTGCATAAGGTGGCTCGGTTGACATGTTATAGTGAGTTTTTATTGCAATTTTTCTGTACGATGGGTGATAAATTATTATAACTCTGGGAAATGATGGGTTCCTGAGGAAATTCGTTACTTTGTCCTGGCCAGGAGGCGGGGTCTATTGAATAGGGGCAGGGCTTATTTACTAGGGGCGGGGTTAACTCACAAGGAGCAGGCCTATTGGCCAGGTGGTAAGGTTTATTGGCTAAAAGTAGGGCCTATTGGCTAGGAGGCAGAGGCTATTGGCTATGGGGCAGAGCCTATTTTTACTAGGGCGGGGCTACTCGAAAAGAAGCGAATCCTATTGGTCAGGTAGCGAGGTCTATTGGCGAAGGGCAGGTTCTATTGGCTTAGGACAGAGTTCATTGGGTATGGATTAGAGCCTAATGGCTAGGGGGCAGAGCCTATTGACTAGAGGGCGGGGTCTATTGACAAGAAGGCGTGGCCAACAGTCCAAGAAAGCGAGTAGGGAATGTAATCGTCTGTAAAATGAAAATATATTATATTAATATATTATACAATCATAATATATTTATAATATATATAATATAATATTATATCATATTATATGTATAATGTAATATATTTTTATTATAATATTTTCTATGTTGTTTTTATAATTTATCTATTCTGAAAAAAATATATGGAATAATAATATTTGAGAAAAGTTTAAATATCATCTCACTTATAAAGCGCTTCTTTTTAACAAATGTAAGACGTTTAATTACGCAGGATTTTATTGAATAAAACCATGAAATGGTGTGCGAAGAATGTCGATAAAAATTGCAGACAACAGAACAACGGATTCGCGGGGTCCGAATTGGATTTCTGTATCTTTTAAACGACGCCGTGACAAGTTTGCCGAACGACAGATCCGATCTCGTTAGCAAAATTCGTGAACGATCCGAATTAATGGTTGAGCGGTCGTCCTTTCCGTTCAGAACTGTCGAACGTTCATAGTTAACGACTTTTGTTTCCTATTGGTTTCGCGAAACGCGAAGGAAACTCTGCCATTCGCGAAAGCTCCTAACAAAGTGACAACGTCAACGACGAAGAAACATTATATGGCAAAAGTAATACGAACATCGCAAAGGAATTAAATATTCGGAGCACAAAGGCGAAGACGGGAACGAGAGCATTGTTTAAACGCAATTGCGTCGAGGATTATCGGTTACTGTGGGAATGCCGGCCGGTCGTTAAAATAATATTCTTTTATGCGCTGGAAACGTAACTCCATAATGGTGCTGACAGGTGCTCTCTAATTCAATGCCATAACGAGAAAGTTGTTAAACTCCGGCGAAGTTCGTTCCAATTATATTAAGAACAATAATTTTCCTCGAGCTGGAGGGAAGAGGTTCGTTTCGCCGACTGTCGATGGACAATTTATAAAAGTGCTTATTTCTTTAACGAGCTTCGCCTAATGGGACACGCTCCTCGGCCGATAAAATGGCGGCCGCGGCGGGCTACGCGAGCAATAAATAACGCGGCGGTGTCGTTACGGAAAGCAATTATTCTTTCACGTGAAACGTGATCACCGGCCCGCGGATTTTTTTTATGCAAAATAAAACTTATCTGTCCCGGCTGCGACGAGCCGAAGTAAAATAAACGTTTGTCCCCTTTCTTGATAGGTCGGATAGGTTGAAAGTAACATTATTAAAGTCTGTTAATCTTTTTGCTGTTTTATGCTCCGTCTACGCACTTTTGCTGCGAATTCGTTGCGCTTTATTTTTCGTGCTGTAACAGGGGTTCGCGGAGCTCAAGATTTATTATTTCAAAAAGGGACAATAAAGAGTGATGTAGAAGATATTTACGAGATAAAAGGCGAAAAGATTTACGTATTTTGAAATGTCGAAGAATAACGCATGAAAATCGATGTTTCACGTTACAAAAATATTAGCGAAATTTATCCTTATTTTGACACTTCCGCGACGCGGTGCCATTAGCGAGGTTATGACGAACCGAGGAGAGGAAATATTGCAGAATTTTGTCAAAATAGTGTTATTTTATTTTTAAGGGATGTTTAACTCTCGAAGCCATTTTAACTGTAAATCTGAATTGTTTTTCTCAGCTCGTAGTACTTCTATTCTGTGCAACAAAGTGCACTTTCATGCACACGAAATTGACTCTTGCAACTCGTGCCAACAGTTTTACTATTTAACAATTTTCTAAATATGAACTTTATTCGGATAAAAATTATCTTAGAATATACTGTAATATTTCTTTTCCAATATTCTCGAGAAATAACATTTATTTACATAATGATTTCCTAAAACTATCTCGAATGTTCTGCTTTACATTTGTTCATTTGAACAAACAAATTGGCGAAGTTCAGGCGACAAAAAAAAACACTTTTGTGAATCGCGCGGATATGGAAATGTCAAAATTACATGAAACTACCCCATAAATAAACTAGCTTAATTTCATCAAATTTTTCAGACAATCATCGTAGCAGGCAAATAATTATTTTTGCATTTTCCTTGGCATTTTCTCGTCGCCAATAAATTCACAGAATAAACAAAGTAGCTTGGAAAATTGAACGAACGCGATCGAACCGCGCCCTATCGTGCCGTCTAAGAAGCTAAAAGCAACGGAGGCGTGCAAAATTAACCCCACAAAAGTGACGAAATTTCCCGACTTCCGAACGAATTTCCAATTTGCAACTTCGCGGGACACGCGCAGGTTAGAAGCCAAACCGCAGCCACTTGGTGGCAAGCCGGCGAACGCTTCCGGTTAGCGGAGCGCTCTCGGCGGCCAGGCTTTCGGCGCGCAACGCCACGAAATTTGCGAAAACGCTGCGAAACTTGGCCGTTGCATGTTACAAGAGGGTGTCCACGGGGCGAACTATTTCGGAGCAGCGAGAACAATTAGAACCCACCGTGCTCGTTTTGCCGGGGCTTTTTCTCTCCGTCGCGTCGCATTTCCGCGTTTCTTCCGGCGGCGGGACGGCCGGGGGGAGGGGGTTGTTGCATCGTCGACGATAAATCGAAACGGGTCGAGCCTTCGAAAACTTTTCCATTGACGAAACGAAAAGGGCTCGGGGGAAAGTTATCGAATCGATACGTCAGAGCGACCCGGCCCCGATCCATCCCCCCTACCCCCTACCCCCTACCCCACCCCGTCGACCGGTGCCCCCGACGAAACGGAACTGCGGCGCGAGAGAGTCGATCCCTCGAGAGACAGGAAAAAGCCAAAAGAAAGCCGAGTTTTCGAGATCGTCCGACGATTATCGCGCGTCCGTGTTTCACGTTTTTTTTTTTTTTTGGTTTTAACGACGCCCGTTCATTTTTGTTGCCGCGTCACGCGTGACCGTAAACTCTGCCGTTCGCGTGACGAACCGACGTCGCTCCGACAGATAAATTATCGCCGCGCGGAAATTAGCGTAACTGCGTCCGACGTATGCGCGCCGACGTTCCCGCGTCCACCTGACGGAAAACTCGCGGCCATTTCTTCGGCCCCCGTGCGAGCAGCGCGCCTGTTACTTACGGAAATTGACCTTCGGTATGGACGATTGATATTTTTGCGAAAAGTACACGCCGCGGCTGTCGTTTTCGATTCGCTCGTCGTTTCTTATCGGTAAAAGTAACGCGAGGCGGAAACGTTTCGCAGCGTCAACGTTTCGCGTGCAAGGAAATGGCTGCGAGTGGGATAACTTGTTTATGATTCATTTATCGGGAATTATACGTCGCTTTGTCGAGTCTTGTGTGTTCGAACAGCTGATCGACGTGCCGATAATTTCTTATCGGGAGAAGCAATTACGTGCGCCGATGTATAAATACTTGACGAGGTTAATGTTCATGGGAACGACGCTCGTTTTTCTTTCGATCGGTGTGATCGGGATTATTAATGAAATTGTTACTATTAATGTTATCAGATTTAACCGACGACGTTAGAATCGTCGAAAGAAATGACATACGATAAGAATGTCTTTTTATGTAATCGTTGACGATGTAATTACAGGAATACTTCGCCGAGCTAATTTCCATAAAGATAATACAGTGTGAACTGCATAATATTCCTATTTACGAACACTGGAAAACAATTACAACACGAACTAAAAAATTAATAAGAATCCCGTAGAATTTCATAAACACTGGGTGACACTAATTTCTGATCAATTTTGAAAATTTATTTTTATTCCAATATATTCGAGCAAAATGACTATAATTTTTCGAATGCAAAAGAGTTGTCATTCCCTTTGATAAATGTGAACTTTTTAGTTTTATTTTAATTAATTAAATTGCTTTAATTATGTGGGGATTTTAGTGTCTAATTGTCGGCGACGAACTTGTTGAATAAATTCACAGCGTGCTACAAAAATCAATGATAGGATCGTTATAATAACTCCACGAAGCAATTTAATTCCTCTGAAATCGCCAAAAGAATATTTACGAATAATTTTTGACAATAATTTAAGCAGAGGATGGTTAAAACAATTAAGCAGATTCGCACTGTAAGATGTAATCCGGTCTCTTCGGCATCGACGAAATTCGCTGAAATCGATATCCGATTGTCCGGCGAGCACGTGACTCCGGAGCCGGTGCGCCAAGACAAAGGGGGTTAACGTATTAGCCGACGGCGGCGGCCGCGCGGCAGAGGGTTACCTACCCCGATCGGCTGCATGACGGACACGTGACAGGTTTCCAGCGGCGAACGATTAACTGTGGCGGTTCGTGTCGCGGCTCAATGACGATCGAGAGATCGCCGCGGCTCGATGGATCTCACGAGTGCGTCGGACACTGACTGATCCATCGCGTACTTTCCCGCCGTGCTGGAAGTGGCAGGTGCTCCCACCTCCTTTCGATAAACACCGGGGCATACCCCGGGGTTTGTCACCGTCTCTTCCTCCTCCTTTTTCGGATTCGCTAATTCCCCTGTGACGCCAGTCGAAGACGCTCGGATCGGATTCTCTTCTCCCGTGATAAACGAAGCCGTTGTCGCGCGTTCGACTGTCCTCTCCTCGTACCGTTTGCCAGCAAAGCCGACCGCCGAAACCTCGGTTTTCCTTTGCCGGAACTTCGGAGTTTCCGCGACTGATAAGTTCGCGTCCGCGACCGCGATTACCGGACCTGTTTACGGCACATTAACCGACGGTTTTCGACGTTTCTGCCGAAAATTCACCGGTGAAAGTGGCAAAAGTACTTCAGCGAATTCAACGCTATTGCGGCGGAGCTTTTGAGTTTAGATTTGAAAATTATGCGTAAGCAGCAATAATAGATTTCAACGAATAAAAATGTCGAATGTTTGAAGATATTGTACCGTAATCGATTTTTTAAAATATAAAGAGGAACAATGAATTTTAGCTAATAAAAATCTACGATATTTGATGATAAAGCTTTGGGTAAGATTTTCTGATATTATAAGGGGGAACAATACATTTTTGCTAACAAAAATCTGCAATTTTTAATGGTACAGCATTATGTTTGATTTTCTGAAATTATAAGGAGTAACAATAAATTTCAGCAAACATAAATCTGCAACATATACGGCTACTACATCATACGAAGATAATAAGTATCGATGATAATGATAATAATAATCGAAAATAAATTTCAGCAAATAAACATCGTTCATACTTAGAGATATGCTACGATATTCGGCCTTTTAAAATGATTTAAAAACCAATGAATTTCCGCCGATGAAAATCGACGGTGTAATAATCGCACGTAGATTATTCGCTTTGAACAAACTTCGTACAGCTATCGTGCGCGATCATCTAAATTACACGATAGCAACGATAACGCTGAATAATTATACATTCGATCGAAAAATCAATTTCCGCGGACAAGAATCGGCAGTTCAATTATCAGAAGTGGTATGTCAAAGCGCATATGTCATACACAGAATTCAGTGTCTGGTGTTCGTCTGTACTTATCTTGAACGTCGATTGCTGACACCGAGACGATTAAATCTTATCTACAAAGATACCCGTGTTCATTAACTTCAATCCGATCATAGCCCTCGAGGCTCCATTGTTACACGATGTTGCACTGTCACTGAATCCTCATCGCGACATCGTCGATCATTCTACGACACTTCGAACAAATCTTTGCTAAGCTGTCACTGTGAAAAATAAGATAAAAATTCTGCTATACCTTATTAATTATTCTTTTCTCGCAGCGTTAAAATCTATGCTGTAAACGCATAGAGCTGCGCAGTCCATTGATAAATAAATATAAAAAGATAAATAGGAAAGCTGATTAAACACATCCATGTGACCGTCGTTTTCTTATCTGCTGCCGCGCGGCGTCTCGTGATTCCCCCCTTTTTTGCATGACAAAGCTCCGAGCCGTCGGCAATTAACTCGCTCTGTCAATCGGTCGAAACAACCGGGATGCGCCCCGTCAGGGAATCCCAGGAACGTATTGGTGGAGATTGATACGAAGCCGGGGAGAGGCGAGAGAGTAAAACGACGTCGACGGTAGGAGGCCGGAATTTTCCCGGAAAACTGAAACGGATTAACATCGGCCCGAATCCCGGTTCCAGCCGCGATACCCGTCCGGCCCGACGCTTCACAATTCTTTCCCCGTCGCCCGGCTGTCGCTAATAATCCTGATTCACGGGCGCGCGCGCTGTCAATAACTTCGTAAGCCGTCGAAATTCGTCGCTGTAAATCGCGGTTACCGGGCGACACCGCCTCTCATCGTCGCGATCGTTGCGCAGCCGTTTACGGTCGAGGATGCAGCCGCTCATCAACATCCGCAGCCTCGGACCCGAGAACCCTGCCAAATCCGCACGGTCGCGGCGCTGTCAATTAAATCGCCGTTATTTGTTGTCCGGCGACGAATGCCGTGAATAAACAGCCGTTATCAAACGAGAGCGAAATCTCGGTCCCGCGGCGACGCTTTTTAAATCGAATTGGGAAGATCGGGAACACTGATGTAACTTTTTAACAATTTTATCAATGGCGTGATAAGAGGCGATTTTTAGATCGACAATATTTTCGCTGCTTCGTTGATACGTGATATATTTTATAAATACTGTAGCAATTCGTTGCAAAGTGTTTTACTGTACATCGCTGAATTTTGCGGTTCGTGTTATATTCAGAACTTTAGAGGCATCATTTATAATTTTAGTTTGCAACATTGGTCTTTAATTTCGAAATTTACTATAATATATGGTCCATATACATATAATATATAATAAATATGAAATATACATTATATATACATACAGTATATATAAAATATACATATAATATATAAATATAATATATAAATGTAATATGATATATAAATCGTGTAGTAATAATCACAAATCTTTTACAATTATTACTACACCAGTTAATTGACTTATTTCCTGTCAAAAGAGATCCTCTCAAAACAGAAATTTTGCTGTGATAATTAAAAAACAATGCTTGAACATTTAAAGAGTCCGAACAAATCACAAGTAAACAGATTTTATGGAAAAATCGCAGAGCTTCCCCCAAAAGAATCAATCTCCAAATCTGTTCGTTGCACAGCGCGTGCTGGCGCGTTCGATTTTATCTGCGTAACACAAGCCCTATCAATGTTTTAATAAAGTTTAGTACGCCATTATCGACGCAGTAAAGCTGTCAGCCGGGCAAATAAAATTTTACTTTATCTGCTTTGTAACGGCGTGTAAAAACGCGAGATTTCCTATGAACGGCCGCTGTCCGCTTATCGCGCATCGATGACGCGTTACGCAACCGGCACCGAGGATCGTTACAACGATTTTCTGTAAGGTTTTATAGATCGGTCGCAAGCCGGGAGGGCTCGAACCGCGTTAATTGTGTCTTACCCGTGGCATACGCCAATGAGGAAAACCTGCGCGCGGTTTGTGAACATTTGTACGGATTTATATCATTACGCAACGATATGAAAATGAAAGATTCTGTTTAGTGGCTGTGAAAAGTGAGGAAAGTGTGGAAAATAGTTGCACGGTGTACGTCATTCGGATTTACGTTGCGAGGAAAAATTAGGAATGTTGCTTCTTGGTGGCCTTGTAACGAAAGCAACAAGTTTGAAATGTTAAAAGAATATATAATGTATAGACTATAAAATGTGTAGGATATAGAATGTATAAACTACAGAATATAAAATATAGAATAAACAATACACGATATAAAACGTCCGATTAAACAGAAAAAAAAACCCTCCCACAAGAGTAAAAAGAAAAATAATAGCGAAAAAATAAATTTAAAACGATCTACAGAATAAAACTACGTACAAAAAAAATAAAATAAAAGACAAAGCAGACAGATTTCCTCGATGAGCGTAATCACGGCAGGGCCGGGATTCTCGCAAGCCGGATTTAAAAGCAATTAATCTAAGAAGTTTGCGGTGTCACGGCGTGATCGGTGGAAGGGTGGGGTGGGGGAGAGAGGTCCGAGAGTTTAAGTCTAATTTCGCTACTATTTGCGTGCATCAATTCACGCTAATGAATCCCGCGATGGGGCAGGGGTACTAATCTCCGTGGGCACCGCAAGCTTCGTATTACCTTAATCCGCGTGTACGCCGGTGTCCGGGGCACACGGCGTAGCTGTGTCCGCGTCTATGCGGGCCGGTCGCCTGTATCTCGAGCGATCCTCTCGGCCCCGTGGAACGACTGGACGAGATACGCCGGAAAAATGGGGCGAGCATCAACGAGAGCTAATCAAACGGCATTAAAGCAAGTTCGAGCAACGCGAGAGGCACGTTTCGCCGGGTGTGATAAACACGATCTCGGCCGCCGCCGTCGCTGGCCTGCTCTCGCCGGCAGCCTCGCGGGCTCCGGTCCTCGTCCGATCATCCAATTGATACGAAAATTATTACGGAAAGGTAATTCGCGCGAAACGGCCGGATTTTACGGCGACGTGAAAACGTGTTACATCGGAGGGTCCGGCTAGGGATCGATCGCGTATATTTTTTCGCGTCCAACGCCGCCGCCGAAAGAAGGTTTACGGGCGCGCGGATTAAAGACGGCGTTGCAGATGTTCGCGTCTCGCGTGATGCTGCACGGATACGTTGACGTAAACGCTGCCTTAAAAAATCGTGTAACATTCCCCCCGGACGCTTGTATTAATCGCGGGGACACGTGGGAAGAGGGCAGCGTGAATTCCGATGGCGGATTTTACGGCGAGCCTTTCATATTCCGCATCGAAAGGGACGCGTCGCGCGGAAACTCTGTTTCAAGCGCGCTTCGAGAAATGGATTTCGTTCGCGGTGGTTTTCCTGTTAGAAGTCGTTGACGTTTTGTGACCGCTTTTCTGTCGGTTTATTAACTCGACAACGCAAAGTTAGCTGCTCTTTGCTCGGAAGTTTATCAGCTTGTTGGATAACGTATAAAATTTCAAATGTCTTATCGACGACAAATATTTTCAATAGATCTGCTGCTAGAAATATAAACTATCTAACTACGATACTACGCTTACAATCATCTTGATAGTTGCTACGATCAACACCAGGTTCACAGAACTCCTCAAACCAACGAATTTTTCTCGATTTACTGCTGTTTAGATTATAAAAATACATATCTCGGAATCGAGGCATAATCGTCAATCATCAAATCAGATTAAATATTTAATTATTACTTCTGCAAACCGAACAGCTGCTCTCGTTGGTTCGGAGATCTAACGTCGAGCAACATTTCTGGCATACGAACATCCGTGTCACCCCGGTCCGGAAAATAGAGGTTCTGCGTGCAAAGAGCGTACTCACACCTGGCAGTTGCCCGTCGAATATTCACAATGGCTTTTCGAGCGCGCCGACCGAACAAAGGAGCTCTCGGGTACGTGGTTCCGCATTGCTGGCACCAATTATCAAGGCACTATTTGTGTAACGGATACGCGGAGATACGAGGAACCGCGGCGGCGATAGCGTTTAGCCGCGCGCGGCCCGCGCACGGAGGACGCGGCCGCGTGACAAGAGTGATAAGTTGCCGGGTCAATGCCGAGCGTGCCGCGCCGCGGACCTTTGTCGACGGCGTGAATTGTTTTGCAGTTGCACGCCGTTGCGGCGAGAGGCCTCGGGCCGACGACGACGTCGTCGTCGTCTTCCGCGCGACAACGAGCGACGCGAGACCCGGAAGAGGGCCCGAAACGAGGAGCCGTTTATGCAGTCGGCCTCGACCACGCTGATCCCAATCAGCCAATCGCCATTGAATCCCCAATGTTCTAGCATCCCGAGCACCGGCCAGCACCGCAGCGTAGCGACGCGCGCTACAATCGCGTATCCCGTTGCGAAAGCGAATATTTAAACTGCTAACCGAGTATTTCAACGCGATAATTGTTTATGAACGGTACATTTTAAGGCAGCAATTAATATATATTAATTTCGTAGGGATTTTCTATAATTTTTTATAATTTTCTAGGGAATATTTAATAACAGGAGAGGGGAAAAATAAAATACAGTCTTTACACGCAAGTTTTTCTCTCGCGGTTCGTTTCCGCTCTGGGAAAACTTTTCTACCCTCGTGGCACTCTTGCTTTCTTAAAACTCGCTCGTCCACGAGACCACAAGCCAAATTCGTACGCGCGTGCATTCTCATTTCGAAGAACAGTCGCACGGTCCAAACACTCGTCATTCGCACCTCGGTCGATCCGACTGTCGCATAACCCAAACGCTCTTATCTCATAAAATAACGCTCTTATCGCAACGTTCTCACTCGGAATTATAGACGACACTAAAGAATCGTATTTTTATCGAGCAGTCGTTAAAGCGTACGAATAATCACTGTGTAAAAATCAATTCGCCTGACCGCTCGAAAGTATGGCGAACGGGTTCGGTCCTCGTCGCGAGGTCGACGTTTGCAAAGCGACGGATACCGACGTCAGGAATTGAAAGCCGACGATTTAGGGTCTGAAAGGCGGCGGATGTTTGACGGCGGAAGCTCGAGCCACGGATGACGAAGGTCGAATGTTTGAACTTTGAAAGGTGGAGGCTGAATGAGTGTATTAGTTCGAGAAGTGGAAGATGAGACCGTTAACGTTCGTGCGCGGTTCGTCGACGGAGTTTCGACGTTTCGGAGCGTGGCACCGTGGAACTGGGATGCACAATCTGCGAAACACCGAAAGTTCGAGCGTTCCGGGACTTACGCGTTCCGCGTGCGGACGTAATTAGCGGAAGCCCGGATTGGACGTTGGCCGAGGCATTTTTGCAAATTGCTATCGGGATCGATGTTTCGGCTTTGCGGCGATGTTCTATGGGAATTTTAACCCCTTGCACTATAGTCAGACTCGTGATACAGATTTCGTGTAAGATCTACTAAATGTGAATATTGTTAATTTTCTCTGTATCGAAATTAAAATAAATTTCTCTGTTATCAACGCCTGCAATGAAATGAAAAAGAAATGAAAGTTGTCTCCTTTATTAAAATGATTAAACCCCTTGACTAAATTGATTTAACCCCTTGATTAAAATCCTCTGTTATCGAAGTCTGTAAATGAAAGTACATAAGGACGATAAATGAAATGAAAATTGTCTAGCCCTGTTAAAGAAAATATTAAGGATAAATAAATGCTGATCCACACAGCGTGAAAGGAATCGTAATGCAAAGGGTTAGACGACAATGCCGAGTGCTAAGGACGACCATGATAACGTTGCAGATATGGTTGTTGCGGATGGTGCATACCGAATAGATTCATTTTTGTAATTGGTACTGTCACCTGCCGCAGATATTACCGAGGATGCAACGTTGTCATTGAATGCAATGCTGGAAGGTGCTTGTTGTAGGAAACGGTGAGTCTGGCATGGCTTTATGCGCGGCGCGTGCGATGCAGGCTCCATCGGTATCGTGGAGAGAATTTGGTCTTCAAATTAGGATCGAATGAGCTATAATTATTGGACGATAATAGATAACGATGATTAGAATCAATAGTAGCTTTCGATAATAGAGTACACTGTTGGTCCACATTGTTTACTGGCGAGGATTACACCCATGGGACACGATGGTTCGTGGACACGTGTTAGCGAGAATAGGGTATCATGTATACCACATTAATGTTATGTTTAATATTAAATTTTGTTGATTTAATTGCTAAACATCTAAACAGCCGCGCTGTAAAGTGTGTTATTTTAACTTTAATTTAAGCGTATGAAAGTTGACATATTCTCGAGGGAATATGTTTTTTAATCGTGTAAAAGATGATCTTGTGCTTGAAATAGATTTTAAAAGTGATGTCATTTGACGTAAGAGTTTAATTAAGTTACTCTGAACAATAATATGATAATATTAATAGTTCTTAAGCTAAAAAATTTTCTGAGAGTTTAAAAATGTTCAGGAGACTTCCCTGCATCTAGATAAGTTTATTTATTATTGTAAATACAAAGAACAAACAATTATTGACGCTTTCGTTATAAGATGTAATTTTAAACGAGGTAAAAATCATCTGCTACATATATCATCGAAATTGCGCTACGAGATGTAAAGGCAAAACGTTCAAATTGATATCCAACTCTATTTATGGTCGAAAATAAAATAGATCAATTAATTATATTACAAATATATGCACCATTTAATTTTAATATTTCTCACTGTCGCAACTGTCATCTCACTGTTACAACTGCCTTTAATTGAACTATGTCTAATGAAAATTGTTACATGAATAAAATCCCTAAACTCGTTAATATTATTTATAATAAATCAACACTAATGTTCTCGATAAAATAGGAAACAAAATTTACATTCTCTACATCCGCTACAATAATAGCCTGACAGTGACATCTGCTAGTGAATCAATATTTATCAGCTGTTGTTATTTTATTAGAAACCCAGACTTAGGATCCATAATTTATCAGTAATTAATTTATTAATAATTAGGATTCATCCAGACGAGTCCGAAGTCTGTGCATGAAGGGACAGGACTACTTCTATACCTCGTTCGTGGTAAAACACGTCTCAACACAAACGAAGTATACGAAACACTCTATTCGCGCTAATTTCCCGGATCATCGGTAACAAAGAGTCGTACCCAGATTCACTGACCACCGTTCCATCCGCACAGTTCGACGAAATTCTTCAAGATGTCCCTACGTTCATAAAAACCGGCCGCACAAATTCGTCGATAAAATATTCAAAATACTTCCACACGTCAAATGCGCTATTCTCTTCGACTACTAAATCAAGAAAACACATATTATCCTCTTCACGATTCTTGCATTGACTATTCGACTGTTTTAACCGCGTCATATAAGAATTAAAGTCTACCGCTATAAAACTCAATTCCTCCACCCTAAAGACATCAATTCCTTACATCCACCAACTCTCACCACCTCCTCAAAATTCTACAAAATTTCCCGTAAACTAAAATCAACCGACGTACCCATGCAAATCGGATGACCGAGCGGTGTCCACCCCCGCCGAGTGCACGGGTCGTCGTCGGATCGACGAAACAAATATTATGATATCGTCGAGACGTTCCAGTTCGCCGACGGCAATCAAGAATGCTTCAGCCCTTCCGTGAGCGCGTTTACTATCGATCGATCAGGACGCACTCGTTGCCACGAGTCGCGAAATCGCTAGGCAGTCACACAGGCACCGAGGAGGGAAAGAGAGGCCCAGCAGGCAGCGCGACCGGGACGCAGAGAGGGTGCAAAAACCCACCCCCGCGCTGCCACAAGCTATAAGTACCGGACACGAACCGAGCACGGGCTTATAGGTCCCGTTGCGGTCTTCCTCGTTCGTTCTTCCCGTTTGCCTGGCCGCTAGCCCACCTCCGGCGATCTATGAATAGATCCGTGGATCTCCGACTGCCATTTTGACTCGCCGCGACAAGCCGGAGATCGATCGAAACGACAGCACGTGGAACGTTCGAGAGGCGTGATGACAGGGTGGCCGATCGATCGACGATTTGCACCGGCCGCGGCTGGATCGCACGCGTCCAGGGGCTGGGATCCGTGCTGATCGCGATGCCGCTTGGGTGATCACCTGATCCCGCGACACCCGTGGATCGCGCTTCTCATCGACCGTGACGAGAGAGAGATGAAGAACAGCAGGTCGATGATGGATATCGAGGACATCTGCGGTTGCTCGATCATCCCCAAGAAAGAGTTGCCCCATCTGAACTCGACTTCCGGTGAGTCTCTCACGAACGACCCTGTTTGTTTAACTTCCGAGATCGGTGTAACCGTCGCTTCGCCCGAGCTGCCCGTGTTTGTTGCTTTTTTTCATTCCTAATCCGTCTGATCTCCCGGGGCGTTTATTTGAGCTACCGTTTGAGAGACTCTCGCACTTTGGCCGCGGTCTACGACGGCGTGGACTCTGCTGAAACTGGGTGGACAGATCGTCGCCGCTTGTTCTTTGTCTTCTCGTTGACAGGAAATGGGAATACAAAGTGGATCGTTAAGAACCCGATCGACGCACCACTCGAACGCGTTATGTAACAACAAACGTAACGGGTCTCCGAGCAAGTTCGATATTGTCGTTGTCGCGGGGCAATGTAGATCAGTCACGCTCAGCTGGGAGGTTCAGTCACTCCTCGACTGCGAGACCAATTCTCGCACGTTGTTCATGTTGTTCGCCAATTTACTTTCTTTAACCCTTTGCACTCGAAGCCATTTTACCTGTAAATTTGACATCATTTTTCTGATGTACAGTATTTCCATTCTAAGTAACGAAGTGCATTTTTTATATATACCAAATTAAATCTTGTGATTCGTGCGAAAACTTTCATTTTTAACAATTTATCAAAAATTAAACATTGTTGCTATGAAAATGATTTTAGTAGGCGACAGAACGATTTTAGTGGTGAGTCACCACTCGAGTGCAAAGGG
Source organism: Augochlora pura (assembly GCF_028453695.1). Classification (NCBI taxonomy): domain Eukaryota; kingdom Metazoa; phylum Arthropoda; class Insecta; order Hymenoptera; family Halictidae; genus Augochlora; species Augochlora pura. Next base: position 4,400,149 of record NC_135780.1, read on the forward strand.
TTAATATTCTTGGTCTTGCGGATAGGACGTATACACATTGTTGAAAAGTGATCGATGGAGTTCTTACCGCGAGCGCGTTATGTAATAACAATCGCATTGTGTCAGAGTCGGTGCAACATTGATGTCATCGTGGTGCGACGCACTCTTCGGTCGTCGGAACAACCCCCATAGGTTCTCCAGGGTAGAAACCTTCTCGTTCTTGTTTGCATTATATTGTTCGTATTACCTGCAGTTGGTTTTAATAAATTTCTCGAATGCTGACGCAAAGTGTCCGTTATTTAATTGACTATCTGATTGAAGTAATTAAACATTTATATTCGTCGAATGATCAATAGTTTGTCTGGAATTATTTTATTAGCTATACTCTTAATTTCTTTCTGCCTCATTCGAGGTGTATTTTCTTAGAACATGAGCGCACTGTAAACCAACCACAATTTATTGATTTATACCGCGAGGCAAAGGCGAACCATTGCCCAAGGATCTTTGTTGCGACTATTTTCGAAGAACACACAAACTTCCGAGTCTTATCGGAGTTTCCGACACTTCGAAAGCAGAGATCGACTGCTGCATTTATTCAATTCATGCTGTGCCAACTTTTCGAGTGGGTTACCATCGATGTTCGATCGCGAACACTTAACCCTTTTTAAGCAATTGATTGATACCTTTGAGATCGATTATTGTATAATGTTCTAATAAAATTATTACACTATAAAATTTGTCTATCTTTAGAGGATCGTTGACAGTCTAACTGTTATATGAACTCAATTTTATAACAATAAATTGTAACAGCAAGTCGTATGAAATATATAGATACCATAAGTCATACAAAATGGTTTCTAATTTGGTGTTAAAATTATTACTGTATAATTCTGGTTTAAGTGCAACTGTCCAACGAATTAATCGACGATTAAAATGAATCGATGCGATCATCGATAAATTATGTAAATTAATTTGTTCGTGTTACATAACAATGTACCGTATGCTGCTCAAAAGATGGCACAGAGTGCAGGACAGATTCCCATGAAGTCAATTATACTAACACCCTCGCAGAAGTAGAATAAACGCGTTTTCATTATTAACAAAACTGATCGTCTTCTGTCAGTCCCGAATTTTCAGAAAACGGGGACTGGAGTCTGGCCGACTTTAAACAAACAACGCCCCCTGTTTTCTTATTTACCAATAGGTTTTAACCCTTTACACTCGCGTGGCAACTCTGATGCACTACTCAAATTGTTCAATCACGTTTCAAAATAATTTTTATACTAACAAAATTCAGATTTAAAAAATGTTGAGAGTGGAACTGTTCTTACGAATCACAAGAATCAATGACATATGCACAAAATGCATTTCGTTAAATAAAATCGATATATTACAAGTAGAAAAAATTGTTTTAGATTTCCAGTTTAAATTGCTTCGAGTGCAAAGGGTTAAGAGGTCATAGACAAACGACTAAAACCCCGGTTTTCGCTCGACAAAAAATTATGTCATCTTTTCAGCACCGATCGGTAAATAATGTTTAGATTCGCGCGATCAGCCGGTGTCTAGCGTTCCATTTACACGAGATCCAGCGGATCTCCTAATGATCGATCCATCAGAGAGGCCTACTCTTGGCTCGAATTGTTGACTCTGTCTTCGATTCCGAGTGGTTCTGATGGAGTTTGTCGAGGATAAACGTCGGACGTTGCCGAGCGGTTCCGTCTCGCCGACGTTTCGCGCCGAGACCTTCCGTTTACCGGAATCGAGAGGAACGGGTTGCGCCGGCGAGAGGCGGCGCTGATCCTGTTAAAAATTAACGTGATTTCCGCGGAAGCACCTAAGATGCCGGATTACGTGCTCGCTTTTCACGTCGCGGTCGGGACACGGGTCATAACAGGCCTAATGCAATGTGATTATGGCGACGCCGGTGGCTAAGGATGTTCGTGTCTCCGGACTGCGCGATCATCGATCGACAATAACCGCGGCTCACTTGTCTTAGACCCCATATACCCAACATCGTCGTGATCCCCCACCTATCGTAGTATTTTTTTTTTTAAATCATTTACCGAATTATTGTAAAATTCCGCGGTCATAAAGCTGTTTTCTAAATTCTCTACAGCTTCTGCATTTAATCTACTGAAAATAAAAAAAATGGAATCAAACGTTTTCTATGACATTTATGGATATTCATCGTATCGTTCAAATATTTTTAATAGTTTGTTAAATTGTTGCAAATCTCCCTTTTCATAGCAAAACTGTATTCAGCCTCGTAAATCTGCTATAACACGCTTCTGAATTTTAGCTTCTGCTAACGATGAATTGGAAGTGTCCTATGTTACATCAATATTTTTTTAGCAAAAATTCTTTAGCAAAAATTTTTAGCAAAATTCTGTAGGGTATTCAATCGCAACAGTCGACAACACATGGCTACGTTTTACGTTTCAGCTCGTACGTACGTTGACAGCAACGTGTTCTACTCTGTATCGATCCCTTTTATCATGATTTCTATACCAACCGATGTTATCGGAATTTTTTTAATAGTTTGCTAGATCGATGCAGATATAGCGGGGCTGTGCACAGCTCCCCGTTTCCATTCGAACTGGTAACAACGTCGGATCAAGCTTTCTGTTTCGTATCGGCTCCTGTCCATCGCGATTTGTATCGCAACAATCGTTAAAACTTTTTTAATAGTTTGCCAAATGAATGGGGTGAACATTACAATTTCTTAATTTTATTAACATTTCCATGGGGAACAAATGTTAAAGAAGTACTGCCCTGACATTTTCCTTCAATTGAATGAAAGACTATACCTTAATATACTTTTTATATCTCCAGCGTAGTTGTGAAATTATTTATAATTTGTCAAATTAATTATTTGGAATCATAGTAAAGTGATAATTTTTTGATTGTGAAAAACAAGAAATATCATTATGTATAACTGACTATTATTATTATCTATTCCACTGACTAAAATTATCAAGTCAATTCGTAGTCAAATTAATCCACATTAATTTTACAATTTATTACAATTAATTTTCCACCGTTTTTAACGTTTGCTACGGATCGCGTTTCAACACACAAGCGAACATTTTCGTAAAGATCGAGCCACCGAAACGGAAAAGGAGCGTGTCTCCGGCGCAACCAGATTCGGCCGCACGTGTTCCCCGAAGAGAAACCGGAGCGCGGTCGATAAGGCTCGTAATACGCCGACTATATCGTTCGAAGCCTTGAGTAAAACTTAATAGCGGCGATAGTTGTAACAACCCCCGTGTTCATGACCAAGTGCTCCACTTGATATCAGTTCCCCGACTTTCGATCGAGCGACGCGTCGCGCGAGGAACCTCTGGTTCTTTCATCCTCGACTCGGCCGTCCCCGCTCGTTCTGCGAACGTCCCCTATTTTTCCCCGATCTCAAAGATCTTCCGCGTCGACTGTTGATGGATATCACCGGCGATCATTCCGCGAACTTTCCCTATTTTTCCCCGATCTCAAAGATCTTCCGCGTCGACTGTCCGCGTCCCGGGGACCGCGGGAGGATAGATCACCGGCGTTGTTCCGCTGACAGACAGCTTCTACTCTCGCAGAACTGCTGCTCCGACTCCGTTTCTTTTTCTCCGCGCCATCCTCTCTTGACTTTTACGACTCCGCGGATAAGAAGCAGTTCCGAAAAGGCGATGGCGCGCCGCGAGAAGAGAAGCGATCCCGCGGGCGTCATCGCGCCGCTCGCATAATCTTAAACACTAAACAGATTATCCCGGCACTGAATTCCCCGTCTCGAAAAATATCGACCACCTCCGGGAATCGATCCCGACCGTTTGTTGTTTGGACGCGCTCCTCGACGAATTCCTCGAACCATGTCTCGTACGCTATAGATTTTCCATAGGAACCGTTCGCGGAATTCGCCGCGAATTTTCTTTATTTACACAGGCACCGTATGACTGCGGATCCAAGTACCGGGGCGATGGTGTTCTGACTCGTTTGTGAAAAATAGGAATGGAACGGGAGTGTACTTCTTCTTATAATAATTTCAGTAAGCTTGCGGGATGCTAAAAGCGCTGTCGGAATATTTTATTCTGGCTTTGACATTTTTATCTATATTCGGAATGATTGTATTAAATACACAGTCTAATTATGATTGATGATACGGGGATAGTAATTATGATCGAAAGAGATAATTATTAATGTTATTGCAAACAGATAGTTATTAATATTGATCATAGGTCAATCACAGTCTATCTTCATACTGATCAAAATACGATTCGATCTCTGTGTCTCCTTTGGCTGCAAGGTTAAGCCAAAGATTAATTATAATTACAGTGGACATTTGCTTAAATAGTGCATAATTCCATTAGATAATATCCAAGACATCTGATAAAAATTTAAAAAGCCAAATGTCCAGCATCCTAACTCTGCTAACATGAAACCCCTGGACCTCCAACGCGGCGGAAGAGGCTGCACGGAAAAAGGATTGCAGCATCGGAGGGTACGCCTGACGTTGGCCAAGCGTCACGGCGACGTCGGATCTCCGACGACCGTACTTTTCTTTTCTTCCTCGAGACCCTTCCCCCTTCCCCCGAACAGCAGCTGGTGCACGTTCCTGGACCCGCGTCGTTAGCCCGCGGTAGACTCTTACGGCCAGTGTTCGGTCGGTGGTGCTTACGTTTCCTCGTCCGTGTCCTCTCTCTTTTTCTCTCTCGCGTCTCGCTTCCCGCGCTCCCACTCTCCTGCACTCCTCGCACTGTCCCGTCTGGAAAAATAAGAATAGCTCTCCTACCTCCCTTTGATCCCTCTCGTTCACAGACGAAATCTCTTTGGACCGCCAGTTTCGATCGTTCTTCTGCGACGACAGCACCGCGGCACGCTGCGCGATCCGCTCGCGTCCAGCCTCTCTCGTCTTCCGCCACGGATCGGGGTCCAGTGGTATACGGATCGTTGAATCGCTGACCGGGAGAGCATGGATCGTTTGAGAGATTAGACGGTCGCTGGGGGATCGTTTTCATTTCACGATTCATCCGACTATGGAGAGAGTTTTGGGTACAGAGCGCGTTTGAAGAGACTGCGGGGGCACCGAGGATCGCGCGATTGAACGGGGATGATCCGAGACGATTTTCAGCAGAGATCGTCCTGAACATGGTTGGACGTTATTGTTGACGAACTTGAACATGATCGAAGCGGTGAATGTACGTCGGTGATCGATCTCACTCGAAAATGATTTTTAATGTTTATCGGTGATTAATCACACTCTAAACTGACTTTTAAATGTAAAATAAACTCCGAAATGATTTTTAATGTAAAAATCGCTTTTGGTAGAAACGAAACGAGCGTCAGAGATGATTGTTGACGAGCTTCGGCATGACTGCAGTGGTGAAAGTACGTCGGTGATCGAGCTCGCTCCAGAATGATTTTTAAAGCAGCGATCGTCTTAGAAAGAGATTAGACGAGCATTAGAAATTATTTTATGTTAATTTAAACACGAGTGGAGCACTGAAGGTGTATTATTAATTAATCTTGCTCCAAAATAATTTTGAAACTATACATCAATCGATCTTACTCCAAAATGATTTTAAAAGGAACGATCGTCTTAGAATGACATTAGACGAGCATTAGAAATTATTTTACATTAATTTATAAACTTAATAAAGTGCTGAAAGTACATTATTAATCAATGTAACTTCGAAATAATTTTCAAAGAATATATCCGTGACTGATTCTACTTCAAAATGATTTTTAAAACAAATACCGTCCTAGAAAGAGACTAGACAATCGCTATAAATTAATTTAAATTAATTTATAAACGACTGAAGTACTGAAAGTACGTCATTAATTAATATGACTTCGAAATAATTTTCAAAGAATATATCCGTGACTGATTCTACCCAAAAATGATTACTAAAGCAAACATTGTCTTCTAAACAGATCAGACAAGCACTATAAATTATTTTACGCTAATTCATAAACGACCGAAGTACTGAAAATACATTGGTGATTAATCTCGTCCCGAAACAATTTTGAGAGCGTGCCTCGTTTACAAAGAGCATCGGTGGACACTGAAAAATGTTGCACATAAATCTGAGCATGATTAAGGGGCTACAGATGCTGGATACCATGAGCGACATCGCGGGAAAACAATCTGATCGATTGAAAACGGCAAGCTGTTGACAGTAATGTATCAGATGAATGATCTCGAAGAAACGCGCGGAACTGTGATAAAAAAACTGTTCTAACAACAAAAAGTTAGTACAATCTGCGATTTGAATTCAACGGCAGAGCGTATTTCAAAGGAAAAAGCCGTCTATGAGATATTCGAGACGTGGTGAACGTGAAAAATGACCTGTTACGTATTTGCAAACAATGAGACCGTTTCGCATTGATAATTCCCTGCGTGCATGACACGTTTACAAGCTTTGCATAATCGATGCTCGCGGTGACACTGTCTAACAGAGAAGATACACATTTTCTAACGGTACAATGTCACGATCTGTGAAAGTAAATAATTGATTGTGAGGAGCTCGATGACAAACAATAGATAACTATGACGAATCTAAAGTCTGATTTGAGCTAAATAATTTGGTATAATCGACGCTGGTAACGACGCTGTCTAACAGACAAAATGCACGCTTTTATCATAGTAAAATTATTGTTTGCGAATAATCGTAAAAATCAGTTAAAAGTTAAACTGCGGTAACGAACAAGTGATTTAATCGAGAACACTAAAAATCAACCTCCCACACTAAAAAATACAACAATACAGTTCATAAATAACAACATCAAACAACTGATTCGCTCAAGAACGCCTTAAGAAAGCAACAACATGAATCTATGACAGCGAGCGATCGTTTCGATCACGTGGAGCATAAAATCATTAACCCCAGCACCCTAAAATAACAACAAAGTCAAACAAACACCGTCGAAAGCCCACGAAAAAATTACAAAATCGTCTGACAAAACACAAAGGTCTTTGTGGAGGTCAAACACAAGGTCAAAGTGCTCATCAAACTAGCCTACGGTTGACCCAGCAACGAATTGCGAGAAAGGCGTTGTTTACCGCGATCGACGATAAACGGGCTTGGATCAACAAATAGACGTTACGCCACAACCGAGTGAGCAACGGTGACGGAAAGTTGTCCGCGATCGTGACGGGTGGTCGCGTGACAAAAGGAAGACGAGCACTTTCGCTGTCCTGTCCGCGATGCCTTTAAAAAGCGGCGCGGACTTCCCCGTGGCCGAGGGCAGCAGAACGTGGCCGCTCGGCTAGCTACACCGTAGCACACCGTAGCAAGCCGTAGCGCTCCGTAGTCCCGTCACCTCCACGGGGTGTCGCTTTCAGTCCCCCGAGCGCGTAGGGGCCCCGGCAGGTGTAAGACAGCGTTCCCATTCACCGCGACGTAGTGTCCGCGAGTCAGTCACGCTGCCGCCGTCTCGAAAGAAAATCGTTGCTCGCCACGGTAGCTCCTCTCCGTACTTTCAGCGCGCGCCATAATTCCCTCGGTCCTCGGTTGTTCATCGTTCCACGGACACGTGTACTGTGTTGTACGTGCAGGCGATAAACGCTCGCCAAAGCCCGACGCACGGGCGACGACGCGCTTCGGTGATGTCGGACGCGCGCTAACGGTGCCCCAGAACGGAGAGAGAAACTGGTCCGTCGATGGTTCGCGGAAGACCGTAGGGGCCCCGACAGTGGTCAGAGTGATCTTCTTCTCTCAGTGATCTTCGTCAACGTGAATCCCTCGACCGAAGAGGTGTCGCTTGTTCTTCGAGAGTGACGTCGTCTCGGCGATAATGTGAACGTCGCGATCGCTCGTTGATCGAAGAGATAGAGACCGTGTGCTCGCTCGTGGATAGTCTCGTCCCGGAGGCTGGGAAAATGGTTTTCTTCGGGAGGAAGGAGAAGGTCGAGGACCGTCGGCTGTTGGCCAGCATCGACGCCGTCAACGGGACCAAATTGTACCAGATCGAAAATGGTAAACACCGTAGTGGCCGTGAACAGAGAACGCGCGGGGAGTTTCGCTATTTTTAATCGGCGTCGCGCGGCGCGGAATGCGGGGATATGTGGAAGAGGGGGACTGGGTGCTTCGCAAACGTTTCCGATCCCAGAATCTGTTTTCCTGAAATTAAAAAGAATGCGTCTGCTTGTCTGGGAACGAGCGCCGAATTCCGTCGATGTTTCTTTGTGTCTCGTTCGCTCGTTCCGGCGCGTTTCAGGCTCGATCTTGAAATTCTTCAACCGATCGTTGTCGATTTCACTGATGCGGTTGGCGGGCAATTCGGATTCAGGGACACCGGAGAACTTCAATTTCTGCGACGCGGTTGGCTACATTGCAGATTCGTTGGTTTAACACTTTCCTCTGTTTGTCGTAGCTTTTTATAGAAATGGCGGAGACTGGGTTAGCTAGACTGCGGATCTTTGTGCATTTATTATTGGAGAGTATCGTTGCGCATTGAACTATTGAAGAATATAAAGATATTGTTATATTGTCCGCAATTTATTAAAATTAGTAAAAGTAAATATTCTTCTCGCACAGTCATATTAATCATAGCTTTTAATCCAAGGTATTAGCAATAGAATTTTAATTGTATCAGCAATAGACTAGAAAATTAAATCTAAAAGTTAAATCCAAATGCACAGAACCATTCAAAATATATTTCAAAAAATATATTATATTATATTTTTTAAAATTAATAAAAGTAAATATTCTTCTCGTCATATTAACCATAGCTTTTAATCCAAGCTATTAGTAATAGAATTTTAATTGTATCAGCAGTAAGATAGAAAATTAAATCTAGAAGTTAAATCCAAATGTACAAAAGCATTGAAAATATATTTCTAAATAATAGAACAATTTCAATTCTTAAACAACTCAGGTGAAAGCAGTTTGCACACCTTCAACGACAGCGAAATAAAGGATTCGAAGTGGGTCGTTAGGATGGTCCGTTGACTAAGGGCAGACGTTGCAACCATGATGCTAGAGCGTTTAAAAAAAGCGACGAACTATACACCGCGGTGAGAAATAGGTCGAGGCGCACGTGACAGATGATACCGTGGCTCGCTATAGTTGTTCCCTGTCTATTCCACGCGCCGATATTTACCTTAGCGACGCATTTATCATGGAGCCGGGCGCGTCGACGACGTTGGATTATCGTCGTATGTACAAGTAGCCCCGAGGCCTGTTATCGAGATCACTCGAGCTGCGAGTGCAGGCTGTCTCACGAAATTAAACATCGTAAAGCTTTTCCGAGAGCCCGCACACCGTCGACCAAACACACGAACACACACGACACGCAAGCGAAACACTGGCGCGTTTCCTCGTCGAAGCTTTTTGGAAAATTTAGATCGCTGCTCGACCGTGGTGTATCCGAAATATCAATGTCGAAACGCGGGGGCGAACGAAAGGGAAAGGTCGACGCAAAGTCAGCGGCGTATTCTAATTGACTCTAGTTAGAAGTCGCGAATGTCGTTAGGAGCAGTCATTAGCATCGCGTTAATTTCTTCATCCTTGAGCTTGCGCTGTGCGATGCCTATTGTTGATTTGCTCTTCGTTTAATTTGTTAGGTAATTTGAATGCGAAATTTTGAAGGATTTTAAAATAGTAAATGTTTGATCAGAAAGGGGATGAAGAAAATAACAAATATTTGAAATAGAATTTTGGGGATGACGAAAATAAATATTTGAAATAGAACTTTGGGGATGAAGAAAATAAATATTTGAAATAGAACTTTGGGGATGAAGAAAATAAATATTTGAAATAGAATTTTGGGGATGAAGAAAATAAATATTTGAAATAGAACTTTGGGGATATAAAAACAAATATTTGAGATCAAAAAGCCTAGTCTTTCCAAGACAAGAAAAACCATAAATCTATGGAGCAAAGTATGGGGAATTGGTTTCTCAGACGAGCGTAGGGTCCGCGGGACGGTCACCTTCGATTTTTGCCGGCGCGACGAACCGCGTGCGGTGGCACTCGGCCACCTGTAGCTAGCCGAATATTGATCCACCCGGAAGATGGCCACACCCGGCCACCCCGTCGGCCGATCGTTCCCTCTTTCGCACCCTCGTCTCGGCGCTAGTACCGGTAGTGTCGTTGCCCTTCGCCGACGCGTAAGTCGCTGCTGTGTTATGGAAAAGTGCGTGGTCACTGTTCCAGCCGCCTTCATGCACGTCCGCGACAACCTGGAGGAGCTCGGCAAGGTGGCGGACGACACGGACCTGCTCTTCCTCAAGGGCCTCCTGGACAGTCCGGTCGTGAACTCTCTGGTGAAGGTGAGTGAACGTTTACCACTGCCCTTTGTCTCTTACGCCTTCTCGCCTGTTACGTCACCGCCCGCCGCCGTCATTGAACTCTCGCGGTACCTGTCTGGGATCGATAACGACACGTTTCGATTTTAAAAGGACGATACCGTGGACAGTTCGCGTACAACAGTTCAGCAGACATAATCCGGTAAATTGTTGCATCGTTGTTTTAATTTTGCAACGATGTCGTGAACTAGTTCAGCGGGGATGTAAGGATTGTAAATTGATAACGAAGCAAATCAGAATTATATCGTCTAAATATTTTTATAATATGATACAACGAGAATAAAATTTTTTGAATAACGAGAGGTTAGGATAATGTAGATTCAATGTTTAAAACAGAAAGATATATCATTCCAAAAATATTGACGTCACTCGCTTCTTTTTCTTTAGATTAGAGCTGATTTTAAGTGCACTCCTTTTATTAATAATTTTAATATTTCTGGCTTAATATTATTTAAAATCGTATGTGGATTTTTTCGTAGATCCTTTAATAGATCCCTTAAAAAATATATTTAAATAGCTGAACAGCATATTTCTAGGTATGAAACTTGTAATTGAAAAATACGCGAATTAAAAGTTACTAAATTATTAACGATTTAATATGTACAAAAGATTAGAAATTTATTTTTGAACAAGTCAACAATTATCGTTGTTAAATAAGTGTTTATCAAAGGGTAGTAAGATGTATAATGTAGTAATTACTAGCTTGGAGAGCATTTTTAATCAAAAAACTTGATCACTGTTTAATACAGTGTAATTTTACTCTTTTGCAAAGTTAATGATTGAAATCAAACATTTTATAAAAGAATAACGAGAATAAATTACTAGATAGGATGGAAACTATCTAACAGTTACTTCAAAAATCATTTTCGATCATTCAATGATTGGGGGTAGTTTTATCATTCCGCAACACGTTGCGTTGCCAAGGTTCACGTCGCATTGCCATGATTCACGCTGCACTAACAAGGTTCACGTCGCATTGGCAATGTTCACGTCGCGCCGGTTAATCGGATCCAAGTATCGAAATAGTAGTTAACTCACGCCGGTTCAACAACAACGATTAAATCCACCGTGATCGATGCAATCGATCGCAAACCAAGGGACTCGATGTATTGTTTTTGGCGCAAACGAATAAACAAACAGTCGCGCAGCGTCCCGATCATGCGCGCGTTGCACGCAGAATCTGACACATGCACGTGCCCACGTGTTTACTACGATCGCGCGGTTTTACGAGAACCGGGCGGAGAGGGAGAGAGAGAGAGATAGAGAGGAGAGTCACAAGTCGCGATTTCGTGTGCATAAAGGGCACTAACGGCAGAGTTGAAATAGCGTCGAATGCGAAGGAATAATAACATGTGACGGTTTATTCAGTCATTTAATATGGCGTTCACTTATTTTTCAATTCATTTAAAGGTCCAACAAGGTTTATTCAAAATCGTCTAATTCGTGGAATTTTCTGGTATTTTGTGGTATTTTTTAGCATTTTTTAGTATATTTCAGTATTTCTTCTTATTTTTTCGTATTTCATAGCGTTTTGTAGAATTTCGCGGATTTTCGTGGAATTTCTGCTATTACGTGTCCATTTTCGGTCCCGAGGCTTCGTCGAGCCACCCGCGGTTTCCGAGGAATCCGCGCCGCTTTTCGAGGAAAACACAATCTCGCGGAGATTCCAGATGCATGAGATCGATCGAGAAAACGGCGGAGATCACGCGGAACGATCGCAATCTGCGGGCACTTTCCGCACGGGCGGCGCGCGCGCTCGCGCGTTATTTTCTTTTCGCTCTGTGCTCGCGGATCGCGGCCGCACTCCGACGCCCACGCCCACGCATTATTTCGGTCGCGACACACATTTCTCGCGTGGAAACACGAACGATAGAACCGACGCCGATGCCCGGCCTTCGGTGGAAATACTAGCGTCGATTGTGTCTGGACACCCGCGGTTCCTCCGTGACGCGACGCTCGCGCGTCACGTCTCCTCCTCGTCATCGTTACATAACAAGTTTTCCACGAACCGAAAGAAAAATAACGACGCGTTGTCTAAACACACAATAGTCACCGCTCGAGTAATTTAACGAGGATCGTACACCCCCACCCCCCTCCGCCGTCGGCTCGTATTTTGCAATCCGTTCCGCGACGTCCACGCGAATTCTCCTCCGGAGAATCGATTCTCCGGAAAAATATTATTCCAAGCGTCTGCCCTCGATTACGGTGCTGCCAAACTTGGTTATTCTAATAAAGAGGCGCGTAGCACTTCGCGAGAAATAATTAGTAAAGTGATACAAGCGTTATTTAACGTCAGTGTTAAAAATTCTTAAAACTGACCAAAACTCGTTCGATGTAGTTTGATAAAGTTTTGAAAAGAAGTTGCAGGAATTCTGTAAAATATGATAATTATTAAATTTAAAAGAGGAGTAATAAGAAATGAAATTGTTATTTAGTGAAAATATTAAAGAAGAATATTTTTTCAAGAGTAGTCGACAATGATGTATTGTTTTTAGATACTAAGAGGGTTAAATACAGAGGGACAGATGAAGTCTTTATTTTACTCACATGCCCGATGCATAAAATCTAAATATTATAAATTAAATACATAGTATTTATTTATATACCCATATATATTTTTTATTTCATATAAAACTTCTTCTATTTTGTATTAAATCGTTGAATTCAGCAGTAACTATACTGTATACTATAATTATATCATCTTCAAGAGAGTCACAACTCAAAGATTGTCAATTCTTTATTTAATTTAAACAATTCACCAAGTGACCAGCATCTTCCAAAAATCTTGTAAAAAAGGCACCAGAAATGTTTCCCCGAGTTTGTCGAAAATGTTCGCGGAAATCATGAATATTCAATGGTGCACCGAAAGGTCGACATTTTTTATGGCTTTAGCAAGCTTTAGAATCGAAAGAACGTGACTTTTCCGAGATTTTTCTTTCGCCGAATCGAGGGGAAATCTTCTTTCGATTGTCCGAGAAGATGGTCCCGGAGATCTCGGAGTTTTTAAGGTTCGTGGAAGATCGGGAACGGCTCGTATTATCTTGTCCGATCGGTTGCACGCGGTCCGACGCTTCCTCCGAGACGTTAGGGTCCGTTCGCACGGTGCCCCCCTCTCTCTCTCTCTCTCTCTCTCTCTCTCTCTCTCTCTCACCTGTCCGGCCCACATTCCATCTCGGCAGTCGGGACCGGGCAGGTAAGACGGGCCCGGTCTGGTGTCGAAAAGTCGTTAAGCCACGGTGTCCGTTTCCGGCCCCGGTTGTATTTGGTAAACCCGACAATGGGGATCGATGACAGTGTCGACGGGGTGCCGCCGGTTTTTCACGGTGGAAACCGGTGAAAAGCCGGCCCGTCTGACCCGGAAAATTGGCCTGTTGACTCAGGACCAAAGAAACCTGGTAGCCCGTTTTCGTGGCGAAGTGTGAAGCTTTTCGTTCCTCTGTTCACCGTCTACAAACAAACACCGCGGCGTTTCCTTTGGGAACGTTAATGGGAGCCATCGATCATCCGCGAGGGGTTGAAAAATTAGCTAAGAAGATGTTCCCGGTGCTTCGTCTCTATTTTAACCCTTCGCGTCTTTATTTCCACTCTTTGCACTCGAAGCCGTTGCAGCTCTAAATTCAAAATAGTTTCTCGGATATATATTGTATTTTTTTTTTTTAAATTAGTTATCTATTGTCGCATCAACCATTGGTGGGTTATATATTGTATTTTTGTTTTATATGATTTAGTACATTTGATTTATATAAAATTGATCAATTTCTTTTATTTGATCGTTGAATTTGTTGCAAATTATCATGATTTCATAAATTAAATTTTGGTCTTCTTCGAATTCATTCGAAGATTCATTTCAGTTAATTTTTGTTCGATTACTTTTTAATGTAAAATGACTACAAATTCATTGGGCTAGTACATTATTCTTTTATGGTTATATTAATTTCATTCGTCTCTTTTTATTGTATATTGCTGAGAAGAGTGTATTTAAATATATTATATTAATTTAGGACGCGTGAGTTATGCTTTTTATTCTTCGACAGCGTACTTACAGTTGAAGATGCAGATGTTGCGCGTCAAGTTTGTTTGAGTAGCGCTTAATAGCTGCGCAGAACGTCGCTGATTGTGATTAATTAGGAGGAGAGGTCGCTGGAGTAATACGAAAATTTAGATTAATAGGGCGTTAGTGAATTACGGGGTGGAATGTGATGAGAAACGGGCTGTGATATATCATTTGCTTAATTTCGATGAATGAATCCATTAAAATGGTGCTTAAGTAAAATCAAGTACGAAGTTCACTTAGAGATAATGCACATTGCACAATCGATACAAAATTCAATAAACAAAATACGTACAGAAAATAAAATAACTAAATAGATAAATATAATATAAATAAAAGATGTAATGAATAAATATGTAATGCAAATATAAAAGAAACAAAATATGTAATGCAAATATAAAATGAATAAAATATATAATACAAATATAAAATAAATAAAATATATAATACAAATTTAAAATAAGTGAGACGTATAATAAACTCTACGAATTTATACGTAAAGATACATTTAATTTTCGCTGAACTGTTCCGAAAGATCAGCAACCATAACTTCCAAGAAAACCCTCGATCCAGGATTGTACGATCCAACTTGGAGATTTCTGGCGTTGGTAACAAAACGTCCGAAAAAGAAGAACAAAGGTGAAAACCGGTGCCCCAAGGTAAACACCTGCTGGAAATATTAAGAAGCCCGTGCGTTTTGCATCCGGCGGAAGAGAGCGAGGATCAATAGCGTTCTCCAGGACCCATCGCCGTCGAGTTTTTGCTCGCGAAGCCACACGGAATTCCGAAGAAGAGCGCGACGCTTCCCTTGGAACGAGGAACCATCCGCGATGAATCACGCGCGCGCCGCGGCCGGAAGTCGGGTTAGTTCTGGGTTAGGATCGTGAATAATCCGGCGGTCTTGATTGACAAATCGTTCGCGGGACTCCTCTCTGATATCCTCGGCAATTGTTTCTGACCTCGGAGAACCCCGGCAATTGTCCGGGGTCGGAGGCGGCGGCGGCGACGTCGGCGTCTCCTCGAGCGGAGTCATCGTTCGTCGCGCTCGCCTCGCCTCGCTGGCAGAAATCGCGAGGCGTGTTGCGTGTACTCGCGTGTACACCGCGCCGATGTAATTCCAACCGGCTTTGTAATCGCGAGAGGGAACGGGGGAGCAGCGCGTGTACGACATCCACGCGCGTGTAAGTGACAGTGACGTATCGTGGCGCCGGCGAGCCACGCGCTGTCCGCGAGCTGAATTTTCGAGCGGATACGGAACGGAGAAAATTCTTTGCTTCTAAAGGCAGTAACGTGGCGCGATTGTTCAAGTGGAAAATGTTCATGTGCACGATCGTTGATCGCGATAGAGATAGTTGTATTTAGGATGAGTTTAGAATCTCTTTTTTTATCAGAATATTCGAGATTTTTCTTTGAATTAATTTTCAGTAGGTACGTCTATTTTTCAAAAAGAGATGGTGTTATTTTTCCCTTGGAGATCTAAAGTAATTTGTTTGCCTTATAGTATTGCCATTTTATGTGACAAAGTGCTTTCTATGCATATGACATTAACTTCTGTGATTTGTACCAGCAATTTTACTTCTAAGAATTTTTTAAATCCAGACTTTGTTAGTATAAACATTGTTTTGAAATGTGATAGAACAATTTTAATGGTGCTTCAGAGTCGCCGCTCGAGTGCAAAGGGTTAAAACCCTTCGGATATTCACGATAAGGTCTATGCCTTATCGTAATCAGCGATCCGACGATTTTAATTAACATAAAGAGCCTCAGAGTCGAGAATGACTTGCAGCTTCTATATATTTTCAATTGAACCAAGGTTCACGAGCCGGCGACACCGATAGTTGTCTTGAACGTTAGAGCCATACGATCCCGTTGTATCATGTAACGGATTATTGAGAGTCTCGAGAAGGGTCTACTCGTGTCACAAGATCGATAAACGGATCGGTGTCGATGACTAGAGACCACGTTTTTCTTGCACGCTGTTATTAGGGTGTCCCGTAAGTACTTTCCCCGCCACCCTATGTACGATCTCGAGAGTATGCTCGATGAAAATCCGCGATACAGTGTGCGCGGGATAGTGGATGCCGCTAACATTCCTAGGACAACGGATATAACGAATAATAGAGATAACGAATCGTATATAACAAAACAAATTAACCTTAACTCCTTGCACTATAATAACGAGTCAGACTTGTGGCGAAGACTTTATGCAAAAAAGAAATTCTTCCGTCATCAAAGTATAGAAACGAAGGTAAATAAAGACAATGTATGAAAGAAAATTGTCTGAAAATTATTTAAACTAAATTTACCCAATAAACTAAATTTTAATGAACTCATCCATCAAAATTAAATTGTAATTACCCCCAACTTCTGAACAATTTAACTTCAATAACAAAATTTCAATATAAAACTCAATTAAAAATCAAATTTAAATAAAATTTTCAATTTAAATCAAAAAACCTAAAAATAATTCAATCAAAATTATTTAAACTAAATTTTAATAAACTCATCCATCAAAATTAAATTGTAATTCTATTAGGAAATTTATTATCCTATTAGGAAAATTATTAAGTACGAACAAGTGCTAATCGTCGCAGCATGAAAGGAGCGACAGTGCAATGGGTTAAACAACAAATATCATCTATTGATTTCACATTAAAAAAAGTAAGAAACTCATGGCACATCTTAATATATCCATCATCTTTCACCTGCAGTCAAGAAAACTCTGGTGCATCGTCGACGAACGACCCATGTGACACGACAGTCTCGAGGCCGAGTTGCGTGGAACTCAGCCGCGAGAAGTATCTCCTGGAACAGCGAAAAGAAAGTCGCCAATTGGCGATCGATGTGTACATTTTCATCCAGGAATGACGAACGTGATCGGAATGCTTAAGTACTAGGCCAGCCCCCACCGCCACCACCCCTTCTCGGGTTGATACGTAGGATATTTAACATTCCATGCAACGGATGCACGATCGTGCCTGCATGTTTATATCCTCTCCTGTAAACTATGCGATTCTCTTCGTTACGGGGCGCGACGAAAATGTCGCGACAACGGTCTTTAAATACTCCAAAATTAGGGCTATTAATCGCGCGATCTATTTGGAATATTTCCAAATTTATCGTAGACGCGGCGCGCCGGAAGTTTTCGGAGTACAGGGCGTTGCAAGAACGGGGTTACACGGTTTCGGTGGCGACCATGTCAAGACCGGGTGTGCAGGTTGTCGAGACAAGGGGAACCATTAAGAAACACCTGCTGTACTTAAGTGCCGGGTCGGTCGACTTTGTACAGGTTGCTCCGTGGTATAAAATTTTGTATTTGTACAGTTTGTAGCCAAAAGAAATCTTATACGCGAGGCTTCTTGACTTGAAAATTTAAATCCACGGTTATAGTGATCTGCGTAGTCCAGGCTAGATCAGATTGTCCCATACTAATTCGTATATTATCAAGAAATTACTGATCAAATAAATTCATCTTTCCAGAAACACTGAGCAAATTTCCAAGGCACCTTATCCTTATACAAACCACAAATTTTTATACAAACCTAGCTAAATGGTAAATTCCCAACCAACCAAACTAAGGATCCACATCCTGTAAAAATCGACTCCTTGTCCCCCCATCGAGACTAGCAGACTCGCTTAAAAACTTCAGAGAAATTCGAAGGTCCTTCTGACGAAAGGCTACAGTCAAGGCCAAAAGGTCCACGTGTCCCGAAATCAGGCCACGTTTGCACACGAGGTCGCCTGAAGCCACGGGTGCCGGCGAGAGCGGCGTGTAGACGGCCCTGCGCGCAACGTAGCGGAGTGTTGCATACCATCCGAAGAAGGGCCCCCACCTGTTTCACTTCGGCAAGCTGAACGAACGAACGAACGGGTAGGCCGACGTCGGAAGGTGGGGGTGAAAGAAACGTCAGTAGGCGCGGCAGTTTTCTGACGCCGCTTACCTAAGCAGCAACAGAGCCTGGGTTCCGCGTCCACGGCGCGCGAAACAGAGAGAGAAAAAGAGAGAGAGAAAGAGAGCCCTTCGTGCGTTTACCCCGTGAACCCCGTGTGTGCACGGCCGCCGGCCCTGGCCTGATCGATAATACTAAACCGAACCGGGCTTGTGGCGTACGGTCCGCCGAACCGCAGTCGTTCCAGCTCGTTCTCCAAACGGGAGCGTCCTACCTGAAAGAGAGAGAGAGAGAGAGAGGCGGGCGACCTCTGGCTTCTCCTGCAAAGTGAGTCTCCAAGATCCATGATCCAACGGGATCAATCTCGATCCCGCGGCGAAACCACGATCCCGTGTCGTCCACCGGGTCGACGTCGCTACCACGACCTGGGGAAAGTCGGCGATCCTAGAGAAGCCGATTGATCGCACACCTGGTTAGCTTGGTCCCCGGGTCGACGGAACTCGCCCGGCCAGTTTCTAGCTCTGCCGGGTCGATTCGCGGCAGAGAAAGCGGCCGATCTTCGATCCGCATACTCTGGTGAACTGTGCGAACAGTGGTTCCGTTCTATACCGTTTACCTCGGCTGCTAGATTCGCCCGGGACGCCCGTCGTAGATGGTTAGGGTGCAGTGTCTCTCTGTGCGGTCCGAGTGAGGTGTGTCTGCAAACAACTTGTGCTGCATCGTTTCCACGTAGAATACACCTCTCGTAAGAATAACACCTGTTCAAGCCATCAATCTACTTCGTATTGATCTTAAGTAGAACGTATCTCAATTTCAATCGTTGTGTAATTCGTCGGACGAGATTGCATGGGTTAAGCTGTGCGGCAACGTTATCCTTCTGGAGTATGTAGTTCCTTCGGGAAGCCAAATACTACTGTTTTTAGTTTATACAAAAGTGCGTACATTGAATCAGCTGTGACTCCGCGATCTTTATCTCAACTTCCATTTTATTTAGACGTCTTTAGGTATCGTATAAAATTAGTGACCAAAGAGTTGCATATTCTAGTTAAACACTTTCGCGAAGAACAATGGTTTGGCTCTTCGGCGACACGCCACAGCCAGCCGAGCCTCGCTGTCGTACGAACCGAATGCCTTGTCCGATTCGGCATAGACTACTTTCTAAACGCACCTCGACCCATCTGCGCTCGAGAGTCAACACAGTCTCTGCAGAAAGGAAAACCGTTCTCCTCCGCGGTTCTTCTCGAGAACCACCGGGGCAATCGTGCAAAAGTGGCGGGCTCCGAAACGAGTCGTCGGTTGCCGCGAGCACGGTTTTCGTAATTGGAAGACGACGTAGGGAGAGCCTCGAGATGCTCGTTTCAGCTGTCCTTGAGCCTCTCGGAGAAAGGTTTAGCCATGCTCGACGCGGAGCAGAGCGTGAAACGCGAATCGCGGCCGTCGTGGCGGCTCCGCTCGGCTCCGTCGAGTTTTCGCGGATAGTTAGGTTATGTCAGGTTATGTTCGGGTTATTCGATTGTTTTCTTTTTTCGTCCGCGTCGTCATGAATCCAGGAGGCTGACTGTTTCCCCGTGGGCTCGCCGCGCATCACGGATTTATTGATCTCGGCGCGGCGGCCACCGTCGGACCGTATGCCGGCCTCCTGATGACGGCGCGACGACGAAACGCTGCCTCCCGTTGTTGTTTGCGACAGAGAAATCAGCCGCAACGTATTTCTCGTTCGATCGTTTCGATCTTCCGACGGCGTTTCGTTTTTCAGGGACGTCACAGAACAACGCTGGAATTCATTACAGGCTTGCTGGGTCCGCTGAGCACCGGCCTCGCCGCTGTTGTTCCCGTGACAAATGTGGCGTAATTAATGGCCGGGAATGATAACCGTCTTGCGACACACGGAGAAATACCTGTGACCAAGCGTTCGAACGGTCTCGCAATGTTACGCCGGCTGTGTTTGCTCGATGGAATATAACTGTGGAGTAGAACGTTGGTTCGTTTGTTCGACGATCGCGCGGCATTCAGCGGGGACTCGTGTCAGGGAAAGCCGCGTTTTAATTGGCCCGACGAGGATGTCGTCAATGTTATTAGCTCGCTCTGTTATTAGCACTTCGATAGCTGGTATTTATAGTTAGTCAAATGATCGCCTCGATACCTGCATTTTTCGATGATGCACGCTGAGAACTGGTTTCGCAACAATTGTTCCATTAAATCTTGCAGCACGATGGCATTGGCATTCGCGGCGTGCACGCTGCAGCGTCACCGTTTTGCGTTTGAAAAAATTGTGAATTTTAATGGAGGAGGATTTTGAATTTAAATTCAAGGGAATTCTGAATATAAATGTAAAAGAATTTTGAATATGTAAATGTGGAAGCAGCTTGAATTTTAATGTAATCAACTTGTGCAATATTACTACTAGACAACGCTGCTTGGTCATTTAAAAAAGCAATTTGAAATGATCAACGTTATACGGGATAAATTTACCAATGGATAATACCGCATCAATTTAATTGGACATCGAAAGGAACATTGATACAATCATTCTTCAAAGCCTTATAAATCAGTCGCCGCTGTTCGCGTATTTATGCGACACTCGCTTAAATCAGCGTTCCTACTTGCAGGCTATTCCAACGAACTTCGTCATCGCTTCTGTCACATTTTCCAGAAACAAAATATCTCGTCTCTCTAAAATTCTCGCAAGGATCGCGAGATCGCTGGAAAAAAAATCGTACGATTCCCATCGCGAATACTTAATCCCCATAAATCAGCCGGTGTTTTCCTACGCGTCCAAGGAAAACACGCCTCGAAAACACGTTCTTTGATGCGCGCCTATCCGAGGCTGATTTACGAGGGATCGAGACGATCCACGCGTTCGATCGTTGTTTTAGGCGGCGGACGACATCCTCGCGCGGCGGTCTGTCCACGCGGCGACGCATCTCCGTCAACCATAATCGCGAAGAGCCGCACACGGGCTCGTGGAAATAGCTCGTCCATCTGCGATGCACGTGTATCGAGTCGGAATAATTCGATGATGATTCATCGTGCGGTCGCCGCGGGCGATCGTTCGACGCACGTCTCTCGGAAACCGATTTCCATGCCGCGGCAGGCTTTCCGTCGGCCATGGGAAATTTCACGGTGTTTCGTAAGCGCCCTTCTTCTCGCGGAGCGATTCAATCGGTGCTCGGATATATTCGTTTGGCGTTAAATACGGCAGACCTTCGTATTCCTTGGAATTTGTTGCTCCGTTAGTCTTGCGGAAATTAAACATAACCTGACATAATTTGACATAACCTGAAATAATCTGGCCATGGGAAATTTCACGGTGTTTCGTAAGCGCGTTCTAATCGTAAATTGAATTCGCTCAAATCGTAAATTTAATTCGCTCTAATCGTCAATTTAATCCATCTAATCGTCAATTTTATTTACGCAGAAAACACGAAATTTGTTTTTCCAACAATCATCCTCGGATCGTTGGTTCCGTTAATTTAGCGAGGACAGTTTTCCATGGCAAGACTGCTCGGGCCTCGTTCGCCATCGGTTGGCTCAGGTAATAAGCATTCTCGAAGGTGGCTCTGAAACGCTGAGAACCGACCCACTTTCGTAATTACTGGCTCATTGTTGCGGCGATGTATTGGCTGGTTCAGCGTAGGGTACACCAGCCTTACGTGACCGACGCTAATCGAATCAAACCTCGTTGACGCCGGGTCATCGTTGCACAATGATAGATTGACACCGGTGGGTGGCGGATCCACAGAAATCCTTATTTCGCCAAACACGTCCCAGTTAACGTACTTACGTTCTCCAGAGTTTCGAAGAGCAGGTTTCAAATAATTGCATACGAAACGCGCGAAATTATTTGGGATTTCGAGAACCGTTTGCACGATTAGCGTATAGGTGTGCTTGATTTGCTTATTCACTTACGGACCAGGTATATTACGTGCAGCTTCGAATGAGGACACAGTGTTCGTACCTTCAGACACAGAAATGACGAAGCCTTCAGCTTAGGCTTTTAACTGTAATCGATTAAACAATTTACACTGTAAAAACCTTTTGAAATATTGCTGGTTATATTTTCATACTTCTTTTCATACTTCTCTAATTTTGGTAGCTATATTCAAAAATTAATAAACGAAGATTTTACTTAAAATTCTCATAAATCATTTATTAATGACTGTTCCAAAAACTCCGAGATAAAAAAGATATATTTAGTATTAAAAATTGTCCTGTTATTAATAAATTCGTGAATGAAAGTTTCGATTAAAATCGTTATAAATCCATCATTGGCAACTGTTTTTAAATTCCTGGCAAATAAAATCGTTTTCTGTCCGTTTTTGCACTGTCCATTTACAACAATGGAATTGTAGTTCGAAGTCGTTTCCAATGATTTCTCCGTCGTTCCCGTGGACCGGTGTTTGAGCGCGACAACATGGCGGCCGATCGAAGGAATCGTCGATCCAACATCACGCGCGGTTCGTTCAGTTTCTCCGTGGCCGCGCGCGCGCGCGAGCGCGGGGAGGACAAAGAGCAGCCATGGCTCCTCGTACGGTGAATTTAATGCGGAAACCCGTTTCGACTTTCACAACTGGCAGCGGCTCAAAGCCGCTCACTGTTTGTGGGTTCGACGAACAACCGTAGAACGGGCCACGCGGCTCCGCGCGGACCGTTGCACAAACCTAGGAATTTCTCTCCCTGTTTGATCTGGTCACTGACACGAAATTTTCAGCTCCCTTCCGCGCGGTGAACTTTCGTTCCTCCTTATATGGCGCGGACGAAACGCCGAGGAAGAGAAGACGCAACGGAGAATATTTTGTCAGAAATTATCAGAGATCACGCTGTAACAGTATTACATTGCTAGAATATTAACCCTTTGCACTCGGAGCCATTTTAAAAGTAAATCTGAATTAATTTTTCTGGTTCGTGGTATTTCCACTCTATTTAACAAAATAAATTTTTATGCATAGAAAATTTATTCTTGCGAGTCCTACCAACAGTTTTACTACTTGAGAATATTTTACATCTAAACCTTATTGTTATAAAAATTATTTTGGAATGTAATGGAATAATTTTAGTGGTGACTCTAAGACGTCGCTAAAAATTATCATACCGTGTATCAAAATAATTTTTGTTAAATTTACTTATACTTAAGAAATTGTTAGACAGGTACATAGGTTGCAAAATTCGATTTTATAATGTTTAAGATGCTTCAGGTTATATAAAATGGAGAGATTGTAAGTCTGATGAAATATTTTGGATTTCTGGTTAAAATGGTTTCGACTGCAAAGGGTTAAATTGTTAAACTAAATTCTTATACTGTTACATTAGAAAATAGAACTCTACAAAATCGTGCTACCCACACAACACTGTTACTAACACAACCTTAATAACTCATAAAATTTAGTACGCTTAAGATTATTTTAGCTCCCCCAAAATTGTTTAAAAAAGAAGTCACGTACTTCAGTCGTGCCAATCAAACATATACGAAGTCACTACAAAGTCGAAACAGAGCTCGACAAAACTGCATTATCTCCACAATATCGATACCAAAGCACTTGATTTCGCATCGCACTGCAAATTAAATCACAGAAAATTAACAAATAGAATTTCAAAGAATTCTTTTCTAAAAAAGAAAAGAAACGCCAAGAACTATAACAATAAAACTACAAGTTAAGAACTTCGACTTTTATCAAGTTACTTTAAAATCGTGCTCTAATAATTATCATTTAACATCATTATCGAGTATTTAAGATAACAATCTATAGTAGTAGTTCGTTTCTATAGAATCAAAGGGTTCCTTTTTTAAAGCGACCGCGACATCGGTATTCTGGAGGGCTAGTCGAAGGCTAGGCATTTCTCGGAGGAAGCCCCGAGCGAAAAAACAGGTTTTCGTAAGGGAATCCACGGATCACCAGGGCGCCGTGACTGTTTCAGGTCCAGGAGCGATTGGAGGATCCTCCTCTCCACGTGAAACCGGTATGCTCGTCCGTCTGTGACATCGTCGACGAGGTCTGCCACGCGCTACGCGCCTCCAGGGACGAGAACGCGCGGGAACTTACGCGGCTGTTGCGAAGCTCTCACCTGAAAGCTCTACTGGAGACGCACGACGCGGTCGTCGAGAGCAAACGAGCACCTCCGAAGCCGCAACCATTGCCGCCGACGATGCCCACCAACGAGAGGACAGAGGCTGTGAGGATGGTCGGCCTTAGACGGCAGCCTGACGAACCTCTGGTGAGTTGCGTCTTCGAGCTCGTCTGCTTTTTGAAATATTTTCGTGTCGTAAGATCACAATCGGTGACAGAATAGGCATGTCAAGACAATTTGCAATCGGAGCAAATTAGTGTTATAATACATTTATATTTAATATATTATATAGCTAATAAATTTCATATATTATATTATAATTTACATTCTTTTCCTGACTCATTTTCATTTGACACATCTCAATGCATTTTACGCGCGTGAAATTAAAATACTGCGACTCATGCATCAGCTACACTTTCATCTGCTTTTTAAACAAATTTGACGTGTTAAAATTATTTTCAATGAGGTAACAATTTTTAATGGCACCTTATTATTTACACTTTACCGACCGATCATTCGACAGTAAGCATTTACTTTACAAGATTCTTATTTTATCTGATTTATTTATTTCATTCATCGAGGAAGGCGTCTAATATTTTAAGAATGATATAATAATACGTCAATAATAGATAGAAAACTATTTGTTGCCACGACGATTGGTATAAAATGTTGCAAAAAAGGATTTATACGCAGTGTTAACACACTGTCAATCAAGTGAGATTACAGTTCCAAGATATTATTTTACTTGACTTGTTAAAACATAATTGATCAAATAATTTCCAAGACGTGACAATTTTTAATTTTAAATCTAATTAAAACATTGCGGGAGGATCCGTGCTCCCACAGCTTTACTTTCTCTAAAAACTACAATGCCGCGTTCAAGGAATGCAAACTGCTTTCCATGCGACACTTCAATTATATCCTTCAATTGCTGTGACGCTAAACATATGTACACTCCGGATAGAAATCGTTTGTTCTGGCAAAGTAACGCGGCGGTAGCGCCGCTTTCGTCGACGAGAACTGTTCCACGGCCGGTGGAAGCGATCCGAAACTGTGTTATACAGCCGTGCGCAAGGATTGGAAAATCGTTTCTTAGCAGCTTTGCCGTGGCGAGATCCTCCCACGTGGTTCGGACAGCGCCGCCATTTGTTTCCCGGCCGCGGCGGCGGCGGCAAACGAAGAAAGTGGAGACGCGTTCGGCAATTAACAAAGATGCCGTTGTTTCGCGCGGACTTTCTCAGCGGCGCGCTAGCCACTTCTAGCGGTTTACCATTCCGTCACGTGAGAGAATTCCCATTCAGAATCGTACGCGATCGCGCGAAGAAAAGACGGAAATGACGGTACACTCGCGGCAGCACGTAAATACATTCGTTTATTATCGTCGCTACGCGATGCCACGTGCTCGACGCGGACTTAAACGCGTTCCGGAGCCGCGACCGGCTCTGACAGCTCGGAGAAAAACGATAGAATTTGTAAACGGAGATACTAGAATATCCGGAGGACACCTGAGAACACCTTTCGATCATCGAGGACAATTTTAAATATTTCATCGACTTGACATCTTTGAGATCTCGAAATTCTTTTGAACAAACTTAAAACGTCGACGAACGATTTAAATGATATTGTTTGAAATATCCTTGTTATTTAATTTAATCGTTGTTACTTAATTTTATCATTGTTACTTAATTTTATCATCGTTTGAAATAATCGTTCCTGATAATTATAAAATTATTCCTGGAATTTTATAATTTATATGCCACTGTAATTATCAGCTCTGATCCGTATCGACGTAAAATAATGCTACGTAAAATAGTTAATAAAAAATAATATTAAAAAGGAAGTACATACATCTTAACTGTGTTACTTCGAAGGGAGAATCCGTTTTGGCACTTTCCCTGTAATTGGAAGAGTATAAAAGCATTTAGCAGCTACTCCCTCGACGCTTTTGTTGACACGAGTTCGCGTTTTCGTAGGGTCTGACGGTGCAGGTCGACGAATCCGGCAACCTGATAATTGCCAGGATCCTCGGCGGCAGCACAGCGGCCCGGCAAGGGCTGCTCAGAGCCGGCGAAGTGATCCTCGAGGTCAACGGGAAGGAAGTCCGCAACCCCGAGGAGCTTCAAGAAGCCATTCACGAGGCGAAAGAGAACCTGACGCTGAAGCTGGCGGCCGGAGTTGCGAGCGATGGCAACCGTCCCGTCAAATCGACGGTGAGCTGGACTACTTTACTCATTAACCTTAATATTTAAATAAACAAGCATTTGCAAATTACGTCTAATAATAAATCAAAGCACGATTTCTATTACAAGATGACAGGCGAATGAGTTCAACCGGAAGAGAAAGGAAAGAAAAATGTCAGTGCTTTTTTTAGAATACAACATTCCTTATGAACAAAATTGTTTAATCATGGTAGAGACGTCGTCTATATTAATTTATCGATTGGAAAATTCTATAAAAAAGACGTTTTAATCATCTACAAGCTAGAATTTATATTGTTTGCTAATATCTTTCTCTAAATTTCATTGAATCAATATTAATCAATCGAATCAGTTTTCTTAATTGCGCTGTTAAAGTTCGAACTTCGATTTGTTGACGAACGTTTTATGATTTCGTTTCTGTGGTAATGTTTGAAGCACGAGCGACTGGATAATTCGCGTCGATGAAATCTAAATCAACTCGCTTTGACTTTCCCGCGGTCGATATTTCAAGTGGCCGCCCCGCCTGGCAGAAGGAGGCTCGTGATAAACGATGATCGTAGGCGTTTTACGGCGGCGTAAAAGTCCGCTAGAAAAAAGAAAAAAAAAACGGCACGGTTTTACACCGTTTATATTTCAGTCGCCAAGTGCCGATTTAACGGTACCGAAGTCTCGCCGCGATTTTTTATCGTCGTGAACGATCAACGGGACTGGACGAAGCTTAATAAATAACGCGATTTCCGCGGCTTTATCGCTTCTAGTCCCGTGTTTATCGCGACGAGATTGGTTTCCGTTAACAACAGCAATTAAACTGTTCCGCTAAATACGATTATTATTTCATCCCTTTCAGGATCGAAATCATACTCTGTTCTGCAGTAAGAATAATAAAGAATCTGAGACGTAAATAAATTTGAGGTACAAATTTTTCGTGAAAAGATGATTATAAACAGAGAAGTTTGCGTCATTATAATTTAAAGAAAATAGTACAAGTGATGCAGTTATTAATCATTTTTCACGAAATTGAATATCTATAGTTTGTATATTTGTTAGAGTTCGAAATAAAAATTGTCTGGATTAATCGCGAGGAACACAAATTAGTTGAAACGTTCTGAAAAGATGGAAATATTGTAACAATATAACTTACGTGCTTATAACACTTTAGTAAATTTATGTATATATAAATTATATATTTTACAAATGTCTTGTATTTAAACGAAATACTAAGAACACCGTCCAAAGCAACCTAGATAATCTTCGAGTAGATCGCGAATACCATCAGACTGATTAAATAACAAAATATCCAATGAAACTAACCAATCAAAATTAAATAATTTACGTAAGTTCGATAACAAAAACTGAATAATTTGCCCAAGTAAAACGAGAGATTCTAAAGCGTCGTTCTGCGGTTTCCAGTGTTACATGAGAGCCCTATTCGACTACGACCCCGACGAGGACACGCTGCTGCCTTGCAGGGAGATCGGTCTGCCCTTCCAGAAGGGGGACGTGTTGCAGATCGTTGACCAAGCGGATCCGAACTGGTGGCAGGCGAGACGCGTCGAGGGGGAGGGTCTCGGTCCGCCGGGCCTGGTGCCGTCCCTGGAGCTCGAGGAACGCCGGAAAGCGTTCGTTCCGCCGGAGGCGGACTTCGTCCACAAGATCAGCATCTGCGGCACCAGAATCTCGAAGAAGAAGAAGAGGAAGATGTACCAGTCGAAGTCTAACGGCGAGTTCGACGGCGCGGAGCTGCTCTTGTACGAGGAGGTCGCGCGAATGCCGCCGTTCAGGCGCAAAACGCTGGCGTTGGTCGGCCCCAGGGGCGTGGGACGCAGAACTCTGAAGAACAGGCTGATCAACAGCGATCCCGAGAAGTTCGGCACCATCGTTCCATGTAAATCCCAAGCCTCGCATTAACCTCGCATTAGTCTCGCGCTTCCGCTGCTACGATGGCAAAAGATTCTCTTCCATTTTCTTCGTTGCATTCCCGGTGATAAAGCACGCCACGTCCGCGCGGAATGGTCAAGGCTAGTCTCGTGTAGCGTGTTGGGTTGATCTTATTTTTATTCTTATACTTGCCTGTGCAAGTCGAACCAGGAATCTGCCTCGTTAAACTGGTTATCTAGGCTTCGAGATCATTAAATAATCTCGCGTCTCTTTTCGACTTTTAAACTGCGATAGAGTCCAAGCTCTTCTAGACTTAGTTGAGGAGGTGCGACGTTCCAACCATGTAATTTTCGACGATTTTCTCGAATCTCTTTTTTCTTGTTCAATGTCTTTATCTTCTGGGACATCGATGCGAAATCGATCCAGAAATCTAGAGATCGAGGATACGTTCGATCTTATCGTCGTTGGCTTGTCAACGATTCTACAAGCATCGAGTTCTTGGCAGAATGTTATTAATCATTTATTTACTGATATTACAGTTGATTTTAAATATTATAGTGGGAGGGATTTTAAATGTCACGGTAGGAGAAATTTTCAAGATTTCTGGAATCTTGATTGCTGGAATATAATTTAAATTGCTGTTGGCATTGAGGAATTTATTATGTAATTTTTAAGTATAAATATTCTTAATTACTCTGAAAAATTACAAAATGGGTAGATAACCTGTTAAATGTAAAATAAAATTGATACAGTTGCGCAGCTAAGTAAAAATATTTTTGTCAGCAATGCTGCAAGTATCAGCAATGGAAAATATTTATTTAATGAAAATTATTAAATTTTACAATTCAAAATGACTTCTT
Organism: Augochlora pura; assembly: GCF_028453695.1. Taxonomy (NCBI): domain Eukaryota; kingdom Metazoa; phylum Arthropoda; class Insecta; order Hymenoptera; family Halictidae; genus Augochlora; species Augochlora pura. The sequence goes on from NC_135780.1 coordinate 4,429,362, forward strand.
GGAGCATAATTAAAATTGCTATATATTATTATAAAGCTTTGTCATTGAGGAATTTATCAAGTATAGAATTTCTTACTATAAATTGCAAACTCTTGGAAATAATAATTGCTGCAAGTATTATTAGCGTAAAATATTGATTTGAAGGAAATCTTGGAGCATAATTAAAATTTCTATATATAATCATATAACTTTGACAACTCATTAAGCACATAATTTCTCACTATAAATTGAGACTCTCGACAATTACAAATAGCGAATGGAATTGTTAGAAAATAAAATTGAAATAACGAAGCTGCATGCACGCGTAGATTAGTTATTAAACATTGAAGATCTTTGACACGTTGTTGGCATTGTTCAGACACCTCGAGGCCGCCCAGGGTGCTCGAAGAGGACGGGAAAAGCTACTGGTTCACGGAACGGGATTCGATGGAGACGGACATCAAGGAGCACCGGTACCTCGAGTACGGCGAGCACGGCGGCCATCTTTATGGGACGAAGTTGGACTCGGTGCGCGATCTGATCAGAGCCGGGAGGATGTGCGTGTTGGACTGCAGTCCGGCCGCGTTGAAGATCCTTCACAACAGCACCGAGTTCATGCCGTACGTGATCTTCATAGCCGCGCCCGGAATGGAACAATTGAAGTGCTTGTACGACCTTGGTCGCTCGACCGGCGCGAGCAGTCGAAACTTGATGGTAACTACCATGCTCAAACCGCCTTCTTCCTCTCTTTGTATTCTACGCGCGCCTCGTAAAGCGCGTTCGCTTTTGTAAGAAGCGAATATTCGCCGACGAAGATCCAACGGTTGCGTCGAGTCGCGCGAAAGATGGTCGCTTTTAGGAATTTATTACAACAACACCGAGTGATCTAAACTTGAAATACCTTTTGGAGTGTATTCTTCCATTTGTCAGTATTGCGCATAAATTTTCCTAGCGGGCTGCAGCTCGTATTTTTCATGATAAACGGTGTTCATTGAACCATCGATTAGAGAAGTTCGATTTACGTTTATTAGAACGATTTTCCAATTTTAGACAATTATATTTACGATTTTCATTTACCAATTTACATATCAATTTATGTTAATAAAAAATTAAAGAAGTGATTCCTTTGCTAATTAAAAGAACGTTTATTGTAGAAATAAAATAAGAATTCGAGCTCGTTAATTTACACGTTCTCGTCACGCGTTTCAATAATCTGTGCGCGATATAAAAGCACGAGGATCCGCAGCCTGGTAAAGAAGATAAACGGATAAGTCAGTCAACGGTATTTACGACGAGCAAGATCGAGTAGAGTACGTGCTGCGAACTCGTCTACAATGCAGCGCGTAAACATATGCCCGAAGGTATTTCAGTTCCGCGTCGCTCCGTTCCCCAGTAACGAAATCCTAAAAACGACTTGTCTTTGGCCGATCCGACGCTACTATTTTCGATCATTCGCTAGTGGAAGTATCGTCTGGACGATCCGCGACGGCGATTTCATTTCGCGCGAGTAATCGTAGACCCCTCTATACATAGATTGCACTCGTCGTAAACCACGTCGAAAAGGCGAGAGGCGAGTTTGAAAAGTGGCCGCGTAGGAATGCCGACACCGCGCCCGCGAGATTAAAACAGAAAAAAATATCCGAGCGTCGATTAACAATAATACCGACGGCGATACGATAAATGGAGTGCGAGGAAATCGATCGGGACCGCGCGTGGAACGCTCTGCTAAATATTATCGCGGCCGGCCGTAATAATATTTTTGCCCCGCCGAATGCAAATCGATTTCCGCGAAGGTTATATTCGCAGTGGAACGATCGGGATCCGCAAACAAATTCCTGGTAACGACGTTTCAGCGGTTCCTCGTGCCGCGGCGGAACGGCGAAAGAAACGCGGGAAACGATGTTCGCGAGAAGTATCGCCGCGCCGAAAACAAACGGGGGCCATCAAAACGTTTTACGACGCGACCACTCTCGCGAAACCTCTGCCTGTGCCAGTCTGTTTGCTGTCGTTGTGTATAAATGTCATTTAGCTACTGTAATCCGTATCGCATGCACTTCCCGTTGATTGATGCGTTCGAACATCCTGGCGCCCGGAAATCACGCGTTGCGGACTGTGTTTCTCGCGAAGGGTGCGGCGTTCGTTTTCGCTGCCACCAAAATGGCGTCCGGATTTAGACCACGGACGCGCTGCTGCTGCTCGGAAATGTTTCACTTTTGATCGTTGACACGCCGAAGTGGCGTGAAACTGAAGGTGCAGATTTTTATTGCACATTTTTCTGGAGTAAACATTTCATTTTTGTCTGCGGAGGACTCTTTTATGGTGGAATAACATCGGCGTATTTGCTGGTCTGAAAATGTTTTATTTTATATATTTTTCAAACGCTGGAATGCAAACATTTTTTCAGATATTATTTTTGTAAATTCTACAAAAGGTAAAAGTCAATTTTGTGAAACTATAAAATTGTTTACTATGAGATATCGTAGATACAACGTTGAAATTTGTGATGTTGTTCTTATAAATACTACAGTAAGATAAAATTAAATTACTCGCCTAAAAAATTACTCCCCACAAAATACTTTCAATACCGAATTATTTTCACCGAACGTGTTCTTTTATTTTAAACATTTTCAGACCTCGTAAATGCATCAAAGTGCAACGACACGAACAAGCCAGAATCTTTTAATTTTACAAATCCTTCATAAATAAAGAAATATTTTCGAGAAGCAGCGAACTGTTACCAGCGCACTACGAACGTATCAATTATTGTTAAAGAACGATCGTTTCAATTCCAGGGACGATCCCGTGCATTGCATTCCTATATAGACTTTGAACTGTGTTTTCGACTGCATTATTTGACAACGTATTTCCATATTCGCTCATTTGGTACATTCGACCCCAGTGCCCCATACAACCACGTCCATTTTACGTAGCGTTCTTTATTTAATCTTTTGTATGTATTTGATGTTCGCTTCGCTAGTTTGACCGCGCGAGTTCCATCAGGTTCAGCTCGAGGAGAGCCAGGACACTGGAGTCCCTTGCATCGTTGTACGAGGTTTGTATCAGCATGCTATTTTTCTTCCATTTAGCGGTATTAACTGTATCGTAGTTCCGTAGCGTATTAGTTGTTTCTTATCATTTGCTAGTTTATTGCACCCTTATTGCATCGAGAGAAAATTCAGGGAGCTGCGGTGAGAATAGAGGATTCGCTTACAGTAATGTAGAGACGATTCACTTACGTTAATACAAATAGGATTGACTTGTATTAATAAATGTACCATTCACTTGCATTAATGAAAATATGATTCATTTACATTATTAAAAATACGATTTCCTTATGTTATTGCAGATACGATTCACTTACATTAATAGAAATATGATTGACTTGCATTAATAAAAATGCGATTGACGTGTATTAATAAAAATACAATCCACTAACTAATTAAATATGAAATCCAAGAAATTGCTTCCAACATCGATATCCGCCACGAAATTGACATCTATTCTCATCCAGGTCGTACAAAATTCCATCCGCAATCGAGATAAACATTCGCTAGACACACCACATACATTTTACGATTCACAGACGCACACTTTCGTCACCAGGGACTCGACAGGTAACAAAAAAACACGCGGACAAAAGTGCATCCAGTCGCAAACTCTACAGTTCCACTATTCCCTACTCCGTCATTCAGCAAAAAAAAAACAAGCACTGCCAGGAACGTTAAATTAAGTCACCAAATTAGAGCCACGAGCACGAGAATTCGCATAAAGAGCCGCGATTTCAATCACAGAACATGCCCGATAAAAAACGGTGCAATAACCGATAGAAAAGCGCACCGAGTTTCCACGGACCTTGGTGAAATTGAATGGTTAATTAATTAACTCTGTCGCGTGTTTGATCGACAGGAGGACGATCTAAAGTCGACGTTGGAAGAGTCCGCGGCCCTGCAACGAGCCTACGAGAAGTACATCGACCTGGTGATAGTGAACGAGGACTTCGACAACACGTTCAGACAGGTGATCGCAGCGTTGGACTCGCTGGCCACCGAGCACCAATGGGTGCCGGTGAACTGGATCTACTAGACGCCAGAGGGCCCAGTGTCCCCCGAAGGCCTGTGGACCCCGATTCAATCGCGATTAACGGGGGAACGGACAGGACTAATTTTTCGTCCCCTCGACCATTCCTGAGAACGTTACGAAACTCGTCGATGCCTGTGGAACACGGGATGGTGACCTTCGTAGTCGAGACTTTGACCTACGGGCCTAGATCTCTCCAGCCGACGATTCAGTGTATCGTTCTCTCGTGCAACGCAACCTGTTCAACTTTTTCTTTTCTTTTTTTTTTAATCGTCGTACTATGTGTATAGGAAGCCTAGCGTGTTGTATGTATGTACATTGTCCCGGACACCCTAATTTTAATGGTACCACTCGACCGTGAGAAACACTGTCTCCGTTCGCAGAGAAGCGTCCGGGCTACGAAGGTTTGCGACCGTCAGAGAGGCAAACACCCTTCATTGCCGTTTCTAGCAAGTACAATCAATAGCATTTACGTTACGTTACGTTGTTTTTTAGGTTTACGAGACGACCCGTTTCCGCGAGATCGAACCAAGCCCGTCGAGATATAGCTGCTTTTGCCTTTTCTTTTTTTATCGGTTCCGTCGATCGTTCATTTTTTTTATCGAAATCCGTCGAGCCTAAACGAAATCGCGAAAGCACGCGAAACGATCGATCGCTCGCTCGCCTAATTTGCAACGATTGTTACGCGGGGACTGTTCCTCTACCGTGGCGAGCGCGGAGAAAATAGAATCAATTACTTAAATGGAAGATCGCCGGTTTTTAATTACATTCCCTCCGGAAAAAAAACGAAGCGCGGGCGGGAACGGGTCGGTAAGAGTAAGCGTTAGACCGCCGTCCAATTAATTTTAGGATACAGCCTAGTTTTAGTTCGACTCGGAGCACGCGCACGCGCGCGCGCGAGACAGTTTTGCGATTTTAGTGCAAGTGAAAACAGACTCGTTTCTTTTCTTTTTATATTTAAGTATATACAGGGTGACGCGTGAAAACACGGACGGTGTCGCGAAATAAAATCGTCGACCATGGGAGAAACTGGGATGCACACGTCGCCTGTTTAGCGAGAGAGTTTTAAACGTCTTTCGTTGAATAATAATCCTTCAAAATAAATTCTTACAATATTTTGTCGTTTGAAGAATCATGTTGCTAGAATCGTTGGATAATTTATGAAGCGAAGCTCAATCGTCCGAAGGTTTCAAAACGATTAATCAAACTAAACAAATTGCCTTCTAGACTAAGAATTTTCCAATCTTATGCGAACTATAGTTTCCTAGAAATTAATAATTTATTGAAGTCTATATATTTAATAATTTATTCAGTGATCGTAAAATGGAGAATTTAACCCTTCACGGTTTAATATTAAGTTTATAGTTGTCTTACTAGACGAAATTAATTTTCATTGAATGGATAAATTGATGAACTCTTTTTTAAAGTTTATGCTACGCCATAGCATGTTTTCATTGAATCATGTAATTAGATTTTTTTACATTTTATTAAATGAATTTTACATTATCGTGTAAAAAATCAAGAAAATAAAAGGAATAAACAAATATATTTGGCGATTGGGAATAAATATACGACCACGAAGGATTAAAGTGTATCAGTTCGATGAATGATTAGTTTGATGTCAGAAACGACAGAATAGAGATCCCTTTGTGTCGCAGAAATTTTATTTCGCGATCTCGTCGCACGTCTTTTATAAAAAGTAGCTTAGCACCGTACACCCTGTGTATACAGGGGTTATATTGTGAGAGATTATTGTACATTGTGTACTCGATGGATCCTCTTTGTACCGCTCGTGCACGCTGAACGTATTCCTGGCATAGAGTGCCTTAATAGCGCAGCCCTTTAAGGGCCGCGGCGAAGACCTACTATGTCGTGGAGGAGATTCTCCTCAGCCCAAGAGTTTCACGTTAAGAACGCGTTATGACCATCGACACACCGTTCTCTTTTCTAATTTTTCATGGCTCCGGCCACGCATGCACGCGGAAACACACACACATACGCAAGCGGCTCTGTACACGAATGTACACGCAGCGCGACACACACGGAAGAAATAAAGTTTTATCGAGCGTTTGCAATGGATTTTAATGTCATCCCTTTCGTCGATCGACGATGTCCTCAAATTAATAGACATACAGAAACATTTTTAAACTTTAATAGATATTTCCTGTCAGTTCGACGTATTTTCTGCGGATACAAATTTAATAATTCACTGGTTTATATATTATAAATATTCTACGCGTTTTTCTGATTAATTCGGACTACCTTAAATAATTTTATTTTCATTTAATTTTAGCCTCTCAATTTTATCTTATGAAATCGTATCCAATAGACGATCTAAGTTTCTTGAAAACTTTTTTTTGGAAAAATTTGATGAAACTATTCGTTAAACAATTACCCGAGTTGAAAGCACATATATTGGACGTCTTGTAGCAATTTTTTGTATCGCAGAATTGTTAAGAATATTTGCGTAGCAAATGATTTAAGAAATCAATTTTTGGGGGAGGATGTGACTTTTGAAACACAAACTTTGAAAAATTTGAATACCTTGAAAATTTTAAAGCTGTTGCAATTAAACGATTACTGCAAGTTGTATAATATTTATAAATTATAATATTTAATATCTAATATAAAAAACAGCGCTACTATTTGTGGCGGAGAAACGCTCAAACTATTCACCAAAATTATCTGCAGATAAAAAAGATAGCTGCATTTTTTACAGCAGCATTTTACTCAACATCACAAATTAATTATAAGTTTACATTCAGTGCATTCTCTATCGTCGCGTTAAGTTATATCTTTGCATATATACTGGACACAACAAATTTCATTTATTTGAAAGTTGAAGCTTTTTTTAAAAATTTAAATTCACGATGCGTGCCTTCGGATGGCGCTCTTTACAATACTTGCGCGGACTTGGATGTGCAGTAAAATGGTGGGGAGGTGTTGTATGGGGAACAGATAATTCGTGCCATAATTTTCACGGTGTCATCGTAAATACGCGGTAGGAATCAGTTGTATTTATAACCTAAGTTTGTGCGTTGAGCTAGCGGAAGCTAACCTAACATTGAGTGACAGGCAATTTTCAGTGTTTGTAAGCAGGCTCTTCGATTGCAAGTGAAGAATTAAAGAATACAGCTGATCAGAATGGAGTGTTTAATCGGAATTAAGTTCAAAGATTTTGTATTAATCGGAGCCGATATGACCACAGCCCATTCGATCATGGTAATGAAAAGCGGTAAGAAACTTTCTAACGTTATTTTGAAGGAACGAGTTTTACTGTGACTGCAGTTGCATTTATTTCCTTGTTTCAGACGAACACAAAATTCATAAAATCTCTAACAAGCTTGTTATGGCTGTATCCGGAGAGAGCGGCGATACGACGCAGTTTTCGGAGTACATAGGAAAGAATATACAGCTTTATAAAATGAGAAACGGTTACGAATTGGCCCCGAGAGCTGCTGCATCTTTCACTAGGAGAAACCTGGCTGACTATCTCAGAAGCAGGACACCTTACTTTGTGAATTTATTAATGGGTGGCTATGACGATCACACGGGACCAGAATTATTCTTCATTGATTATTTAGCGTCGTGTGTCAGTGTTCCTTATGCGGCACATGGCTACGGAGGCTTCTTCTCTTTGGCTATTATGGATAGGTATCACAAATTAGGTAATTATATTGTTTCTATAATACTAGAACTACATTCTATAATACTATATTGTTTCTCATCTATTGTTGTCATCATCTCATCATTATTGTTTGTCATCTTTTGTTACAGATTCCACAGAAGAAGAAGCGTACGCATTAATGAAAATGTGTGTCAGAGAAATTCAGAAACGTTTAATAGTGAATCTGCCTAACTTCAAGGTACAAATAGTGTCCAAAGACGGAGTGAAAGAGCTGAAACCAATCACTGCACAAAGTTTGGCAATGGAGGATGATAGTAAAGCATAAATATATTATTTTATACTTTGTAATATTGCCCTTGATACGGGAAATAAATGATTATATGAATTTATCTTCTTCTGTATAAATATCGATGACTTGTTTCGGCAAATAAACATTTGTGTTTAATACAGATTATTGAAGATCATAGCAGCGTTCGAGGCGAAATTAGGAATCTGTTATGAAAAGTAAATACATTGTGGTTAGGTGAATTCCATTTTCCTAAATATTCATTGCATTTTCCTAAACGAGGTGAATTCTCTCCAATTGTCCCTCCGTTTGTAAACAAAAATGGACATTTCGGGAAGAGGTGACGATTATTCGAAGCTTGCGCTTCGTTTTTATAGTTGTTAACGATCAGCAACAAGACATTGTGATATATCTCAGGGGGCGCTGGGAATCACTGATTTCAGCATCGTCGGTATTTCAGTTTCATTACCACGAAATGATCATTTACCGGCTCGTATATTATTTCCACTTCTTTTTACGACTGGGCATTTCGTTATCGATATAATTTCTATTTCGTCGCAATTATTTCAAACAATTAACAACTTCGATATACGCGTTTCTCGTAGAAATAATCGCGGATGTCATCAGTCATCGTGGGTAAACTTTCGAAAGAGGCTGTCGCTGGTCAAGGCAACGTTTGATGGAAGAGAGAAAGGAGAGAGAAGGAAAGAGGACTCCGAATATCAAATATTAGCTTCGCGCATTTATTATAGTATTCAAGATATTAATGAAAACTCTAAGCAACTGCTATAATAAATCCTGTGTACATCAACGCATCGATTGGCGGTGTTAATAGTACCTGCCCCATTTTTCCAACCAATATAAAGGGTGAACTCTATACTATGAAAAGGGTGATATTCTATGCTTCAATAACGTCCGTCTTTGCTGCTTTAAATCTATAGCATTAAAAATTGTTTGCGAATATCTTGAGAACTATTAAATACCTAAACTTAATATTCTATATCTGGGATCTTCTCGTCCTCTCCTATACACCCACCACAAAGTACACCTACTATCGTTTCCATGCGCGTACACATTTCTCGATGTTTTTCCAGTTCGTTTAGACTTTCAGATAAGGGAGCTACGTAATTTCGACAACTCTCTCCTTATCTGTCACAGATACTAATAGCTGTGAATAATTTAGCTGCTCGCGATAAATCAAAGAAAGTGTTGAAGCGTACTCAATTATAGGCGGAAAGAAATTTTCGATAAAGAACGATAAGCTGATTACCGTTAGTTTTCGTTATCATTAGAAATAAATTATTTTGGAACGTACATTTAAATAAAGATTTGTCGTCCCGTAACCAATTTCTTTTTCTTCGCAACCAATGTATCGATAAAGATATGTTTAAGCTTGAGGTTGTTTTTTTTTTGAATAAATAAACAATTCCTAGACACGCGGTGAATTGTTCTTCGATTCGCTATGAAAATCGATTCTTCGATTTCGTATTTTTCATCTGCTGACTGAAATAGGTAACAATAATATCACCATAAATAACTCTTGATTATCGTTTCATTTGGAGCGGAGAGGCGGTAATTCAAAGTTTATTGCTTATTTTCTCACACTTTCTATCGTACGTTTCGCGATACTGCCAATTGTAGTAGAAAGCGCAGCATGGAGGACTGTTATGTTAATTTTTTTATCGCACATCGACCAAGCGAAGATAGCAACAAATAATATCCAGACGGGGCATAGTAACGGTTCCGTAATCCTCTGCCAGGAGGCTACGGGTTCTTTATCTTTAATAACAAGCTATTCATTATTCGATAAGTTCGTTCTACGTAATTTATTTTACAACTTCCTATCTATCGCTGTAGAACTTGTTTAGGTGATAGCTTCCGATACAAACGTCCCATTAAACGTTTAATTATTATTTCGCGGACTTTCATGGGTTACACATTAATTACTGAATATTGTCTTCAATTAAGGAATCGTTTTCTTTGTTGCAAATCGATGATAGAGCGAACACCATTTTCCAAGAAAAACATTTTGAAATAACAGATACGTTATTACAAATTCCGATGATTAATTTGTCTTAAAGATTATGTAGAAAGCATACACATATACATGTACACGTGATTCATTTTAGGAAAACTATTCGATAGAAATTATTTCTTGCACCAATTCCATTCACTATTTCAACGGGTTACATAATCTTCGGTGTTAGTTAACGCGCGGTTCGCGGCAACTTCATGGATCATTAAAAACGAAATACCGTGCTGCAATTGGACTGTGTTGCAACAAATGTGCTGAACATTAAACTTCTCGCATTCTAGAAGCTGCGCGAATACATATACACCCAGAAAAAGATAGGGCAGGTAAAGAAATCATAAATTCGGAATTTCGGTTCTTTTCATTCTATCATGTGTTTCGACTTTGTTGTAACCATAACAGCGTATAACAAGAGTTTAATCTCCATAAACCAGTGATCGAACCATGTACAGTAATATCCAATAGACGAATTCGAAGACAAAATTGATCTATCACCGTCAATTTTCGAAAACCATACATTTTTCTGAAATAGCTTTATTTTTGGGTAAAAAGAGGCATTACGTAAAAACCAAGAACATTAGAAAATTCCGAGTTACGTTAAAAAATAAAGGAGAGTTTTCCGAATACATCAGCAGTTTAGTTTTTAATTGATCTCATTTCGAACGATTGTAAATATCCATCGAATCTCGAAAAGAGTTGCAGCGCGCATTTATCACTCGACATTTTCCGAATTTTATGACAAGTTCTTCGTCTAGTACAAATCGAAGAGTAACAATGTTCGATTCAGATAAATCGAGAAAATATCAACCGGCGGCGCGTGCACGATGTCTTGCCGCCACGCGGTCATCGCTCGCATGCTTGGCTCGGCAGTGCTGTAGCTATTCAAGAACGACACTTACAGCGCTGCCAAGGGGCCCTATTTTTTCTATGTATGACGCGTCATTTTTTTAAATTATAAAATACCTTTCCCATTGTTACAAATATTACTACTTTTGAACAATAAAAATATTTCTTCGATTATATAGAATTATTTCATGTCTGTATAAAGTTGTTAATTAATCAAATAATATTTAATTTGTATAAGATATTGTTAATTTTTCTATAGGCGAGGCGGAACATTTCACAAATATCTAACAAATTACTTAGACTAATAACTTAACAACATTTATTTATAATAAATGCTTAAAAACAATTTCGAAATAATTAATAATTTTTGTGCGTCCATTCATAGAAATAACTATTAAATCTATAATAAACAATTCTGGTTTACAATTGAAAAATTGATTACTTATTCTAATAGACATCTATGTCTAAATGAATGTTACTACAAATTAACACGAATTCGTAATTCTTATTTTAGCAGTTCCCATTAATTCCATTTATCAAGCTTAATTACGATATTGCACTATCGCACGAACGATAATTTCATTCTTCTTTCTTGAATTCTCATGTTCCATTAAAAAGAAAACATCTTGTCAAATTTGTATGGAAAAAAAGATCTTCGGGAACTATTCTTGAAATTGTAGTCCTTTAAAAATGCGTACAATAAGGTTTTTAGGAATCGAATAATTCCAAAACAATTTTTATCTTTCTATCTGTCGAATTCTAAAGGAAATAATATTTTCATATTTCAATTAACTGCATATTTAATAATATATTGTAATAATAAATTGTAATAATAGTATACGAGATTCGAATAGGGAGAAATAATTAAATTCCGAATTGAATGAATCGAATTGTTGTAAATACCGATTCGATAACCAGCGTGTCAATGAACGTGAAATAAAACTAAAACGGAGTTTACGAAATTTGACTGGATCTTGAATCATCGGATCCATTTGCATAATGCACCCTCGTGATTCTGTCGCGTGTGTGTTGCTGAACGAGGATCATGTGCATTCGTGAACTACGTGTCGAGGACAGCGTGTAGCGGCGATACTGACTTTAGGCTTGCAGCGATTTCATCAGAAAGAAATTAAAACCGGTGGAACGCGGCTAGTAAACAAGAACTTAATCGTAATCGTTAGAAATAAAATAGCAATTAAGGGGCCTAATAAAACGTTATAGGTTTTTCACCATTTAAAAACGTTTTAGGGACCATTGGAAACGACAAAGTCAATTTTGATGACTAAATAAGCAGGTTTGTGTTTCGTTTACGAGATTCGGGTAGTTTCTTTGCGCTAGGACGGCGGCACTAGGATTCAAGAGGAACGAGAAAAAGCGGTTCGTCGTTGGAATTCGCGTGCAGGTAGAACGAACGAACGTCATCCGAATTTCGATTTCTGTGTGACAAGAAATTACATATCTTCTCCGTCCGGCTTGTTTGAATAATTGCGGCGACTGCGTGTGCCCGTAGCAGAGAAACATTACCCGCGTTTACGTAAGCCACTGTGATCGGAGGGGAAACTGGCAACACGGAGACATTACAACATGCAGTTTGCTTTCGGATGGTTAGTCTTCATCCGACTTCCGACTAATGGTGTGTCATTTCAGGATTAGTTCCTTCTGCAGCGTGCACCGTATCTTGAGTTAGTTGCGACGATAATCTATCTCATCGCGGCTTTATCTGTTCTTTCTTCTTCTTCTTCTTCTTCTTCTTCTTCTTTTTTTGTCAAACTTGCTCCGCGAGAGAAGACACGAAGAGAAAGTCACGAAGTGCACGGGGGATACTTAATCGCGTATCCGACAAGTTTCGTATATTTATGTTTATTTGATTGTATCGGTGCAGCGCTGCTTCAAGTGAAGATAGAAAGCCGATCGACGTCCGCCGAATCCTGTTTCATGTAAATAACATTTTCTTTTATATACTCTCGTTTTCCACTTTCTACTGTCGCTAACGATCGTTCTCAAACGCTCGTAAAATATCGAACGGTAGCAAAGCTTGTCGATTTGTAGCGGAACAGTGAAGTATTCGGTGGCGAACACAAATCACGGATTTCATGGGTTTCTAACAGAACTATGCGAAGAAGTGAAACGTTAAAAATGATAAGGAGAATGCAAGAATACTGTTCCACTACTTCTAAATTTATTACTTTCAAATTGTTAACAAGAAGAGTGTATCGTTATTTCATCGATTTTCCTAGAAATTATGGGACATACATTATTTATGAAAATATTCATAATATTACGATTTTTTATTTTTCCTGCAGTTGTTTTCTACTTTATTTAGATCAACACGATTTTTGAATTGTTAAATAGAAAAATGCGACGTGTGAAGGATTTTTATTAGTTTTGTATCCTGATTCCATATTATTTTATTCAGATTAATAAATTAGGCAGCACTAAACACTTTCTTGTGTATTAAAATCAAATAAAACATTGCAGTCTCGGATACGTGTTAAAGCAGTCTTTTATAAACAAAATGTTTAGCGCTTCAGTGTCCTATAGTGTGACATTAATAAGCTAGATATAATAAAGTTGTTAGCAGAATTCACGTGTACGTATAAATATGATTTACATATGGGTCCGTTCATTTATTAATCTAACATAATATTCGCTCCTTATGCAATGAAGTATGAAATACGTGTTCGTTACATTGTGTCAATAAGTTTCTGTTTGTATTGCAAAGTATACCTATTTAATAAAATCAATCTTGGATTATATTCTAAAACACTAACGAGCATTATTAATTACAATGAAGCTGGATCGTTTTGTTCGCTCCGAAGCAAAAACATATTATGAAACGGAAATCGAAGTCAATTGTTTACTTATTAAATAAGCAATTGCTTAATTATCGTTGTCACGTTGCTCTGTTTTCATAGAATTGTGTTTATTAAATCATTTCGATGCCAGCCATTTCGATACATCGTTCGGATCTCATAAGGTCGTAAACAAATGATTAAAATTAAATTGTGTTGCGGCTGTTGTGATTTGACTGCGGATGTTTATGCAAACTCTTGCTCTCATAGAACATGCCATGAAAATACAAAGCAAGCAAAAATTGATTCTTCTTGAGTTTTCGAAGCTTCCTATACATATAAGAGAAATTATATCAATTTTCGTCAATATACGCACACTCTTTAGTTTATAAATTTAACAAATGCTATTTTATTAAAGCGTAATTACTTTAATACCTGATATTGTCCTGATTTTTCTAAATAAATAACAAGTACACCATAAGCATCGTAAATTTATATTAAATATAAATAAATAATTCATTTCAAATAAAATAAATTAATTGACAATTAATTTTCTATTTCTTGTCGAATACTCTGGATATTGTGCAAAAATGTTAGTTACCGGAAAGGCTGCATTCTTACGACCTAACGTAACTATCGTTCATTCATACATCAAATTGCCTACCTAATGAAGAATTCCCTTGTATTAAAAATTTCTTATATGGAGGAAGGAATCGATTTAATCATTTTCACAATGTCATCAGCATTCCTTAACTGTGGTAGCCTGACCCGGCTCTATGTATACAGATGAAGATCAGTAATATGATTCGCAATTAGTTTCTTTTTCAAAAGCAATATCAGCAACTGTTCCTAATGGACAAAATAATGTGTATGTATCGCATTCAGTGATTACTACACCCAAGAGGGAATTGTAAAAGACGAAACCATTTCATACAATTATCCTACCATTTTACCCCATGTTTTTTACCCCATGAAATAGGCAACAATAATGGACCTCCATTGTTCAACTGATAGTTTTTCCATGAATTGATGCTTTCGATTGCACACACGTGCATAGTTCCTTATTAATAAATCAAACATAGAAGTAACTTTCCAATCTACACCTACGTTGTTGCATTTAGAAAGGTTGCTGAGCCTATGGTGAACGCAGCATCCATTTCAATACACAATATTTCTACTGCATGTATAAAATAGAAACCTATCTTTTTATGCGATTGTTGTTATACGTTTTATTTATACAGTTCTTGTATCTATGAAGAAGTTAGGTAAAATATTAATAAATAATAATTACAGTTGTAATTAATTTATGTAATTAAAGCGTAGATATATTTTTACGTTATGCTTAGTTTATATATATATAACTATAAATGTAATTGTTAACAGCGTATTGCTAATAGCATAAAGAAATACACCAGCTTTTGTTCCAACAGATATTTCGAGAAATTTTTCGTGGTGAACATGCCAAGTAGCAAGACTAGAATTGCCATAATCGGCGGTGGTGTTGCCGGATTGGTGGTAGCTCGCCACGCAGTTACGAAATTGGACACCTACAGTCTCACATTGTTTGAGCAAACCGATCAAATCGGTGGCACATGGGTGTACACCGACGAAATTGACGTCGACAAGCATGGATTGCCGATTCATAGCAGCATGTACAAGAACCTGAGGTTGGTAGCGATCTCTTATAAATAATGCATTATAAATTCACCTCCGTTCGCCTACTTTAGTAATTGCGTTTACATGAAATTTTCAGAAGTATTGTATGAAATGAATGATTGAAATAGGGTCAGCTGTGAGACAGAAAATTAAAAATATTATTACAATTATTGCTTTTGTTTGATTTTAAAACAAATATATAATACAAATGTAATGTATTATAATCAAATTAATAAATGTTGGGGAGACACTGTGTTGCATTGACTCTAGTTTAAACGCGACTAAACACACTGAGAAACACCTAATACTATCTTAATTTTTATTAAATCCTATCTTAAGTTTACCTAATATTATCTTTAATATTTAAGGAATTATTAAAGAAATGTCAAGAAGGAGTTATTAAAGAAATATCATTATAAATGTTTAGATTATGAAACGTGCATTAACTAATTTTTTTTACATCAATTTACATATGGGAAGTTCATTAAATATCGATAACTATTTGTATTGTTATAGAATATATTACCTTATTTCTTATTTTCGTTATTCATTTCTTCGTTTAGAACACTAATGTTGTAATGCTCGATAAAAACATACTAAAATAAGAACCGATGTGAGCTTGTACAATTATACTTATCTGTGACTCTAAGTGTTTACATTCATCAAGGCAGTATTTACAAAGACGTTGCATTTGATGAACGGATCGGTGATTCAAATGTATCATTACGCATTTAATTTTATCCGCGTTACTGCAACTAATGATAATACTGATGGTTATACGGTTAAAGCACATTACATAAAGTAATCAAGTCACACGTATAACGATACTTTACGAAAACTTTACTGGTGCATTTATTAACTCTTTTTGTATAATATATCCGATACACCAATTCATGCGAGTAACATAAACGTAAAATTATATCGTATCCTTGATTGATTAAATTTTTGTTCGTTTGTGAGATATTATTAAATAGTTAAGATTAATATCATACGATCCACTATTGTTTCAATGAAATGAAATAATTGCATCTCGGCAATCTTTACGCGATGTTATTAATAAGAAAACATTCTCAACTAAATTACGCTATAATAAACGTCATAAGTTGGTTTCTTTCCGATCCACAAAACGGAAAAACATTTTCATAGATCCGCATTGGAAACGCGTAAACACCTTTCACAATTTTCTTATTTATCACCCAATGAAGACAATAGCCCTTGAAACATCTTCGTTGTTACGCCATTCGTATGGCAGTAATGGTAGTTTTCTAATAGTAGTGGTATTCTAATTTGTCCAGCTTGTCGTGATAAACTCTGCTGACACGCGATACACTGTTTGACACAGACACAACAGAATCGTTTCGATCGTTCTATCAGTTCTATCAGTATATAAATTGTTGAATTAGTGATATGAAAATTATAAATACTTTCAAATCACATTATTTTGACCCTCCTGCAATAAACATAAGCAAATTCGATAAATCCAATTAAAACAGGGTGGTCATTAAAAAGGTTGCACGGAGGGTTAATTACACCTTCGCGCCATACGTAATTGTTTATGGTATTGCAGAACAAACCTTCCGCGTGAAATAATGCAGATACCCGATTTTCCAATGAAGCAACAGGATGGTCCGTCGTTCGTCCATCATTCTGCGATTCGAGAATACTTGGGCGATTATGCGAAACACTTTAATCTGCATCCTTACATAAAGGTATACAAGTCGATCTCGTCTCTCATCTATTTCCCTTTTAGGTTTTCCGAGCTCGGTGTATGGCCTGTAAAATAACAGTCGGCTCTTTCAGTTCAACACCCTCGTGAAACACGTGAAGCCGGTGACCCAGCGAAACGGGCAAACGATATGGATGATCACTTACGAGGACCTGCTAACGAAAGCGGAGACCACGAAAACATTCGACACCGTGGTCGTGTGCAACGGGCATTACACGGTGGGCCACGTTCCCCATATCCCGGGTATCGAAACGTTCCCAGGAGGACAAATACACAGCCACCAGTATAGATTACCGGAACTGTACGCCAGGAAAACCGTTTGCATCCTCGGCGCGTCTTGGTCCGGCATTGACATTGCCATGGAGGTCGCGCAATACGCGGAAAAGGTATCGGAAACGGGCCGCGCTGTTCTGTACTATTTCATTTTCCATTGATGTCACGCTACATAAACTCTCCGACGATAATAAAGGAACGAATCGAATTCGGCGAAGACAATGTATTTTATTGTTCGTGCCGGAAGCGAATTGAAGAAAATTGTAGACGAGAATTCTTCTCGATCTATTTTTTACCGGATCATTTAATGTTTGCAATCGTTTGTTTCTGAACGTTATAATACCTTGTTATAGAACCTTATTATATTTATAATAATAATTATGACATAATATATAATATATAACACGTGTAATATATTATGGTAAACGATCTTCGCGAATGGGAATATTTAAGTCTCTCAGCTTATTTTTCGTTATTTTTCTTTCGCACGATGTTCTCCACATATCCACGTGTTATTATTATATCTACACATATCTAGCCATGTTCTTCGCTGCGTAATACAGACTCTATGACCTCTGTACTATGTACTTCTTCTGATCTTGAACGAAGATATTCGAAGTCATACATTGGCACAGTTGATGTCGATGTTTTAATTGTTGACACTGATACAGAAAACTCTATAAACGTTGTTTTCGAATTCATCCCTAAAAACAATTATTAGGAGTGCAGGAACAGGTCTGAGAAGATCTTTTTTACAAATACATTCAGAGAGATATCTGAATCTTTTAAGTTGCAAGATAATTGACTCATATCTTTGTAATATTTTTTTGTTTGGTTTTCATAGAAATTTTCTTCTATTCGAATATGCATAGATACGTGTTGGTACGTCGAATACAAAATCATCGATTAGGTACCTTCTTTAACATGGTTGTTTATGGATTCGGTTGTAGGTGTACCTAAGTCACAATTTACCGGAGTCGGTGGATTCGAATGTATTGAAAAACGTGGAGGAAAAGCCTGGGGTTCAATCCATTCAAGGAAAGAAATTCACGTTCAGCGACGGTTCCACCGCTGAAGTGGACAACTTCATATATTGCACCGGTAAAACATCTTAATCTTTGTATAATATGATATTTAAATAATTATGGTATCGTAAATCAATGTATATATGTAAACAAATTTGTCAGAATGGTTGTGTCGAGTTATCCGCAGACCTAGACCACTCAAACCTTTATATTCGAATTGATTTAGAAAACACGAGAGTTTGTATAACAAAACAAATCAGTTATGTAAATTGCTTGTAAAAGTGATATATTTTAACCTTCTATTTTTAGTTTCAGTTTCATTGATCCGCCACGAAAATTTAATTAAAAAGAAACTAAGCGTAAAAAAGTTTGTATTTAGAAATTTTTGAAAATTTTGGAGTTTCTTTTGTTATTCTTTTCATATCTTGTTAAACGTAATTCTTAGGATGCGTTCGCATAAAGAATGAAACTAATGTCATTAACATCTTCGATCGCATGGTTTTCTTGCAGGGTATAAGTTCACGTATCCCTTTATGTCGGCTAAAGTTGAGATGCGTACGGACGACAATCACGTTGAGCCGATATATAAACATTTAGTCCACATGGATTACCAAAATTTATTCGTGATGGGACTACCAGGTATTGTGATACCATTCCCGATGTTCCATCTGCAGGCTCAGTACATCCTTGCTATTCTAGAGGGTCACATTCGTTTACCTTCGCCGGAACAAATGCGCGTGGAATACGAGGCTGAGAAAACAGCCCTGCTTAATCAAGGAATACCTGTACGTACACGTATCTCTGGAGATCTTTCAAATTATTCAGAATTTTAGTTGTCAATGTTTTCAATATATTCTGCAAAGTATTTCTCCTAGTCACGTTCGGGTTTCTATAAACCTTGATAAAGCTAATGATAATTAGCTAATAATTAGCATAACTAATGCTAACAACACGTATGTCAAAATATATCTTAATAATTTATTTACGTATGGAGATACTTATTTTTTCGTGACTTTTTCTTTCTACTATCTGTTGCTACTTATATTTACTACCTATAATACAATTAATAATAACGATAATAATAGTAATAATAAAAGATGCTTTTTTTATTTGTTCAGTTACGACATATCGCCAAGCTGAAAGAAAGGCAATGGGCATATTACGATGAAATTGCTGCCAGCGTGAACGTCCCAAGTTTGCCGCCGGTAATCAGGAAAATCTACGACCATTGCAACCTGATGCGCGAAAAAGACTTTACCACTTACAAAAAGCTACAATATCGTATCGTCGACGACGAGAATTTCGTAGTGTGTTGTTGTAAACCTTGTTAGGGCTCGAGGGCGAATATTCAGAGAAAATTGATTTGAAAAGTAACAATCGGGGTCGAAGTTACCGAATCTTCGGCCAATGTTGTACATTCCGTTACATATGTATAATGATTACTTTCGGTGTCAGCGTGCATCGCTATCGATGTTTCGCCCACCATCGACACATTTCGAGGATTGTATCTATGCCAGCGTTCTTGTTCTCTACTTGTATGAAATGTACATGTTCAGATGAAAAATTGCGTTAACTGGTTCCAGCTGCGAAACGTATCGCAGCAATAAACGATCATGAACGGATATTCGTTCCATGCGTTTTCAACATCCAACTGGAATGATTTTAAAGGGAAACGGATGTTGAAAGAATTATGAAAAAGAACGTAATACACCTACATGCAGCTTTTCAGAAGCTACGCATTTCCAATGTTACTTCAAATGAAGTAACTGTTCTGAAACATGCAACTAACATTGGGAGAAAGTAGTGTGTGCCTACGCGAGGCAAATGGGACTGCATGAGAATTACTTAAACTTCTGTACAATTTAAATTGCTATCAATTATAATGCAAATTGTAATGCTTAAAAACTAAAATAAAGTTAGAAATAATTATGTCAATTCTCCTTTCTCAGCAACCCATGTTTTCAATCTTTTAAGCGTTAACTATAACGAGTAAGTACAGCTGAAAGAATATATATACTTTTTATATTAGTTTTATAACTAATAACTAGATTCTTAATTAAAAGACAAAACTTCGTCATTTGAACCATTGCTATAGTTCTAATAATGAAGAAAAGATATGTATTAGATATTTTTTTTAAATCTGTGCGTATCAGTTCAGTATATTAACCATAATAGTATATTATACATAACCTTAAGTTTGAAAAGAAATGAATTTAAATTTTGCCGCGTTCCGTTAGGAGTTCGCGCATTTAGCTACCAATCTCGAGATTAGTAGCCAAAGTTTCTACAAGACTGTAAGAAAGCAAGTGAGAACAAGAATAGTAGTAGAAATTGTTTTGCTTCGATTACCTATCAGTTAATTAACACGAATGTACAATATAGCTTGATCAGTTAGCGTGGGTTAATTGTAAAAATGTTCTTTGCTTCCATGGGTTGGCAATTTATTAGTGGGACAGTGCTACACCTTCATAGCCATGTAAAAAGAGGATAAAATCGATAATCACACAGAGCTAGCGACTGTAAAATAGTGTTAAAGTAAAATTGATTTTTTAAATAGTAAGTGGACACAGAAGTAGACTCCGCAAGGTAACAAATTTTATTATTCGAAGCTTCTTTAAAAAGTCGAATTTCGCGCCGCGTGCCTCTGATGGCATATCAACCGAATGGAAGGACAACAAAAGTAAGAATGCAAGCATGGTAAAATGAGATAAGTTATAATATTACTTACTCCGTACGTAGTTGTTCGAATGTCATGTTCTCTTATTCACCGGCTGTTTTTCCTCTTTTTCCACGACTGTCGAGGTAGCACTACTCACCGGTAAATTGCCAACTGGTGGGAGCAAAGAAAATTTCTATGTTAGCCCTGAAGTTGTTCAGGAGTAGGACCTATTGCTACATTCATTTTGTAGTCATCGCAACGTTGTTGAGTGTGGAACGCAATTTGACAGATGGTGTAACCTAAGCTAATTAAAAAGACCGGGTAAACGTCTGTCTAATTATAGTAAATGGAGGAAGAGAAAGATGAAGATCTTGAGTCAATTGCACCAGAAAAAAGTAAAAATGAAATCAAGGAGAAGGATGATTCTGAATCGCAGGTAGAAAAAATAGAAGAAACGCAGGAAACGCAAGTGAACTTGGAAGTTCTTGAAGTTGCTGAACCAGAGCCTGCTGAACAACCGGTTTATCAGATACGTCCCCAACTACACGAGAAGTACTTTTATTTATATAAATAATCATTTACATTTATGTTTTATTCTTCATTAATGTTTGTTAAAGTGTCCCCATATTTTTGTCTCTGCTGTTGAAGTTTTTTGTTCAATTTTCTTTCTGAACAAATAATATTACAATATATTTACATATTTACACGAGTGTTCTATAAATTTAATATTCAATGATTAATAAATACTACAATGACAAGCTTAAATACTTATATGATTATTAGTAAAATAAGAAATAATTTTTATGTTTAACCTTTTGACCGTAGCATGGTATAACTTGAAATATAGTAAGTATTGCAACAGTAGAAAGGTATTGGAAGATTTCTGAATATTTAAAGTTCTTAGATTCGCTATATTTATTGAAATTAATGTAAGATTTATGTAGTCAAAGTGTTAATAATTGCAACAGAACTATGTAGAACGAAACTGTGTTATGCAGGTTTAAACCACTGAGAGCTAAAGAAGTTATACATAATATATTGTTTGATCAACTTTCCACGAAAGTATACGATGCTCAAGAAGCTATTCAATGGACTAAAGATATAGCTGATATAATTAGAGAAAAAGTAAAAGGTGAAATTGCATTTCTGAAGCAAACACATCGGGTTAATAATCCATTACACAAATAATCTTTTGTGTACTTTTAGAATTGAACTTCAAAAGTTACAAATATCTTGTAAATGTGGTTTTGGGTGAGCAGCATGGTGCTGGGGTAAAAATGGGTACAAGGTGTATCTGGGACGCAGAGGCTGATGCATATGCTTACGATAGTTTTGTAAATGTAAGGAATATGACAATGTTTAATCCTTTAACTTATTGCACAGATTAATATAAATCTCAAAGAGCATATATATTGCACTTCTTTAATTTAATTTTAATATGTTTCATAATATTACAAATTTTTGAACATGACAGTTATCAGGCTATAGTCCTATGAACAATAAATATAAAAGATTGGGAGTAATTTGTATTTCAAAAATTTTCAGAAAACAAAATAATTCGATAAAACGCATAAAATATGATGGTAAAAGACAGTCAATTTTTTTCAGGATACAATTTTCTGTGTTGCCACAGTGTACGCTGTATATTTTTATTAAAAAGATGGTATGTTTCCAAAGCCAATGTGGCAACTTATTAAAAAGAACCATATTGCAAATAACAATGAACAAAGGAAAAATAAATATGCAATCATGATTCTCAGAAGAGGAAATTGCTTTATTAAAGTAGAAGCTATTTTTATTACTTGATCGTACGTGTTTCAACATGGCACAATTTTTGACACATATTTAAAGATAATGTTTGTATATACATGTACTTATGCTCATAACGAAAGCACATTGATTTCTTGTATCTTTCGTTCACTACAATTATTATAGCACCATAATTCACAGTATTATTATATGGCATATTTATTAAGCCACAGAGAGAACTTAATGCTACTACTAAATCATGTTTCTAAGTTCATTTACGTTAAGATTATTTTAAACTATAATGTGTTGTGCTAAAGTTATTGCATTATGATTTATTTAATTTATATGCGGTATATAATATGTTGGTATAGTATAAAAACTCAAAATTAATAATGATGCAATAATTTCGGAGGATTAATAAAGAAATTCAGCGTAGAATATTTTTAACATTATTATGATACAAAATTACATATATAATAAATTATTTGTTAAACAATAGCTCTATCGTATGGCCATATTTATTTCTCAAAATATATGAAAAAAGTAGTAAGCTTCCGCAAATTTTGTTACATATGACTAAGAATAAAACAAAGAGTAAACAAACGTGACGATAGTAAAGCCTAAACTGTTTTTTATGATGGCGAAGGAAAAAATAAATAAGTTTCTTATTTACGGTAAATATAACAAAATGAAACAGTAATTAGATCAGTATTTTACATTATTGATTAAGACGATAACAATTAAACGATTGCATATTGTCGCAATTTTTTTATTTGTTTTCAAAAATTATAGAAAATAGAGATAGCAATAGTTAGAGAGATATTGTCAGAAGCTGTTTTTTAAAACATATAATTTATGTTCCATGTCAAAAATATTTTGCGTATAGCAATCTTAATTTTTGCTTACAACTTCCTCTTTTCTTCTTTGCATTTGCAATTTAATTTTCATGTTATACGAATTATGGAAGATTGATAATTCGAGGCACAATTCCGAATCAGTAAACCTGACGCATATATAACAATATATTAAATAAACTACATAACTGAACACGGCATGGCACAACAAAGAGGAAGACACACAGGGACGACAGCAGCGCCGCTTTTGGATTGCGATTTACTCTTACTAGACGCTTCGTATTCGTATTTTGCCTTAGACTTTTCCCAGCCGCCCTGTAAATAAACAATTTATTATATTTTTATTCGAACTGTTCCGAAAATTAAAGACTTCATCGCTTATTATCGGTAAATTTGTGACTATTTTTGGAAGTACTCTATGAATTTACAACGCGAGTAAAATGTTATTTAGTTGTGTTTTAATACAGAGTAGAACACCGAATATCTCAGGATGCTCATTGTATTCTTCTTAATGCTGGTTGAAGGATGCAAGTAGAACAATGACAAGTTCCTATATAAAAAGGTAAAGGCACTCTAACAAATTTACAGCCACGGGAACTCTTTAAGAACACTACCGCGGCTGTCCCTCAAGAATATATAGCCCTTGCGACTAACTTAAATAATTTTGATTTTGTATAGATCAGTAGTCTAATTATAACGTTATAAGTACAACAAAAGTTCGAACAACGTACAAGAGTTGGACAGGAGAACGATTTAGACATGGTATACTTACACCAGACTGTGACATTGCCATGCTCGATTCTTCTTTCTTGGTAAATTCGGCTGAACCAGGAGGGTAATAAACCGGCGGGCCAGCAACATTTTTACTTTTTACTTTAGCTGGCGAGTGGGGTACGAAGTCCACTTCTTTTTTAGTAGCAGGTGATTCTTTCGGTTGGCTCCTTTCTCGTTTCGCGATGTCCTCTAATACTTCGCGCTGAAATATATTATAATAGCACACTTTATTATTATACGTACGTATATAATAAATAAACTTATATCATATGTATACTTTACATGAGCTACCAACACGTGTTACTTCATTAAAACGAGAATACAGTGAATTTACGCAGATTGTTCAATATTTTTGTTATAAATAAGAAACTGGTCACATTTACCGATTTTGTGTTAATTCCTTGTAATATGATTTCTTTCACAGATCTATTGGTTAGCACTATCGTCCCCAGATTTTAATAACAGAAGAACCTAATTTCGTTTCGGTTTAGTAGAAATGAATAATATTCATATTTGGTCAGTATGTTCAAAGTCTTCGTCGCGATTCTGACTCGTTATATGTAAAAGGTTAAACGTCGACGTAGAAAAAAGGGGAAGGGATCGTTTACGAATAAACCCAGTACTATATTTTCTAATACGTTACCTCGGTGTCCGAGAACGACGCCATAAGTTCCTCCAACCTTTTCGGCGGGCACTGTTCCGCGTTGGTGGGTTTTGAGGGGCAAACCTGAACTCCATTCGTTGGGAACGGTTTCGGTAACAAGACCTCGTGATCCTCGGCATTCTTGTGCGGCGGTACGGTCGTGGTCGTGTTCGCGAATTTATATATCGTCGTGGTGGACTGCGGCGGGGTGGTTTGCGGCGGTGAGGTGTAATAATTAACCGGTGTTCCCGGTTTATCAGGTGTCGGGTATCGTCCGTTGGAGGGCGACCTGCTAGGATAATGTTCCTCGATCCGATTGATGGTGGTGTGACTCTCGTTGATCGTTTGCGGCTGATTTACAGTGATAATAGTGCCGTCCGGATGATCCGGCCGATCGCCGGGCCTGTAGCCGTTGGGGTAAGTACCATCGACCGCGTAGTATCTTTCGTTTCGCGTGATCGTCGTTTTATTTTCCGGAGAGCCGGGACGATAGACGACCGTTGCCGGTTGACCGGGCGAGCCGCCCATGTGTTCCTCGCGGAAGAATTTCTCTTGGTGCAAGGTCGTGGACCTTTTCGTGACGTCCACGACCGGCGTCGGACTGCCATATCTGACCGGTGTTCTGGGCGGCACGTTCTCGGTTATGGTTTGGTAGCTGATCATTTTGTCGGTCGACGAGCTGCCGCCTTTCGGCAACGTGTACGTAATGGTCTGGTCGCCCGGTAGCACAACGGGCCCTGGCACGTTGCCACCCGGAAGGTACGATTCAGGTGCTCCTGGCAGCTCGTACGTGTACGTCTTGATCGTGGTTGTGACTTTCGTGTTGGGACCTGGTGCCAGGTTGATAGGTATCGCTGGCGTTGGCGATGGAACCGGTACGTACTCCACTGGTTCCGTTTGGTAGCCTTTAACAAATGAACGGTTCATCGTTGGACCGCGAAAATTCGAAAATTACGACGTTTCTATCGTTGAAGAGACTCACTCGAAGACTCGTTGACGTACTTCACTTCCTTCTGAGTACTGTGCCGCGGTATGGGGGAGGTTCGTTTCATTCGGGATGTGTATCCATCGTTGTATACCTGGATCAGAAATATTCCATTAGCACAAGCGTTTATAATTTCTAAGACTTTTTAGAATTCGGTGGTTTTTCGTAAATTGAACACTCACTAGCTCTCTGCTGAGAGATCTATCTATGGGCTCTGCGTCACGGTGCAATGAAGATTCTTCGTAAGTTCTTTCTCGAATGTCGTCGCTGTAAAGTAGAATGCGAATGTTTAGCAAGCTAATCGATTTAGCAAATTAATCGATTTATAGAACGTGTTAATATCTCTACGTTTTCTTGGAAAACAAATTCGCCTTTTCGCAAATAAAATGAACCAGATTCAAATTGCTCATCGTTTATCGGATTTTTAATTTAATACGAATCTTTTTTAGCTAATCACAATTAAGTTAATCTATTTTACAGAAGGGTGAATCTCATTTGCAAACAGATGTGATGATTACTTAGATTTACTGAACAATAATAATAAAATATATAATTAATATTATTTGTTCCTACTTTGTTCAATAATTGACAAAAATATACTGCATTTCATAGCTGTGAAGATAATTACAGGTGCAGTAATTACTCCATCCGCTGTATTTATGAAACATAATATAGTAATTTGTTGTTTCATGACAATTAACTAAAAAAAAGAATTTATTTTCGAAAACTAGATAGTCGACAGATTAAGAACAGTTTAGCAATCGATTGCATCGTTCACGTCTTCCATTGTAAATCCTGCGTAACAGGATGCGTTCGAAGAAGAAACGAGACTGTCTTGGCAATGAACCAAATACGCATGATATTTTGGAGAGCACTTACATCAAGGCCGTGCCGCCGTGCAAAGCATTGTCGGGGGTTGTCCAGGAATCTGTGAAATATAAAAGGAAAATTAATTTATACAATTTGTCGTATCTAGCGAAATGGAAAGTCTAAAAAGTGTTGGCACAGAACGATGTACAATGAGCTTGAAAGTGGATAAAGAAAGAAACTGTTTCATACGTTTCTGGTGTTCGCATAATTAATTATACAATGGGATGCAATGTTTTAAAATAATAATATGATATTATAAAAATGAGTTATCAGAATCGTATATTCCATGCTCTTCCCTTGCAGTTACTGCAATAGATCCACATAAACTTGGCAATAACATTGCATCTTCCAGTTTGATAACGTTATTCCTTCAAATATGTTAATTTTTATTTCGATTTCTCTGCCTGTAGCGTTTTACGCTTTCTTCAGAAGCTGTACAGATTTTCATTCGATTCCCACCAATGTATTTGAATTTCTCTTTTTCGTCGTTCACGGTTGTCATCGTCCCTCTCTTTAGAATCCATAAATTAGTTTCTTTTTTTTAACAATTATTGAAAGCATTGGTCGTCACATAGTATTGTATCCATTGTGTCGCTTGTGCACCGATGCGCCGCGCAGCGGAACTACGCTCGTCCCATTGTCAGCTTAAATTCAGTTCGCTCTCGAAATTCAGGTTTCTGATGAACGACCATCACCCAGTGACCCGACGGCGACGGTCATCCTTGGGGTCTCAATGTCGCGTGTTCTTTCTTCTGCTTCCCATCCGCCATTCACATTTTTCGTCTTCCTCATTTTCTCATTGGGAATACAACGGAGGGACGGTGAAATCGGGTCAATCTTCTGTTATACGCAGCCCTAATATGGGTACGGCTGTGTGTCGCGCGTTACCGCGAACATCGCCGGCACACGCGTCCGCCGCTGCATCACCGACGCGCAGAGGAGTCGGCTGGCTCGGAGATCTTCTCCGTACGATGACGTTATCGTTTCCTTTTCGTTATGGTCTCTCCCGCCATTCGATTGTTCTTTTCAGTTTAAATTTGCAATTCAAAGGATTACAGCGGTTTTAAAATTTCTTATTCATTTTAAAAGCTTCGTTTTCGTTCGAATAATTTTCATGGAAAATTGTAGAAAGGTAAAATTTAATTCTAAAATTGTAAAAATTCCATTGCGACAACCTTCCTTTCATTTACGACTGAATAAGGCATTAATTATTAAATTTCTTTATATCGTAGCACCATTTTCTTGACTTACACACAAGTGTAGCTTAAAGTTTACTTCGAACAAGTGAGAACATTGCAAAAATTATACTGTTTTCTATTATTTTCAATCGATTAAAATCATTAAGAAAAAGGATAAAAATGTCGAAGCCTCCTTCAACTTGCAATTAATGCAAGCAGCTTTTATCTTCTATCGATCACAACATCTGTATCATGAGAAAAATTACGTTTTAATAAGAACCACGATCACTGAAAAATAAGAAACGAGCGACGACTGAAATATAAATAAAAAAATCTTACATTCCGTCGCTTACACATTTAAACGTATCTACTATATCGTCCAAAAGGAAACGAAGACGCGATACGATAGAACAGAATTCCGAAGCTACGATAGCGAAGATTTTCATTGGTACGTGTTCGCGAGGAGGCCAGCTTGTGCATACGATAATAGTTTCGAGAACACGGTACGGTTCGCCGAGAATGAAGTATCGCGAGAAACTTCATCTCGTGGCAGGTATCGAGCCTCCCTCGTTTTGTCGTTCTCATTGTTAATTGACAGTATACCTGTACAGCCGCTCCGCGCCTTAAAAGGAGCGACACGAGTGACCAGCTCTCCTTCCTTCCACGATCGCTCAAAACGCGCCAGCGCTTGCGCGCGATTCCTCGTGAACACGCTTTGGAGTTTACAGAAGTTGTATAAGCCGTATTGCAACGTAGAACTGTTTTATATGTTTCAATATTTATCGTTTACAATAGAGGACGCGATATTCAAATACTATGATAATTAAACGTTCTGTTATCGGAATATTATCTAATAAAAGCGTATATTATTCTAATAGAAACGTTGATCGGATAGATACTAAACCTGTCGATTCAGTATGAAACTCTACACAGATTTATAGACGTTAAACATATACTAGAAATATCAAACCAGTCGTAATGATTGGGTTTTTCCTTTTTTAGCTGTTGAAGAATATTTCTTTTGTTTTAAGAAACTTCTTTGCCGAGGGATATACGTGTAACCACTATTTTATTATTATACATTATGTTGTTATTATAGTTTCAGAATGTTATAACAATATTTGAATATTTAAATAATCTGACGATCTTCGTAATATTTACTTGAACATTAATAATCGTTATGGCACTTGAAAATGTTATTTCAATAGATTTGTCTCGATTCTATTCATTTCTATACGAAAATGTTAACTATAAAACGACAGGCTCGACACCTTTTTTCAACGTTATAGTATATTCTCTTAATTATGCCCTCTCTTCATTAACGTTAATTTACACTTTCGTTCTTTTCATCCACGACCTCGTATCACGCGTAAGACTGCGTTTGCGTTATTGCATTTATACTCGAAGCTAACGGTTTTATTTATTTCAAAAAGCTTGCACACAAAATAGATAGAAGTAAATAATTAGAAATACTAGATTATTAAAAAAGTTCGCATTTTCAGTAACTCTTTTTTTTACGAGAAAGAGCTTTATAAATTATAAATAAATGCTAATACTTAGTGTATTACCTAATTTGCTTTGAGTAAAATTTCTTTATGTAATTTATTGTAATAGTATAAATATATTTGTACTTTATTACCGAAAGTACTATTATTATTATTATTATTATTCGCATGAAAAGGGCAGGTTATTTATCGATCTTTTTCATTCTATACTCGTGCTAGTTAAAAATCTTTGCACACGTCACGGACAGTGTTCTCGATATTTTAATACTCGTATTGAAAATAGAATAAAACTCACCAACTGGTTTTCCATCGAGGCTTTTATTGTATTGGTAGGACACCTGTTTGTAGGCGATCGTTTTGCTCTGGCCAGGTTGCACCTAAATAAAAGTAACATTTTCATGTAAATGCGTACCGTTTCTAATCCGATCGTGACATTTTCAATCATTATTACCATTCCTCCAACATCGTTTGCCGCGATAATGGCATTCGCGCACATTGTACAAGAACAATATAAATAATCAATGAGTCTTTCACGAATGATAACATCGACTATTCGCGTCGATCGCGCGCGTATGTGGGTTGATCCAACTGATCAATCACGCTACGTTTGCGATGTGTGTTAAAATTTAACTTGTTAAATGATAGAACGTGTTACAGGAGGTACGCGATTTGCAATTCGACACGATATATGATCCATTAAATGCGTAAAGAAACCTCGCGCCTTTGAATTATGCAAAACACAGCGTTAGAAGATTATTCGTTCCACAAATCGGAGATCCTTTTATCTGAATTATTTATGCTTTTTTTTATTATTAGACTACGGCTCTTTCCGAAAAATCAAAATTTATACCATGGTTACAACAAACAGGAGTTAACTAAAAGTTTTCCTTTATTCGTAACATTTTTAATGAGTTTGAAATCATTGAAATCATTGAAATGCATCGAATTTGCAGTCATTGCATTCTTAAGATCTGAAACTGAAAATTTGGAGAATGTGTTTCGAAATCAAATTATCCTAAACGAAAGAGTAAAAGAAAAATTTGTTTAGAATGTTAATGCTATCGTTAGATCACCGACTTAATGCATTTATAATAGAAGAATTCAAGGCCTTCATCCATTGCTTCCAATTTACTGGAATTGTTAACGAAAGTTGCAATCGATAAAGATAATGATCTCTTAAATATTAGAATTCTTTGTAATTTTTATTAACTAATCCATTATCGGGCAAATTAGTTTGTGCGCGTGCGTGAGATCTATGAATTAAAGTACAAGTACTTTGAGAATTTTTATTTTCCGTCATTCATCAATTAGCATTAAATGCACCATATTCTTCTACGTCGTGCAAATAATCGTCATTTTTTACAGTATCTTCTATAATAACACTGCGTTGCGTGTTGTAGATTGTTTTTTAATTCCTGTAGGTGACATCGTAATTATTATAGCGTGATGCGATATTGATTACCGCCGCACCCTAAATGATATTAACTTTTATGATCACAGCTATCATAACTAGCCATCAGGCACAATGATACGTTTTTATCGAAATGTTTAAAAGTTTGATTAGACTAATTTTCATTTTTTCAGAATTTTTAATTTCTAAAAAATATTTCGTACAGGCTCATTAGTAACTTAAACACGTTTCCTTGTAAGAGAAATTACAGTTTAGATAGGTTTAGTTAAACTGGAAATTCGAAGAATTCGTGAGCTCTTTTACATAATATTGAAACTAATATATTTCCGTCGTTAAACGGTTTGTACTATAATAATGTATAATTATGACGCAATATAATGATTGCATCGAAACAAATTTTTCAAAGTCACCACCATTAACATACTTAATTTTCTTAACATAGCAGCAAAAGATTTCAATTGTGCGAATGAAAATATTAATTTTCCTTTTTTACAATCTTTTAATCTTCTACTATAATTTTACTTTTGCATTGTTCTTTTTGTTTATCATATATGCACCGTATGAAAGTATATTGTAATACAAAGAATGTATTACATGCTCTGCTATGATACGTCTTTTTAATTTAATTTATTTCTTATTTGAAGAATTTGTAAGAATTTGTTTACTTGTGTAACAAACGGGAGAAAGCAGTTTACCGCCGGCGCACGGTGTCACGGAGCCCCGACATTCAGCGTGATATATTGTTTATTGGAAGACGCTAAATTATGCGTGAAAGGGATCGTTGGTAATTGCGAGTTTCCTGGGCCCCGTGATCTAGCATTCAATGAAAATGTAGATTGGCTACGAGCGTAATTTGCTATGCGCATCTCGCGATCGCCGGATAAAATTTCAGCCCGAAGCCCTTCGCGCGTCCGCGGACGCCGCCTAGTCTCATTTGCATACGGAATAACAGCTTCGACTAGAAAAAAAACCAGAGATATAAGGAGATATAATTTGCTTAGACTCCACGTTCTAGTTTACCTTTTAACTGTACACCAGTTTGAAAGCCTGTGGTTTACGCGCTCGTCAGTGTGCACCGTAAATAATTCGCACCGCGTATACGTAGTCGCTCCTATCACACCGTTTATCGCCTTTTTCAATTTTTCCGTGCGACACCCGTATAAAAAATTTATTCACCAATTACACAATTAATTTTATATGTATTTTAATTGCAACTTACTCATATCCAGAAACGTATACTACGTATTAACGTTCTTTGCAGCACGTGAGTTGCCAACATCGACGAAATGCATTTTTTAACTTTTCATTATGAGACCAAGTAAAAAAGTTGATTAATTGAAATTTTGGAAACAATGTTTTAGCTATCGTCTGGTAAGCTAATCCTTGTAAGATGCCAATAAAATTTCGGTCAATTTTTCTCCATATGAAAAGTTGATTTTGTTTTAAGAGGTGTACGAATATTTTGATTGTTTTAATTGATAAGAGTAATGCTCATATATCGCCGGAGAAACGGATAATTCTGAACGGACGAACGAGAATTTTGTATCAGTATTTCGTTCAGGAATGTAAAGTGTTGCCGTATCGCGTGGATTTCGACGAATGGAGCAACTTTCCTGTTCGATTTAGTTTCAAAGAATCGCATCGTAAACTCGCGCGCACGCATGAAAGTGGCTCTCGAATCGAACACCGAGAACCGCACTCGGGACGGTCTTACCTTCGATCGACGTCGCTTCGCTTTTCATAAGTATAAATTCGCGGTAGTGTACTCTCACTCGAGTGGACGGAAACATTGGAGCTATTCCGACAGATGTAAGAATGTGTGATAACGTGATTTGGAAACGCGCGACAAATATTCATGGTGAAGTCTGTGCAATAAAATAAGTAGGGTATCGAAGAGATAAAGATGGCGTTGTGGAAGGGACGAGTAAGGAATTGTAGTTCGACCAATAATACATGCAGTAGTATTGAAAGGAAATTCCTTGTGTTACATAATTGAAAATATTTCGACGAGGACGATTTTGGGAATGAAAACTTACGTTCTGTAATTCCGAGTCGATGAATTCTAAGCCAGGTATACCACTCGCCGCGCCACTCGGCCCACTGCTCACATACTTTTCTGTGGTGGTCATGGTCGTTCGATTTGGTGAAATGGGTCTGAAACAAGATTGCCCACGCTCGATTTAAACTGGCAATAAAGTAACCGCACGCTCCTGCGAGTAGATTAGTACTTTCGTGTGATGAATTACAGAGACTATGGAAAGATTATTTAATATCTAAATACATACTGATAAATGGTAATGGGGTACAAAGACTTTTGGTAATATTAGATGATAGCTTAGCTTCGAATTATTCGATTAAATTGTTAAAATTAATATATCTGTGTTTATATATTTATTTTGTTTAGTAAAAGTTAATAACGTATACGTTATAGTGCGATAAACATATAAGCTATAAGAGAAAAATTCGTGCAGTTTTTCTTTCGCAGACAAGCTACGAATTTTTATTTGCATAAATAATGTAAGAGCAGTAGAATGAATTGCGAATTGCGATGGACATGTTCGCTTCTTTGTTTCTTCTCTCATCGTTATTCCAATGTTTTCACGAACTTCGAATGTAGTGCTCGAAATTTCATAAATCCGTTCTTTCACGCTTTACACGCTCTAAATTTAGGAGGACGCTAGCGGGCACTGTAACTCGTATTTTTAACATTCGCGAGAAAGCTTCTGTTAATAAATAAACATCTACAAAAATATCTCGAACGATTTAGAAAAGATCTGAACTGCTGGAAAATGGGCCGCTACATCTATTTCTCTCACAGCTGAGATATCACGTGAAAGCATGTGTTCAGGTTATAATTATATTCGTTCTCTGTTTTTTTTTTTTTTTTTAATAAGCAAATTATTCTCGACGAATATGCTATTATAACATTTTTATGAAAATTTTTCGTTCAAATAATTCATAATAATTCCGATATTTTCGTGAAAGATTTTTGATTTCTAAAATAGTAATAGTATTACTTTTGTTTTCGAAATTGAGAAACAATATTCTTACTTTACTTTTGAGTTTTACAAAACATTCTAGCAAGTGCTATCAACAAATCCAAAAGTCATTAATACGAGTTACTATAGTATATACTGTGCCGTTTGGCAAACAAATTAATGCGCAAAAGTTTTAAATTCCAAGTCTTAATTAATATTAAAATTAGCACTTCCAGGACGAGAAGTGTTTCTTAAGATTCGCTTACCTGCCTTCGGAGACCACCTTAGTCGGATTTGCAGCCACGCGATACTCCACTTGGGGTGAGAGTGCTCTGCCTCCTCTGCTTGGGGTGGCACTTCTCGACACACTTGTCTGCAAGTCTTCGAGAAGAGCGTCTGCAATCGTTAAAGATGCCGTTTTCCATTATTTTTATTCGCGTCGAAGAATTATCATACAATTATCATACCCTTGAAAAGTATTAAGATACCTGCCTTCTTTAGTACAAACATAGTAGAAATATTTTTTGTTGTATCGAGGAATTGTCTACGATTTTTATAGGATCGTATTCTTGAAAGTACATATCAAGTTGCAAAAGTTTGTGACTTGTGCATTTAGTTTAATCAACTTATTCAATTTTGTTCACTGAAAATATATCCTTAGTTCATTTCATATTCTTTCTGAACTGACTGAATTTTTCTTAATTAAACTACAAAATTCATGAAAACAAATAGGACCAGAAATAACATTTTATTTCATAGAATTGATGTTATTTCTATTTTAACGTAAAATATTTATAATTATAATTTATATTTAAAATTGGTGTAACAATTAGCTTAGGATATGATAGAGCGAGTTCAGTGGTGTCTCTTGAGTCACCACTCGAGTGCAAAGGGTTAAATCACATTCATATCAGAAATGCTTACACCGTTTGTAACATAGAGCAATAGAAGGCGAGGCAACGAACAGATGAAGTAACGGTTGCACGATAATTCATGTTCTTTGTCGAATGATCGCTATAGAGTAGAATTACACGTCACGTGGCACATTTAGAGATTTACCTAAATTGTTTTCGAGGCTGTTGGCCGTGGTTGCAACCTGGCTCTGGCCAGATATAGGACTGCCATGACTCACGATCTTTCTGCTGCTGCGTGTTGTCGTTCTCTCCCTTATCGCCGCTGACATTGCGTTCTGCTTAATTCCCTGCCTCACGAAACCTGACAAATCAGAAATATAGATAACGATCAATTAACATATGATTGAGATATCAATCGCTCATTGAGAGCGAAGAGAGTAGAGAGCGAAGAAATCTGTGCATCCGGATGCATAAGTGCGCAAATGCTAGGTGCATGTGTTAAAATAATGTGCACTATCTCCGTTCGCGTAAAGAGAAACATTTTTCAGCTAACAATTATAATTATCGATACTTTTTATCGTATTTTATCCACTATTTCATGACTATCCAAATATTCGTTGAGACCTAAGAATAATTACTATGCACAACCAGCAAACTTTTGTAAATGCAATTTTTCTTTGCCCGCATAACTTATTGTTTAATACCTCGTGTACTAAAACATAAATTTTACCGACAAAATGAAATGAACTTTTCTTTTATTTTTCATATCTGAACTCTGGTCTCTTATACGAAATAAAGGTTGCCTACGTTCATCGTAAAACGTAGGAACTTTGAACTTCTTCAACTTCGCAACAAAACATAATTTACACGTGTCGCAACAGAAATGTGAATCAATTTCTTAACTCATTTTCTCATGATTAAAGAATTGATAATAGACTCTATTTACTCGGCTTTTAATAGAAGTTCTTGCGCATGCGAGCACAATTGCGAATCGTATAAAGTTCATAAGGTTTAAAATCATTCTTTCTTAATCCTTGTTAGACAGACACTGACACGAGAATTAAGGGATCGATGGTTCTCACTATTTCGTACTATTTACCATAAGTACAAAAAACCCGGTGCCTATTAATGTCAAGTTCGCAATATGGCGGAAACGTTTCCATAGAAAATCGTACCGGTGAACGGCGTCGCGAAACTAAGCGCGACTCGGATGATTCTCGTTCAGGTAGAAATCCGCGCCTTACGCAAGCGTCCAGCAAATCGTCGCCCATGTTTTCTTTTTTTTTTTAGGGGGGAAACACACTCTGGCCGATGCGACTTTTACTTGGCTCTTGTTTGTTACCGGCTCGTCCGAATATAGGACGTAACAGAGAGGTCCTATTTATAGATGCTGCACGTTTATAAATATGGCAGATTCGAAGAGATCGAGAAACTGGATCTAGAGGCGCGGTGCAGGAAACTTTCGCAGTGAATACCTGAAGCCGGTTTATTGGCCGAGCTCGAGTCACTCGCGGGGCTAAAGCAGTGGCATTTCGAATTAAGTGGGCGCTGGTAATGCTTGGCCGTGCTAGATGGGTTACCTTACGAACCGAAATTTATTCCCTATTCCTCGACGTTGCCGGACAGTTCGGACCGTGAAAAGTGCCGCACTTGTCGATCAAAAATCCTTAGCCTCTCGTATTTTTCGGCGAATTGTATTACCTAACGGTGTGAGAAATGCAAGTGTTACTACACTCAGGCAACAGATAAACGTATACAATGTATATACGTACAATGAGTCACAGACGAAATCGTACAGCACGTATCGGAAATGTTTCGTCTTGCAAAAAAGTTTGAGAACAATATGTGCCATGTAGAAAACGTAGATATAGTATCTACATTTGTTATGTATTAATCCAGAAACAAATGAACTCTCTATGTATATAAAAGATATATGTAATTACTAGAATTCTGTGTAAAGAAAGTTACATCAATTAAAATCGTTTATCTCAAAAATGTTGTTTCGCAAGTTGCTTAAAAATCGTAGTATTTTGTTAGAGATCTTCGATTACGTTCTTTCGCATAATTGGACTCAAATTGGGGTTGTATGTCGGCTGGAATGGGCAACTAAGATTTGTTGAAGGAATCCAAAATTTCAAATTCAAGACTTTGTCGAAGCTGTCTGAAGCTCGATCTGAAATTTTTTAGTATTTAATTACTGTGCTACGTTTGTATTATGCTTGACGAGATTTAATCCTTTGCACTCGAGTGGTGACTCTGAGGCACCACTAAAATCATTACAGCACGTTCCAAAATAATTTTTATATTATGCAAAATTGGATTTCATAAATTATTAATAGTACAACTGTTGCTACATGAGTTACAAGACTCAATTTCATACGCATAATATACATTTTGTCATATAAAATTGAAATACTATATATCAGGAACGTTAATTTAGAATCGCAGTTATAATGGCTTCGAGTGCAAAGGGTTAACAACAAAATTACCTCGAGGTACAGACATCTTTTGTAATATGATTAATAGTATCCTTGTGGAATAATGTTCAGAACAATGTTCAACCATTCAGTATGCTACTTTGGTTTGTCAACAAGACCTTGGGGCACTTCTCAGTGTAGATCATTGAATTTGTGTTCAAAGTAGCTCTCGCTTACAAGAGAAGCAAGCCGCAGCATTCTATTTAAAAAAAAAGAAGTTAACCTTCGTGTCTAATTGATTCTTTTCAAGAAATTAGCATTCTTTCTATTTTTATAGATTCTGAATAAAATTGTGCTTTAGATAATAATAAAATTCATTGACAATTCCTGTAAAGGAAAAATGTACAAATGTAACACTGTCCTCCATTTACTAGAACGATTACAGAAAAAGGTTAATTTTTATTTTATTTCCGTCTCAGACTTCGCAAATTCTTATTTTGTCAATCAATGCAGACAATTTTTAATTTACAGCAAAGTCGACGTGTTAAAATTCGATTGCTTGGTAGAATTAGGATAATGAATTTGCCGATCGGCAGCAAAATAAACGAACATTAAATGACACATCAAAGAGGACATGATTAAAAATGATTTTTATTTCGGTCTGTACTTTTACACGAAAGATTTGGAGTTTTCAGAAACACTTTGAATCCAATATTTTGCGTTACATTTTTATCGTTTTGGTAGAATTCGACAGCGAAACAAACGAACGAATTAAGGGAGTTAAAGATGGCGTGTGCTACGTTCGTAACGGAGTTTCCTCGGGAAATGGTTAACGGCCGTGTTCTTCCGACGGAGACATCGATGCGAATGGGGCAAAGGGGCCAAGGAGGCCTTCCGAGAACCGACTGCGGAGGAGACACGCACTCGTATGATCATCGCTGAACCTTGAAACGTGTATCCGGGCGGTTTCTAGAATTTGTATTCACCCAACATGTCGGACGAAAATGTTCTGCTCGAGTTAGTCCGTGAGCGTACTCCGAAAACGCGATTGTTTATCGAGTCGTTCCGGAACGATCGAAATCACAGATAAAACGCGGGAATTTCGCTCGATTTCATCGCTCACATCATTTATATTCTTATAGTTCGAAAACGTTGCTAGAATACAGTTTTCTACTTTTCAATTTCTTTTTATTTTACACATTTTAAATTCTTTCTCTTCCTCTGCGCATTAGTTTCTTTCTTTACGCTTTCAAATTTCCTTTGCTTTCTTTACATTTTTCTACATATTGATTTCTCTGCTTTTCTACAGTTTGTTACGTTAAATTATGAAATTTATACGTTTTCTCGCATTTGAAAGATCTGTCCATGCCATAAATGCATAAAGATCTTGTATATACTAAATACTAAAAATTATTACGGAATCATTTTTCTTGTAAAGGTATTTTTACCTTAATAATAATAAAGGTATTTTTACAATTTGAATAACTTCGAAATGAAAAATTCCACGTGGTGTTAATTGTCATTAATTACATCTTTGATTGAAACAATGCAATGTCCGATCTCATTTCGAAGTTCTCAAATGTTTTAATGTCCCACTTATGCGATTTTGAATGATTACGCGGCACGACCTTTCGTGTCGAATCGTTAAAAGAGTGGTAGTGACATTGTGCATCGCTGATCGAGGCCTTCGCGCGAATCAAAACGGTGATGACCGCGGTTGATCTGATTCTGAGAGCAATTGCGCAAGCGTTGCGTTTAAAGTTGGAGAATCTGACTCATTCAATTTTTACCACCTAGTTGCTCCGAAAATAAGTTAACCGATGGTCTAGCTTTCCATTAAATTATGATAAATGGTTCGAGAATAATGAAAGCGCAGTCGCGAATTTTATAATTTCGTCTTTTTAGCACAGTTATTTATTAACTTAAATAACAGTTAATAAAACCATTTCATTTTTTAAGCAAACAGTTTAATTAAAGGAAGGGAACATTTTTAACATTTGATTTCATAAATTGTAAATGAAATTCTGAATAAACATTCTCCGGGTGATCTTAATCAGCGACTTAATTTGGTTAAAACTTAGAATTTAGAGAGTATAAAAAGAATAGTGAATTTTACTGTCACGTGTAAGTTTAATAGATTATTTTATTTACAATTTATATGTATTTGCTACGTAACAATAATTTGTGTAACGTGGCGGTGGTCGATAATAGCTCCAAATAAAATAATTTTCCAAAATTAATGTTTAAATAAATGATCGAGTACACTTTCTTTCACCGTGTCAAGGAATTTACTATAAATAGATTATAGTAACCCTACGACGCTAAATAATACAAGATGTACAGCGGGCGATAGCTGTACAATGGGAAGACTTATTGATAAATTGCGCAGATTAAAACATTGCCAACGTGAAATATAGTATTAGTAAGGTATAGTGTGCATTATACTTCAGAGTTTCTCTGTATCTTTCTCTATGTGACTGATCCTTTGAAAATAATTTATTACAGCATCTTAGCCTCATCTCTCCGAGAAACTAAAGCAGATAAAAATAAACATTCGGTATTGTACAGCGCCGTGTACAATCCGAGGGACGACAGAGTAATAAATTGACGCTTCGTCGCGAAAGTATTGTTCTTTCGTAATTTATAATACTCGACGTTATACGAAGGAAGATTTCAAAGACCGTGGTCGACGGACGGATCAATGGCGGACGTAACACATGATCGAAGCGATTGCAAGAGGTAATTAATCAGCTATTGACGGGAGGACACCGGTAACATGTGTTACGTATGTCTCGTGTCTTTATGTTTACCTATTGAAAGAATGCGTATTGAGTCATCTATTATTCCATGACAATTGAAATATATATATGTCGAGGTTTAAAAATAATCAATGTTCACAACTGTTGCACGTACAATATAATTTTGGTCGCACATTCTATTTAATTTCTGTAGTGAATTTATACAATCAGTAAGATAATATGTAGTAAAATTTATTCACTTTATTGTTCATTAATGAAAAAGTTCCGAATTTTTGTTTCATTAGTAACGTTAAAATTGAGTTGATGAAAATATTAAAATTTATCGGTTCTCTTTTAAATATTCATTGACCAGTGAAAAATTTATAGAAATTAGATTTAGATTTATAGATTTATAGATTTATAGATTTATAGATTTATAGATTTATAGATTTAGATTTATAGATTTATAGAAATAACACTTCGTTAAATCTCTCGTTACACGAAATAATTGACTCGCATTAAAGTAGTTTTTTTGGATGCGAATCAATCTCTACGATCCAGCGTCTCGCGTGTTCGCTGCACCTTAACTAATCCCTATTATTTTCGATGTTAAAATTGGCAACGGAAGCTGGAGACTTGGCACGAGTACTAGTAGTTCTTGAACAACAAACGCGGAAACAACGATCTTTCCTGATTGGCAGCGGAGGTTCTTCTGTGTACATTCGGATATTGATACAAACTACAATTTCCTAGCTTTAA
Source organism: Augochlora pura (assembly GCF_028453695.1). Taxonomy (NCBI): domain Eukaryota; kingdom Metazoa; phylum Arthropoda; class Insecta; order Hymenoptera; family Halictidae; genus Augochlora; species Augochlora pura. The sequence goes on from NC_135780.1 coordinate 4,470,056, forward strand.
ATCGTAATTGCATTTTTATGTATACCTTCCAACAAGTTATAAAAGGAAAAATGCCACGAATTATATGCAAAAAAATATTTATTGAGAACAATGCGTCGAGCACGGTAGAGGTAACAATTATGTAATCGTTATGCAAAGAGGTGGTTATTTTGAAAATTAGTAACAGCGTCCTTAATACAAACTTATCTACTTGTCTCTCGAGTTTAACGAAGCCATTTTTCTTGAACGATAAATCGTGTTCTAGGTTGTCAACTAATTGCAAGAGATTGCATCAATGATTCTGATTTATCAGCTCTGTCGGCGCTACCTTTTGCATAGACGAACATATACAGTCCTTCTCTATAGTAACTGCAGCATCTAGAAAGAGCAGACTTGCAGAATCTCTAACAATCAACTAACTGTAATGACAATAATGAATCTCCTGAATTTCGTTTAAAAATTTAATTCTAAAATAATAAAATGTAATTCTAAAATAACTTCTCCGACATATTGCATTTCAATTTTTCATGACAAAATGTTTTTTTTATGCATATAAAATTGAATCTTGCAACTCGTGCAACGACAGTTGTACTTTTAATATTTGTTGATATTTAAAATTGTTGATATTTAATTTTTCATAATATAAAAATTATTTTGGAATTTTAGGAGTCACCAGTTACGATCACATCGAAACGGTCTTGTATTCGTTGTACGTACAGAGATTATACATATGAAACGTGACCAGAACGCGTGAATTTTCGATCCAAGAAAGTCGAGGTGGAAGGAAAGCTTGTCTCGTGTAAATTTAACAGAGCGACATTCGACATCACGTGGGTGGTAATAGTCCAGCCAACTGACAGCCCAGAGTTTCATTCCCCTTTCTTTTTTTCTTCTCTGCTACACGTCTGACGTAGCATTCCTTGTTTAACTCGCGTATTTACGTGATAAATATAACCCGGTGACTTTTACGAAACGGTGGCGCGGTCCTCGTTGCTACGGCAATTCTCGATTGTTAATTATACTTCGCTGTTGACAAAAATTCTACATTCTCGTTAATGTAATTGCCCGTTAAGTCGATCGATTTCATCCAATTACGTGGAAAAATGTCGTTATCAACCGTGAAGAATTGTAAGGAACATCAATTTATTTAATTATAAATAAATAAGAACATTTTACTAGAGCTGGTCTATTTAAATACGTTTAAACACTATGTTCAACGTCGTTTAACGTACAATTACAATAAGTTAAAAATAGTTTTAACGTAATCGATGTATTTCTTAATAATGTACATTTTATATACAGGGTGATCCATTTATAAGAGACAAACTAATCATCTCCACAAATTATGAGGGTACAGAAAATAGTTTATACGATATTTGAATGGTTTATATGTCACACTTGTATACGAATTAAAGAAAGAATGGCTTTGAAAAATCTGAGAAAAGTGACTTTGGATATTAGGTGACCGTGCTTCTATGATTTGGCAACACGTAAGAAATCCGTCGTGGAATATCGCGTAAATCATTCAGCGATAAACTGTTGGGCTATCGTAACCAGAAGACTGAAAGACCCGAACACATACGCTCGAATAATCGCATCATCGCGTCTTCCCCAGTCTTCGAACAGTTACTCGTCATTTGTGACTGTGGCGGAATGCAACTGAAAATTGGATAACAAAAAATGCAATCTGAAGAGAGAAGATCGGAGAGTGAGAAGTTTCCGTGGACCATCCTCGCGAGTGCTGAAATTCTGTTGCCGCGGTGGACGTGATCGAAATGATCCTTGGCGTGCACCTTACATGGTAAAAAGATTCACGACAGGCGGAAAGTGGGGTTTGACCTTCCGTCCGTGTACCAAGAACGGTCGTCTGCTCACTGGATTACGTATGCGACAAAGAACGTGATTGGATCGCGTCTCTCCATCATCTCCCTAATTGACAGTTTGCTGTGCAGCACCATAAATTGAGATCTTAATTAAATAGAAGAATGTGTATGAATCAGAAGGGTTACTCTGCTCTGTTTCTTTGTTTCGCGAATTTCAGATTATTTATGGTTTGAACCACGAGTGGGTACTTCATCTCAGGTATAAATTATTTTGAAACAAATATTATTTGACGAATATCTCGAATCAAATTTTATTCTATTAATGTCTCAAATCAAATTTTATTCTATTAATGTCTCGAGTAAAATTTGATCTAAACAGTGCTTCGACAATAATTGTATTTGAATAATGTATTGAATAAGTTCTTCAAATAAAATTTCATTCGCGTTTCGTTGTTCGAACAAAATATGTCAAACTCTGAATAGAAGTTTTCATAAAATATCGTGTAAATACCATCAACATTGTAAAACTAAATGTAATCTGAAATTACAGTACATGTTACGAAAATTTGCACTGGAAGAACTCTTTACTACGACAGTAAAAAATAGATTATGTGAGAGAAGCATAGTCACAGAATGTTAATTCATATGGCAATATTTTTGGCACAATTTTCGATTTTTATGGAAATAACAGAAAAATTAAGATTTGAATACTTATTTGACAATGTATTACACAATTAATAATTTACTCGTTTCGCTAGCGTTCACAATCAATTCAACAACTTTTGACAAGAATTAAAGTTACATCGATGTATTTTCGCTTCGATTTATTTTAATCGTTATAAATACCGTGAACGTTTAAACGAAAGAAAAAGAACGATGAGCAGAAACTTTGAAAACAGTGTTCGAGCGCGAAGAAAATAGTCTCTGAGTCACACTCGTAAAATAAACGCGACGCGTATTTTACATTCGGGATTTGTGGCGTTCATTTTTGTGCCTGCCCGAATCGAATAGGCCGTTTATTTTGAAACTGGTGCGACTGCACTTTTTTTTCTTGTCCTCCGGTTGAAATCGTACTGAAATGTATTATGCGAACAAATCACTTTATATGAGAAACGCAGACGTTGTTCCGTGACGAGAAGGGAAACACGAGAGTATACTGTTTTATTTTTACATTTATCGTTTGCAGAATTGTTTGCAGTTATTTGATCTCTTAACAATTTTAAGGTGTTGATTTATAATACGACAGTGTCTTTCGATTCTTAATATACTTTTACTGTTCTTGGTATTTAATGGTCATAGTAGTAGTAACAACAATTTCTAAGGCACATCTATGGATAATTCTATTCTTTTATTTAGCTTCTAGCGTCTATTATTTCTTACAGATTTTTTAAGCGTTTGACTGTTTCGACTCAGAGTATAATAACTTTTGTTTTAACATCATATTTCGTTCAAGTCGTTTCCTTAAAGTGGCCACATGTTTGATTGAAAAATACATTATGAATAAAATTGATAAATAGAATAATAAATAACGCTAAACATATTCGGTTATATTTTTGTCAGAAAGGTCCGCCATTAGAGTAAAATTCGAGTAAAAATTAACATTATTTTTACCGATCTTTTGTACATGCCGTTGAACAAAGAAAATAAATTTGAATTCAAATTGTAAAAATTGTCTCCTGACTCTTTTTCGGTCAAAATCAACGTACAATTAAAATTGTGAAAAAAGTATGGTACAACGACTTTAGTAAAAGTAGTATAAAAAAATTGAGAGAATTTTCATAAAACTTTGAAACGCAAGCAGACACGCCGCTACACTTCAAATAAGTTGCTCGAGCACGGATTAACGTTTTTGTGGGTTCGGCAAAACGAGGCGCCTTCGCCAGTGACACGTATACAGATGTAACATAACGACTGCTACTGTTCGCGGCAGCCTCTTAGAGACGATCAGAGTTTTTTTTAATGCGGCGAAATTAATTGCTGCACTGCTGGCATGTTGACCGTTGCATTCGCAGTAATTCAACGGTGGCTGGCTTCTGCCTAAGCCGACGAATACTCGCTGGCAAACGCGTATACGTGTTGCTATTTACATTGCGTTCATTCTGATTCGATTAAACAATTAAAGAACGAAAACGATTGCGTTGCAGCAGTGAACCTTTTTCATGCTGTTCGCACAAGCGAACCCGCGTAATGCTGTATAAAACTTTAAACTGACTTCGGACGCGTTGAATAATTCAAACGGATGTGCAACCGCTTTTGCTGGTTCTCAATAGATTCCACGCTTGACAGTGTGACATTTCAAATTTGTTGTTCCTCGCGAGAGAACCATCAAATCCGAGAGAATTACGAGAAAATAAACGTCCGAGATTTCTTATTGCCTCACCTATTTTCTACGGTTTACTGCACCAGAATTGAAAATCTTACGGATTATTATTTTGTTCTCGTTCCTCTATAAAACTTATTATAGCATATATTATAGCTCGGTGAAACAATTCCTTCGCATTCACTCTCAACTCGTTCGTTAAGCTTCCAATGAAACGAGCAATTATAAATCTATTATCGCTTTTAATCACGACTAACTACTGGACTGCAAGCTTTATGCATTTATAACAAAAATTAGATAAAACATAGCCCAGTTAATTATAATAAATTAATATCGCTAAAGCGAGAAGGAAAATTCTCTTAACGCTTAGAATTTCGATCCTGCGTGATGGTCCACCGTCTACTAATTACTATCGCGGACAGTGAAAGTTAATTTTTACAAAATCTTAAATACGACTGTATTACTAAAGTTGCGCGAATTGGATAAATAGACGATAGGACCGGGATTAATAACAAAATATCTCGGACCGAAATAACGAGATGGAAAAACGAAAGTTGCTGACGAGTTAATACCAGTTCTTCTAAAGAAAACACGAGCACTCACCTCGCGAGAAAGGGTAATCCGATATTCACGATCGTGCACCGTTCGCCTCTTATTTTTTTTTTGTTTTCGTTTCGTCGGCAATTTTCGCGCGTCGAACGGTTCGTTCGATTAATTAGTCGAAAAGATAGGCGCACGTGACACCGTACAGTGTCTGTCCAACACTGAGTCGATCCACTTGGCGAATCGCTCGCGTCGCAGCATTAGCGTCCGCGCATGCGCAAACAGGTTTCTTCAAGTCAGGTGCTCAATTCGTCGATCACGTCAATTTCAAAGGAATCGAGAGACAGTGTGGGTCGAATTTGAATCGAATCGACCATTTCTACATATTCGGGAAGTGGGGGGATTTCGATTTTTCTGTCTAAAATCGATTTCTGATCTCACTCGATCAATTTTAAACTTGAGACAAATCTTGGTTAAGTTGTGCAAGCTGCTTCTAAAGAAGGCATGGGAGACGATCCTAAGAAGAAGAATACAAGTTTTGTTTGTCAACCACTGTTTACGTTAGAGGAATGATAGTTGAAAATCCAATTTTTTAAATATCGAGCAAATAATAAAATATCGAAAATATCGAGCAAATACAGGAAATTCTTTTGCGAAGTTTATAGTGTTTAAATGAAATATTTAATAAAGAGAGTGCAAAGAAATTTGTCTTAAATCGCATCGTTTCAGATGATCGAATTAAAAACGCAAGAAGTTTCTTTTTTAAGTTAACTGTAACATTTAACAGCTAGAAACATTTTTAGAAAAATACATTTCTCCAATTACTATGTTGAAAGTATAATCTTTTGCAATTTTTCGTTCTAATTGTTAATGCGTCCATATCGTATTCATGATTCATGAATAAAATTATAACATATGTCATCGTCTTTGTTATTATCTCTTTGTAATAAAAAATGGCCAACAAAGGAAACGCGCGTAGAATGTGTTCCTTGGAACTATGCCTCATACAAATGCCATAAAAATTGATTTATGCGATTTCTAGAAACATTCAGTTATAGCGCGAAAGGATGAATACGAACAATATTTAGTCATGAAAATATGATTGATTAATAACTGTTGTTCAACGTCTCTAATAACCTAGTTGCTGATTGAATGATTATAGAAACGCGCGGCATCGTTCGAACTATGATATGCAAAGAGTGTGAAGACTAACACCGTTTCTAAGAAATTACACTTTATTCGTAACGTGCTGGTACTGTTAATTACAGAATTATGTAAATTGCCCTAACATTTCTTTTAAAAACCGGCCAGCAAAAAGTAAATTTACGTAAACGTTTTTAACGTACACCGGATTAATTCTGACGTACAGTCTGGCGTGTCATAATGGACACGAAGTGTTATTTTTAAAGTCAACGTAGCTTATGCAGGTTTCATGAATTAGGTTACGAGGATCCAAATTAAGGAAAATTTATTCCTTCGACGAAATGCTACTACAAAATATTTTGGAGATCTTTTCGTTTAAACATTTGAATCTTTTAGCTTGCAGAGAGATATAATTACACTTTACTATTTTATAAAACTATTTTCAATTTGATTGTCTCAAAAATTGCTAATCCAAATGCCATACTATAACATATTCTTGTCAATGAGAATTAATAACAGTAATTTTAGTCTGCATATCTGTATTATCAGAAAACTATATAAAGTTTTAATAATAAGTTAAGAAGCAATTAACTGAGGCTGACTTATATTTTTGCTGCCCTGGACTAACGTATTTCTATATATTATTTAAATTCTTCAGTCCAGTTGAAATGTAATATAACATATAGTAAATAATTAATATTTTTTTTGTTCAGTTTCGTAATAATTAGTTTTAAAATTACTTGAATTACAGAAAAATAATTACAGAAAAATCTAAAGCAAAATTCTCCTCGAAATCCGCCACCCCATAATAATGGCCACCCGAAGCTATAGTCTATTTAGTCTACTAAAATCCGCACCTGTCAATTGCTGAACTTATTTAGAAATGACGACGCTACGATTTAATTCAGTGCGATGATGATGTTGATTTCATTTCAATAATCGCATCCACGTAAATTACATCATCGATTAACTTATCTTAACTTCGGTCGAGTTATGTAACCCTTGTACCCGTTATAATTTTCTAGAACTCATAAAGACTTATTTTTGTCAGCTACACATTGTTTGCGTAATCCACGAACAGTTCCGTTGATAATTTCGAGACTGAATATTGAGATTCTTGATCCGAATACATTTCTACCTACACCATGACTCTTTTTCCGTCGCCCACGACACCCCTTCCATTCGTTTCGACGGTAAGAATCGTTATTTATGGCAATAACGACACCTGTGTGTCCCCAGACAATTAAATATACTAACATGGTTACTCTGCATTTTAATGAATTATCGATGCTGTGAACATAATATTCCTCAATGAAAGAAAAGTACAATTAATCAACGGTGCTCAAAATTCTGTACGATTCGAGACATGTTCAGTAAACAATTACATTGAACGTGTAACAATATTTAACATTTAATGATATGATGAAACAATGAAATTGATTTTAAATTTCTGTGAAAATATTTCTTACTCCTTTAAAATAATTCATACTTATTAAACATATATATATTAGTTGTTCTTAATTTGAACACTTTTATAGTTTGTATATTATATAGAATGCGGTATATACCCATAATTTTCTAAAACAACGTCGTATCATAGACAAAGCATACAATTTTTTGTATATTCAGATTTATATAACGAATGAATTGAGATTTGTTAAAAAAAACAGTGTATTGTGTATATATATTTTTTTCAGATTTATTACGTTTCATTTAATATAGGCCTGGAGGAACAAATGTACGTGTCATAAATGCGATGGAATCAAGCGTTGTGGAACGTAAATAGCTGGAACAAAAAAAATATTTCGTTGAAATATGAATATGTATGAAATCGTGCATACACGCAATATTATTTCCATAATTACGCAATTTTCTAAACTCGCGCGAAAGCATGACACCTGCTACCAGTATTTACAAATCAGGTAAATATATTTTCGCAATTTGTTGCAGTTTCTCTGATTCAATATAACAAAATACTTTTGTTTCTGTGACCATTAAAATATGAATTATTACATCATATTTAATCGATAGTTTCGAAATGATTTATTTATTATATTGAAATATGTAGAATACGAATGAAGTATACAGAATAATTTCTTTCAGCTAACAAACCTAAACTCGTTGCTGTCGGTAATGTCGAGAGCTCGACTAAAATGATATTGCAATTATGAGCGTTACAATTGAGAAGTGAGATAATATTTCGCATATTTTCATTTATTTTACAGTTTAGCAACGTCTTCAAATATATCATATAGTTGTAGTATCTCAAATTTATGGCTGTGTATGAATTTGTTTGAATACTTCATCGACTGCTGTAACGAGAGGAAATGATAGTACCAATAGAAATGTTCCAACCAATAATTTAAACATACAAAGTACAAATTGAAAGCACGAAATTGAAATTGTAAATCTATGTCATAAATAAAGAATGAATTCTTATTTATAAGTAGAAACAGAGTGATTAGGGACAATCATATTTTTAGACTGACGCTTAGAATAACAGAATAAAGTAAATATATAATACAAAATAAAATATAATCAAAATCTGTGTTTGTCATTAAAATATTTCCGCTGAAAAGCCTATCAATCATATATTTTAGATGTTAATTAGTATGTTATGCGAACGTACAAACATTCGTAATCTGTTAATCTGTACATATAATTGTACAACTGTGAAATAAATAGTCGCATAATTAATGAAACATCTTTATATATTAAATTTTAAAGAAAGGGAAATTTTATATTTCAAAATTCTTCTTTTTGAACTTGGAAACATTTTATTACATAAAATTATGAGTATTGTATTAAAAGATTCTATCTATACAAAAATGTGTAGTTTAATATTATTTTATGGTCATCGGTTAATACCTTCACAAAACTAATTCTTTTATCTTCATAATAGATTTACAAAATTTTGAAGATATAAATGTAATTATTTTTAAGGCATTGTTCAATTAATTTGAAAATACGATTTTGAAAATATATTTGAAAATTCATATTTTCTACTATGCACAATCCAATATAAATTAATCTACGTAGAATTTTTATTAGCTCAAAATTTTTTCAAATAAATTAAAAAAAATATCAATATTCAAAAGATCATTTGTGATATTTGAATAATGTACTGCGCAGAATTTATTTAATTTCTCAGCATGTAGCATTACGATATGAAGTATGAATAATTGATTATTGGCGCGTAGACGCATGATGCAGCCACTTCCTAAAATGGCTGCCGGAGCAGAGAACAGTACAGTGTTTCCAACATAAGCGTTGATGTTATTAATTTCCTTGTTTATATATTGAAAAAATTATCAACAATATGATTAATTGTTTCTAAGAACAATTGTCCACTCCCCTAATATTATTTAGATTACTATTTCGACATTATATGTAGTGACAATTAAATCTTTTACGTTGTCACTTCGGCACATCGATTCTAGTGACTACGGCGCCATTCCTAAATGATAAAACTACTCTCTTAGTATTTACATAGTTATATGCATCATTTTTAATAAAAGAGAATGCTTATTTAAAGGAAAAATCATTTTGTAAATATTGTATCAAAGTTTCTACTTTTATAATTGCAGTATACACATTCCATTGCTGTAATAACATTTAAAAAATTGAAATTTTAGAAGATATTATTAGACACTCGAATTCGTTAAACGCGTTTATCACAATAAGAAAATCTTTTGAATTTGTTACATTTCTTTACCGATCAATAACAATTGCTCTACAATTTATCGCTTTCGTAAATTTTACATGCACCTATATAACGTACATGCTCCAACGAAGATGATGAGATAATATATTGCAAAGAAACAGCTCATAAGCTATTTACGTATTCGCAGACTTTCTAAAGGAACATAGTTCGCTTAACCTTACAATTTCGCGGATAGCATAACAATTAACCATTTGAAGAGCATACCAAACTCAATCTTAACAATTACAGTTCAATGGTTCTACATTCGATACAAGATGTTTCGAGGTCCTTCAAATTGTATATGAAAATTGAAGCAATTAATACGAGTCGCACGACTTGATTTTCGAATATTGTTTTCTAAAACGTAATTTTTGTAAACGTGAACACGACGAACAGTGATATTTGTAAAAACAAATGTGGCCCCGAAACTAATTAAACCTAATCACATCGATTAAAATCTTAGATCTAAAACAAGTAATTCAGGTTCGAATGTAAAAACCATTGCTAGATTTAGTTTAGACTTGAAAATCGGGTGCACTGTAGAAGCATGAAAATCTAAAAGGGAAAGTATGAATATTGATTAGAGAAATCTCAATAACATTATCTGCTACAAGTAAACTATTTAGTTTCTTTATATTTGATAATGCTCGGTATCTATGCAAGCCTCTTTTGTATATTTGATATAATTCAATGGACAGTTATCGACAAGATAATGATGCGAAGCGTCGTTTAGATTTCTGAGTAAAATTTTCAGAAATATTTCAAATTCAAGTTGGGTGCCTTCTTGTTATCCTAAACGTGACAACTATGCTAATAGTACTATAAAATATAAAATAATGCTTATGCTTGTAACTGTGTGTACATGTCACGTTTTATAGGGAGTCTTGTAAAAAACATGACATCCTCTCCCATTCCTCTAATATATGTATTGCTTGGACCACATACACCTATAAATAGAGCTTTAGATCATTTACCTGAAGTAAAGATGAAATCATCTGCATGATGTCACAGTGAATAGTATGTATAAGCTGTGCTAGTATGATTTACAATCAGCAGTTTCAAAAGAGCGAGAGGCCAATGTTCTAAACGTATTGTACGTGTTACTGCCCGGCATTAAAGAATATGCGAAAATGTTTAACTGTCAGAAAACAAATTCAACCGATTATATATGAATTAATTAATTGAATAACATGATTCGAATCAACATTATTAACGTACATATGTTCAGTATCTTAGTCGTTAATCAGTGATTTTGAATGATCACTTTTAGTCCGCGCAACGAAGTTATCTTTGCTTCACTGAATTCATAGGTTCTCTGTGCACGCACTATACACATGCCATATCGAGTAGCATGTATAGTCTAAGGTGTGCCGCTCCTCCATCCAAGTCCGTGTTTTAACCAATATACTTTCTACCAAATAAATCTGGATGTATAATTTCAATGTAAATTCATAATTGTTCCCTTCGCATTTGTATTTTTATTATTTATTTATACGAAATAAGTTTTAGGCACATAACTAGTCAAATACTTTTTCTAGAATATTACCAATATCTCAATTTCAAATTCAAATAAATTTAGCAAAATTATAATTTTCAAAATATTTAAACTTAATGGTTGATATATATAAAAAAATTATTATTTATATTAATATATTTTTTAAACAATACAGCACTGTATATTCTATACACCACGCAAATATTTAACGGTTTTCTTTCATCACCCTAAATATTTATAAAAAATATTATCTTTGGTATTTTGACAAAAATATTTGCTCATCCTAAAAATTGAAATTAAAATCGTGAATCAGAATTGTTTCGCGTCACGATATCTCGGCATGTCGTTTCGTAACTGTATATTATACTAGCACGGCTTGTACATCTTGGTCACGCGTGACGTCACGTAGGCGGTTTCCAGGGAAATTATCTGAAGCTGGTGTCTACAGGTATGTGTACGCTCGAAGTTTCTACAGGTAGGTACGCCCCTGGGTCCAGGCCTGTACGTGCACGTATGCCCGCCGGATCTATCCGTGGGTTACATAGAGTCTAGCTCGATGACCAGCGAGGGAGGAACGAGTAAAGAGTTCGCAGCAGAGCGGAGAATGCGCAAGATGGTGGGAGGTAGTTGTAGGCAGAGAAATGGTGGGGATGAAAACGGCGGTGGTGGTGGTGGCGGCTGCGCCGGGTATTCGGCCTGGGCAGCCGACAATTCGGAGGATAGAGAGAGAAGGGAGATCCGAATGGAATGGAAAGGCAGTCAGGTTAGCCGTGGCGACGGTGGGAGAGGCTAGGGACGAGGCAAGGCAAGCGATTTAGCTGCTGCTGGTTCGGCAAGCCACGAGTTTGAGTGCCGAGGTCCCGTTGCCCGTGCTTGCACCGGGAGAGGCGTCATGAAAGCGCGCCAGTTGATCGAGTGCACCTCTCGCCGGACGAAACTTCGGTTTTACCGTCGTTGATACAACCTTTGTCCCTCGTTTGTTCGCTTCGGCAGCGAACGATCGGGTCGCGCGTGTCCATACCCAGCTGTTGCTGGATTCTCTTCGGGGGGGAGAAGAGAACGGGATTAGGAAAGAGATTCGTGGACAAAGGATACGGCCGTTCTCGTGTGTTTTTCCCGACTCGGTTTCCCGTAACAGTGCGATACATGTCCTTGCTACGAAATGGTATCTTCGCCGTTGAACTAGGACAACGTGTGCGTGCGCTGGAACGACCGGATCGAAGCTCGCGTTCGATGATAATTTAAAGCTCGGCGATGCGTCTTGTGATTCAGTGGTTTCTTCGGTTCCGTGATCGTACTGCGAATGGTACCTTGACATATTGATCCCGCAGGTGTGGCCTCCGCGACGAAACCGAAGAGTGATCGAAACAATGAGAACTCGTCCCTGTCAACTGGTAGCCGCTTTCGCTTGAACTGATAAGTTCCGCTTCGCGGTTAGCGTTTCACCTTGACGCTGGAGCCATCGGAGTGCGGCGGTTATACGTGTTTCGGTTGATAGTTTTGCGGAGGCAGAGGCTCCGAGCGGAAATCAACCGTGTGCGACACGACCGAATATCTCACGGGGTTCTAGGGAGAGAGAGAGAGAGAGACCCTCCCCCCTACCTGGGACCGAAAACGCGCAGAGTGGACAGATTTCAAATGCTTCTCACGTTCCGTACTATTTTCTATTCGCATATAGCCGACGACGTTGACGCAGGCCGTTCACATTCCAGAAAATAGTTGAGAAAAAAATTATTTAATCCGCGTCGACGGGAGAATCGATGTCCGAGGGACGAGCAACGTCGCGGCCGAAGTGGTTTATTTACAAGTTGCGTTATAGTTCGGTTCGTTAACTCGTCGTTGTCTCGTCTGCGCCGGAGGGTGGCATCCCTCCCGGTCATTATCCCATTCCAAGTGCTGCGCACCGACCGGAGGAGAAACACGTCCCGCGCGCGCGAGGAGGAAACTCTCTTTATACGAAGGCGGCCGAGGGTATTTCGTTTCAGATTCCAATTAACGGGCAGACGGAACGTCGCCGTCGAACATGCCTGTCGCCGCCAAGCCCGGCCGTTCCCGGTGATCGTGTTCGACGACGACGACGACGACGACGACGTTCGATCGCGGGACGGTATGTCGAGGAGAGCCGCGTGTCAACGGCCAGCGACTTTCTAGTCTGAAAACTAGAAGGCACGGATTCGTAGTTGTCAACGAAAGTACCCCGCGCCGAGAGATAGAACAGCCTTTCGCAGTCATGACGGAAGGAGGAACCAGACGAACGAGAAAAAAGAAGGCCACGTGATCACCGTTGCCGTTTCAGTTACCGAACACACTCGATTAGGAGTAACACGCTCCGCAAGCTAGACGGGGGATCAAAGGTGACTGGCAGCAGCCAAGCTAGTTGGTTTCTGACACGGTGGTGACGAGACAAGAGAGACGCGACGGAACCACGGACGCCGCGAACGGAAAAAGAAAAAAGAGAAAAGAAATATCGTTCCAGCGGCACACGAAACAGCTCCGGCAAATTTCCAGGCGAGGTTCTAGGCCAGCCGAATTCAACAGTCGATTCGTGGATGGATATGGCAGCTGTCGTTCCCTCTGCCATTATTCGAACAGGCTGCCGTTGTCGACAGCGTGCTACCTGTCAGTCGGGCGAACAGGTGTTATTGCAAGGTGTCCACGCCGGGTTACATGATTTCTCGTGATAACAGGCGAGGGACCGAGGGAATTCCGAGTGTCGGTCGATCGATCGAGGGAACTGTCTGCGTAGCCGCGTTTCTTGCTAACGGAAAAGTGTTCGCCGGCCGTTCTTAGGCGAGCAAATAGACCGCAACAGAAGAGGAAAAGAAAAAAGGGGGGAGGGAAAGATCGAGGGGAGAGAAGGTGCCCGCGGTGGATTAAATTCGTTTGCTGTACCGTCGTCCCGCCACTTCGTTAAGGATGAAGAGCACGGCTGTCGAACACCCGAAGCCGAATTTCACCTTTTACGGCACTCTGCTCCTTTTTTTGACGCTGCTCGCCGAGGTGAGTGGAATGGCGACGGATAATCGTATGAATCTAGGACGGTGTTAGCCGAGAATGCCTTTCTGCCGGCGATCCCGTGCATGCACGAGAGTGTCACACTCGAGACACGGTGTCGGCGGACACATACGTTCACTCCGTTTTGGTCTGTTTACCTGTCTCCTCCCGTGCCTTAGGTTTTAACCCTTTTAGGCCCAAGGTAACGGTCCGCCGTTACCGCTGCGAATATCCATAACGATTCATCTTTATCGTCTCGTCTGTTCTTTTTTTTTTCGAGGCGTTCCTCTCGTTTCGTTTCTTCCTCGTCTTTGCAGCGCGGTTTTTCTCTCTGTGGGCAGTAGCACGGGAAACAAATTTTTTTATGGAATCTCACAGATCTTATGGTTTTGTTCGTATGAATCGCGTTCACCGTTGTCAATCAATTTTTCAAGCCTTCAAATGATAGTTTCATATAGTGTTGGATCGTTGATGTTATTTATAATATTGTATTTAATTGTCTAACTAACCATTTTTATTATTATTATTATACAAATTGTAGTATAACGAACTATAAGGGTGGGAAGAAAAATAGTATAGTAAAATCTTTATCCAAAATTGATCTCATCAAATTGTTAAGATAATTCCAAGTAATGCAGGATGAATGCACACTGACGGCAACAATTGAAATTTTTTAACAAGCAGGTTGCTTTTCAAAGTACTCAACGATTTACATTCGTTTTATTACGGTTGACATTGCATTTCACTGTATCGTTGAAATTTATAACAAGATTTATACAATGTGCCCAACGAACATCATGTTCGTCATCCGTGACACCGGCAACAATTGTTCATTGTTCTCCCTAAAACTATTTATATATTTAGAGATACTGATCCTGACATATCTCAATGACCCAGGGCTAGTAACTCCATTGTTGTTGTCGCGCTGCATATCTTCCTGCAAAATAAGAAATTCGATACGAGTCCCATCAAAAGTAGTTAAACGAAACTTTGCTTTTCGACGTAATACTTCTAAATTGTTTAAAAAACATGTTTCATTACTTTTTCATTCCTCTGATTACCTATCTGATTAGTGATATCTTTTCGGTGTACTTATCATATTGGTTCAACCACTCCTTTTAATGATAAACAATGATAAATAATTCAAATATATTTTCAGTGATCTAGTGAATAGTTATCACTGAAACTTAGTAAAAAAATGAGACATTTACTGATAAATCGTAGCGTAATATTTGTCGATCGACTACAACGTTACAGTGACAGATTATATTGAAACTACTAGGAACGATTCTTTTTCATTTTTTTCAATTTATCTAAGAATTACAATAATAATACAAACGTTACTCAAGCCCATTCATTCATTCTTTTCGCAAACACATTTCATCGCCAGTAACGCAACGATCATAATTTTTATTGTTAACACGTTGAATACCTAATCTGCTAAGTAGTTCACGTATATTTGTCGTAACGTGATAACAATTTTGCAACGTAAAACAATCACCATCTCGGAAAGAGATATTAGAAATGCTAAACAATTCATGTCCTAGAAAAATACAACCTTATGCATTTTGTTGAAAAAATACCTTTTGGAACGGTTTACGGTGTTCTCTATAAAATTTGCACTTCGACACCCCCCTCCCCCCGTCCTTATCATTGCGGTCGGCTGACAGGAAAATAACAAACCCGGGACAGAAATAGATAATTCGTGAACACGCGAAATTCGAGGAAAATCAATTGCGAAGGTGACAATTTACGATGTTCCCAGAAGTATCAGTTTTAACTGTTAGCAGTGAAACTCCTAATTCTGTCGGAAAAACAAAGACAATCGCGCGTTATGCAAGTCGGTAAGAAAAAAAAGAACTAGCACCTCTTTCAGATTAGTGTATCCGCGCATACATCCGCAGGAAAACTGTGCCATATCTGTGCGACGCGTTGTGTCTTAAAAGGCAAATTGCAAAGTACAAATTGCAAAGTCGAATTGCCTCGTTACTCGATGAATGATATAACAAATTATATATATTTTCGTAACATCGTCGTTCCTCGAACAGTCGCAGCGATTAAGTTCTTTATTCTGTTTAACATTTGGCAGATTAGAAAAGAAAAATATCGATACGTAAATATATATAATAATTACTAATATTACAGATACATAAAAAGTGGTGAATGAAAATGAGAAATTGCACAAAGACTTACCATCTAATAATATTCGTTGAAACAAAGTTTAAAGTATTTAGTAACTATATTATTTCATCGATAAATAGTTCATTTTATTTCATACTATTTATTTCGTATAAAAATGCTTCCATAATGATGAATATTAATTAATATTCGTAATATTTGTAAGCAAAGAATCACCAAATCAAATTCGATAAAGAAAGACAAACGTTTTAACGCGCGTATAATATGAAAGCAATAATTCTCGACGCTCGGCTATGCAATTAATAAATTCGTAATTCGTTGCACCGTCATATGTATATCACGAAGCAGTTATCTTTCAAGGCAACAAGTAGGTAATTGACTCAGAATGTTATACATATGCATATTCCGTTACAGTCTTTACGCAGTTATCGTAGCTTCAGACAGTTTGCGAATTCATTTTCTGTACACTAACCTACTTAATAAAGAGCTGTGCATTTAAAAAACTGTTTTTCTCTTCGTGCAAACGAAGAAGACTCGTTAGAACACTTAACAACGATGGCACGGCAAATCTCGTCATCGGAGAACAATTAATGTCGATTATTAAAGAAACAATATACGGAAACTGTTGTGATAGACCAACGCGCAATCTTTTCGATTAACTCAGATCGTCGATTGTCTTCTGGGAACCAGGGATTTTCCATACAATTTGCAACTATACCACGGTATATTGGAATATTGATAACGACGGAGATCCATTAAAGTTCCTCGATCGTTATTAAAATGTTTATGCTCTTGCGTTCGTTTTATCTCGCTTGTTTCCCAACGTTCATTTACATTTTATAATTATCCGTTTCTTTCCGCTGCTTAAATACTTTATCGATTGATTAATGATCGACCTAGGATATTTATTCAATTTCCTGTTTCCGCAACGCGATCTTCTCAAAGGCAACGGCACGCATTGTATCCAGTCACGCGTAAAAATCGCAGTTCCAGTGTTAACCAGACTCCATTACGGTTCGCTGAGATTATGGTATGATACGAACGATTATGATTCGCGGACGTTAATGATAGAAGCACTATAGAGCTCGCGAAACTGTTCGGACGCTGTTCACAACGGGAATACGCTTTTTAAAATTGTATCGAGAGACTTGTATTTTTCATAAGGCATTAAAGACGCTGACTGGATAATATGTACGAATATTTATTTAAAAATTGCAATTTTTTATAACGACAGAAAAAAATAAAAAAATCATAGTTCCTCCACGTCGATTTCTGTGTCTTCGATGCGCGGCTGCATGATAACAAAGACCTGAAACAATGTTTCTCTTCTCAACATTTTTATCTCGGCTGTGACTGCAAAATGCGTTGTTTACTCGTCGCGGACTCGCATTAAAAAAAGTTACAGCAAAGCGACATTCTCTGCTTTGCAATTCTAAATAATTGCAATTTAAACATGAAACTATTCAGGCATTTTCCAGCAAACTTTTCCATTTCAACGTCGACAACAAATTTCGTGCAGTTTTTTAACAAAAAAGGTGATTCTGTTTTAACACGTGTTCGAACTCTTTAGAACTTCTTCGACGTTATGGAGAACAGTGAAATTTCATTTCG